>NC_092338.1:359380000-359702142 GCF_046630445.1 Rutidosis leptorrhynchoides
TATATATATATATAGTTAAATGTCGTTACAACGATAATCGTTACATATATGTCTCGTTTCGAAATCATTAAGTTAGTAGTCTTATTTTTACATATGTATTTCATTGTTAATACACTTAATAATATATTTACTTATCATTTAACATAATTAACCAAGTGTATCAATATCTTAATATGATTCATATGTACCTAGTAAGACGTTGTTATAACGATAATCGTTATATATATCGTTTTCGAGTTTCTTAAATTAATAGTCTCATTTTTATGTATATAACTCATTGTTAAAATACCTAATGAGATACATACTTATAATAAAATCATGTTAACTATATATATAACCATATATATGTCATCGTATAGTTTTTACAAGTTTTAACGTTCGTGAATCACCGGTCAACTTGGGTGGTCAATTGTCTATATGAAACCTATTTCAATTAATTAAGTCTTAATAAGTTTGATTGCTTAACATGTTGGAAACACTTAATCATGTAAATAACAATTTCATTTAATATATATATAAACATGGAAAAGTTCGGGTCACTACACTTAGTAGATATGTTGTAATAATGATCATCGTAGAGTTGCCATGCTAGTTGTAGGAACAGTTGTTCGTAGTGGTAGTTGCTTAACAGTTGTGTGCACAAGTTGTAGTTGCCTGTTGGAACCTATTGTTGTTAGGTTCAGCTCAGAGAGGTTAACCTTGTTGTGGTTGGGTCCAGTTGGCTACTGTTTGTTGAGTATAGTGTTGAATGACGCATCACCTGCGTGTGGATTCACTATACTGGGGATTCAGTAGTAAGGACTTTCGGTAGACGCTAGACTGATCAGCTAGTGGTCGTGTGCTCGTACAAGCCGCCGAGTCTCTAGTGGATCATAGTTGCTAGTTGATTGTTGCCAGTTGATAGTTGCTAGTTATTAGTTGTCAGTTGCCTGTTATGGATTGTTGTAGTTGCTGTAGTTGTACAAGTTGGTATTGTATGCTAGATCTGTTAGATGATTCCATTCACTTAGCCTCGTGCTAACCCCCCTCACCTCATCCCTTGCATGTTTTCGATCTTAGTGCTGGTAGGGACGGGAGTTGGGTTGACGATATGTTTGACAAGACGAACTCTGATGTCTTAACTTTTATAAATATGTAACTAGTTGTTTAACGTAACACCGGTGGTTTGTAATAAGTAACTAGCTAATGATTTGTGATAATCATGTTCGTAATTAACTAAGGGTATTTATGTGAATTAAGACTTCCGCTGTGATTTAAAAAAAAAATCAGGGGGTTACATGGTTACTTCATTTGCTTTAAGATGAGTTATAGTCCCGTTTTTCATACCATTTTAAAGTATTTTGGGATGTGATTACATGCATTTTGTTTTACGTTTAGACACAAGTGGCAACTAAATTTAAATTATTCATTATGAGTTGAACGAAAATATTCCCTAGTCTGGTAACTGTAATTACTGATTTCTACTGGTGAACGCGAATCCTATGGAAAGATCTATCGGGCTTGACAGCCCCATTTCGAGCTAGTCGTGCTAGAAATTTATAATCAAAATGTATTAGTACTTCGTATTTATTTGAAGATACACCTGTTCAGTGTATATATTGTGTTTGGTAAGGGTAGGGAAATGGTTAAGTGGTTACCAGGTGACTCATAGATAATGGAATAATATTTTAATGTTTTCTAACATTTTAAATCTTGTGGTCTAAAGTTTATTTGTTTATTTAAACCTATAATTCACTCAACATTCTTGTTGACAGTTTACTCGCATATTTTCACAGGTACTTGATTTGTTTGGTCCTTCCGCTGTGTTAGAAGTGTCTGCATGCATTTGGGCAGATTATGTTAAACGTTTTACGAAACATTGAACTTGCATTCTCTTTTGGATTATTAAATTGTGGGTATTTGGTTGACAGTGTTTTATGTCAACTTTGGTTTTTTAATATGTTGGGTTTGTTTAAACTACCTATTTTGGTTATTTTCCTTTTTGGAAAACTTTTTGAATAAAAGAATGCAATGTTGTTTATTAAATTCATTTAAAGTTCGATCAAGCTGTGGGACCAAGTGACGGTGCCGTTAAGTGTACTTGACAGGGCCATCACAGGACCCATAGGCCACTTAAATTCCACTATCACCAACAAGAGAGCAATACAATAGGTCTTCTCTAGATCAACTAGAGGTATACAAAATCATCATACTCTTGAACTATTACAATCAACAAGTATATGAAACAACCTAAAGACAAAAGAGGAATTTTCTCACCCAAAAAACTGCTGCTTTTCAACTTACTGTAAATCGAGCTACAGACCTCTTTAGACGAATTCAACGGTTGGGGCCCAGATGTCAGGAACACGCTTCTAAAAATGGTGAATATTCAACGGTCGAATCTCCAGGGATCGTCACTTTTCTGAGCTGATGTAAGTATAGACGGGAATTTGGGGTTTTCTCTCTTTTTCTTGAACTCTCTTCTCTCTTGATATGTTAAATGGCTGCATACTTGAGGAATATAAATGCCCTAATGATACAAGGCCAAGCTAACCTTGTATGGGCCTAATTGTTGGGCTTTGGTCCATCCTCATAAGTGGAAATCCAAATAAAACCCAACATAAAATACACGTTACATGCTTATTTGTAGTGACGTAAGTGTTTTTACTTTTTATCTCGAGTTCATGGAAGGGGTTTCAAATCAAATATATCATGTCTAAGATAAATATTTTGTGGTGGTCAGAGAACAATTAGAAAATAATTCTGTTGAACTGCGTATATCATAATATGTGATCGAATTACTCGCTCGTTCAGATGTCTCGAATGGAGAAAACCTTATAACTTATCCCTTTAGTCTTATGGTAAATCCATAGTGACAAAGAAGTGACTTGTGATTGGGATTAACTTATGCATTGATATCATTTTATCATGCATTTAATATTTGATGGGTACTTTTGAAGAATTTTTTTTCTATATCAAAAAGGACATCGATTAATTAATTTAATGAATAGTTATTCTTATGATTTGTATTAGAGTGATGGCGAAAATTTGAAAACTTTTTTTCATTTTCAAATTGGTTCGGCTGAATTATAATATATATAAATATATATATATATATATATATATATATATATATATATATATATATATATATATATATATATATATATATATATATATATAGTCCAAAGTTTAAACGAGAACTACAAAAATGACAAGAACTGCGAGAACTTTTAATTTACAAAGATTTTCACATGTGAATAGATTGAATCACTCATAAATGTTAATGGAGATTAAAAATGAACATAAAAATAGTTTGAAAACTATAAACATTAACGTTTGCATGCATGTAATTTGTTGCATATAAATGCATAAAAACTATGAAATTAAAAAGTTCTCGCAGTTTTCGCTTTTTTTGTAGTTCTCATTTGAACCTGCCAAGGAAGTACTTTCTTGATTATATATATATATATATATATATATATATATATATATATATATATATATATATATATATATATTAATAAAAAAATTCATAAAAATAAATTAATATACATATGAATATAAAATCATCTGAACGATGTTTGAGTTATTATCATATCAACTTAAGTGTGTAACTATAACGGACTTTTTAAGATATATTTCAATTTATAAATTACCCAATAGAAATGGGTGTAAAGTGATTCTGACAAGATATTTAAAAAACATGCACCGAATTGTATGAAAGAGATAAGTATTTAAAAAGTAATCATTTGTCTTTATCTATAACATTAGTGAAATTATCCGTGGAACCACGAATTTTTTTAAACGAAACAGTTTAATAATCCGTGAAATCACGAATTACGACTAAAAGAAACTTCTCGTTATTGTTACAAACATATCGATGTATTTAACTTGGTCAGAATAAATTATCTGCATTTATTCTCTCATTACCCTCATCCAAGTTTTATCACAATTACTATTTTATTTGTCATAAAAACCTATATTACAACCTTTTATTGAGACATTATTTTGCATACATATGTAACGTAATTAATCTCAAAAACAGAACACAGATTTGAATTATAATAGTATAATAATTATAATTATAATTATTTAATAAATAATAATAATAAAGTTTGCTTAGAATTGAGTATTTTTATAAATAATAATAATTATTAATAATAACAAATGACACTTGAAACTTTTTTAAATATTAAAATACAATTATTATATAAAGGTCGTACAATATGCTTCAATTTTTGTACATGTTTTTATGGGGTATTTTATAAAAGATTGTACAATTTATTTTAAAGTTTCTACATAATACTTCAAATATTGTATATATGATCATGGGGATGTTTTACCATAAAGTTTACATAATGCTTAAAATATTGTACATATGGTCATGAGAGTGTTTTATCATAAGGTTGTATAGAATACTTCATATATTATACAATTAACATGTTAATATTTTTATTAAATACAATTAATTATTTTAATGACATCATCATATGGTTCAGGATTTTTCTCTTTATTTTTAAATTTTTTAAAGCTTGAAAAATTCTTGTTTATGACATCATCATTTTAGAGGTTTATTTTATATATATATATATATATATATATATATATATATATATATATATATATCATGAACTGAAGACAAATGTAATGTAGTGTGTGATTCTATAAAGAAAATGATTCTATTTTGTATTTTTTTAGATTATTGGATTAGAGAAAAATGTAATGTCTTGAGTTTTATGGAATGTTAATCCGTTGTAATTGGTTGGTGCAGTCGCTCTAGAGTCCTTCTAGAGGGTCGGTTATTTATAAAAATTTTGTCGTTAAAAAAAATCAAATTCTTATTCCTTATCACTTTGTAAAAAATCATGTATCATTCAAAGAATCAAACTGCTTGCGACTAAAAATGAGAAAGATAAATTAAAACAATACAAAAATGTCTAAACATACAAATTATGTTTCTAATTTGTGTAAATTCTTTGGTTGCTTACTATGAAATTAAATAAAAGACACACACACAATTCCTTAAACGTATTATTTTGTTATAACAATTCTTTTTCGCATGATCTCATAAATTTGCGAGTCTTAAACTAGAAGACTTTTCTAAACCTGTTACTAATTTTTTTTTTTAGGAAAATCATTGCTATGAATAAACAAACCAGATGTCAGAAAATCTTGGTAAATTAACTTTTATCTACAGTTTCGGGATCAGCTAAAAAACCATTTAAACATTTTAAATACATTTTAATCTCTTTTGATCAATACTCATTGTTTTCCTTTTAATCAACTTTCATCTTTTGTATAGGCAGATGCATTATGCGTATCACTACTTCGAATAATATAAAAGAAATACTCACTATAAGACAAACATCGATAGCGTATCTCACCGTGCACAACTACCTACATAGATTGAAGTCAGTTAATCAAGAATGAGAAGTTATACTTATATAATGTTTATTTATTTTTTAGTAGATATTTTATTTCAAATTGTATTTTTATGTTCCAACAGTGTTACATTTCAATATCATTATTATTTCATGTTATTTCTACTATAATATATAAATTTTCTTGAATAATCCCGCAAATTCGCAGATCTTTAACTAGTATATATTAATAAAAATAAATTAATATACATATGAATATAAATTCATCCCAACGATATTTGACTTATTATCATATCAACTTAACTATAACTATAACGGACTTTTTAAGATATATTTTGAAGTTATATATTTCCCAACAGAATTTGTATGGGTGTAAAGTGATTGTGACAAGATATTTATAAAACACGCACTAAATTGTATGAAAGAGAAAAATATTTTCAAAGTAATCACTTGTCTTTATCCATTAATATATATTAATCCTTTCGTGGCAAATCTATTGTCCACTATTTCATTTTGAAATATTACAGATTAATTGTTCTCTTTCATAAATAAAAATAAATAATGTGATAAAAATCTTTTGTGCCCTTATTTAATTCTATAGGACAAAAAGATAAATAAAAAGTAAGGCGTAAGGCTGAAAATTAAACAAAAAAATACATGTGACATGTACTTTTACTTAAACTATATATTTTTTTTATCTGATGACAATAGATTTGAAACAAAGGAAGCATAGTAGTTTTTCTGGTACTGATAGAGTACGGGGAGTGGTGACACATTTGTTCTAAGCTCAGCTGAAACTTTAAACTAGAAATAGTGGAGTGATTCAGTGTAATGTTAAAAATTAAAATCAGTATACAATAATCAAAATAATATTATTCATATTTAAATTAATTTAGTATAAATTAAATGAATAAAAACGATGTGTAAATCAAATGAATAATTTTTTATTTATTTGTTTTGTTTAGGTCAAACCTAAATAACCAAAAAAACTACTTTTATATACCATTAAAAATAATAAAAAAATATAGGTATTTAAAAGGCAACGTTTTTATCATCTCATTATCTCTTTAGCATCTTTTTCATTCATTTTTAGTGGATAATGATATATCCACAATCCAAATTACTTATTTCATCAAAATTACACATTATTTAATTGTACAGTACAATATATCAACACACAATTATAGTGGAAGAAGTAACCTGAATGGTGAATATATCAACTTCCTTTTTAGTTACAACATGCAACCGTTAATGAAAAAAATGCGCATACATCTAGTCTACTACTTCAATGAATACTTGACAAAAATACAACCATACAACAACCAAAACTAAAAACAAATAGTAAATAAATGTCAACATAGTGTTTCTAACGCTGAAGTCAAACGCCGAAATAATTTCATTTGAAACTTCGAACTAGAGTGGTGTGATGCCAGAATTCTATCATTCTGGTATGACAATGAAAAAAAAACGAGTTACCGTTCTAATACACTAATGGTTGACCAAAAAGTTTTAAAAAAGTAGTTTCTAAGTCAATTATTCAACCTTTCATTCAACATTTTAATGATTACCAAATTAATAATCACGAAATTATGATTACATGTCATTCCACAAACACATATTCCTATATTCTGTAATAGTTTGTGTGGAGTGATATATTAAAAGGGTTTTGCAACGTATGCCTCATAACATACGTTAGGCAACATTTACTGAAATGATATTATCCTTAATATACAACTAGATCCGGATCGGCCGCGCGTTGCGGCGGGGTTTTTCGGCCTGCATGTTCATATTTAACGTAGCGTTATGCGTTTACAGATGCAAAAAGGGGCAATGTTGTAAGTCCCGTTTTAAATGTCATCGTGTTTAGCATTTTTTAAAAAGTGTCCGTTTTCAACGCAGCTAGTTTCATTTTGTTTGTAGAATTATTTTGAGTCTGATAGTGGTGTCGGTGGACAATAACTCGCCTGTACCAGGAAGATACGGCTCGTTAAAGATCGTGGTGGAGTTTGTGGGTTATTTATAAAGTTATATATTGAATTTACGTTTTAGACCTCTAGAATTTACGATTAAAGTCCCTGAAGGTATTTATGTTTGAACATAGTTAAGGGGCTGAAGTGAAAAATTGTAGTGTGAAAAAGATGGGTGAAACGAAGGTTTTTTTTTTACGGGTACGAGAATTATTTCCACTTCTTATAGTATATGTTATGTTATACTACCTCCGTTTCATTCTAATAGAGCAGTATTCTATTTTGCATTGTCCCATTCTGATAGTCTACTTCCATAAATAGAAAAGAAAGAAGATATTTCATTGGTAGATCTGGAGAGAGAAGATATTTCATTGGTGGAGAAATGAAGTTAGTGGAATTTCCTAAAACTGCGTGTTTTTTGTCTGTGGACTATTGGAATGAGACGGAGGGAGTATAATATAATATAATATAATATATAATATAATATAATATATAATATATAATATAATATATATATATATATATATATATATATATATATATATATATATATATATATATATATATATATATATATATATATATATATATATATATATATATATATATATATATATATATATAAATAAAATAAAATAATAAAAATAAATAAATTAATAAATAAATTAATAATAATAATAATTAATGAACGTGTAAAAATGATAAATATTATGTAGTTACTATTAATTATAAATTTTGGCATTTAAGGAATTTTTGTCTTCATTAAATACTTCTTATCATGAGTAATTTTTTTTTTTTTTTTTTTTTTGGGTAAAGGGTTAATACCAGACAAATTGGATTAATAGAATAATAAAAGATACAAAAGAGTTTAGTGACTATAGAAAGCTCTATAGTCCAGATACAACTCAAACAGCCCAAAGCTAACAAATGCTAGACACAAACCACAAGAGCACAATACAACCCTTAAACACACACGACTTCAAAACATAAAAACTTATGCGATCTTCCATACATGCTTGATCCGATGGACATGAGCTGAATCCTTCAGCCTCAATGACATAAGCTTACATCTTATGGTCGAAAATATCACCTGGAACAACGCCTTCTCTGAACGAGTTTTTTTGGAAAACAATCTAGCATTCCTTTCTTGCCAAATGAAGTACACCGTAGCTGAAAAAACCAATTTTGTCACGATGACACGAGCAACCTTACGATGGGCAACCGGAACTAAATTGTGAACGAAAGCGGCATAACACACTTAGCCTTGGCCTAAACTTGTTTAGCAAAATTACATTCAAAAAAGAGATGTGAATTTGAGTCTGGTACACTTTTGCAAAATGGGCACACAGTAGCTATACCATTAGCATTAGCATCCCACACTCTTAGTTGATCTTGAGTTTTCAATCTATTTTTGAGAAGAAGCCATAGAATGAAATTGTGTCTTGGAATACCCATGGAGTGCCAGACCACGTGATACCATGGAACCTTATCTGCTCGCTGCCGAATTGAACTCCATGCAATACGAACCGAGAACTCATGCAGCTCACCTTATTGATCCTTCCACCAAACAACATCTTGATTTTCATGAATCAACGGGGGAATAACAGATTGAAAATTCAAACGAGAAGTCCAATGAACCGGCCATTTCCACCCATTCGAATCAAATAACATATCAACTGTGAAACGGTCATTGAACCCGCTCTCGAGATGTCATTTCTGGTTACCACATTTAACAATGGTCCATAATCGCACCAAGTGTCGAACCAAGCCGAAGTATTCCTACCATTACCGATTTTATGAATTATATGGTCTCGAATAAGATCACGGATACTTAGAACTTTCCTCCAACCCCAACTGGACCCAACCGCAATTGGAGTATCCCAAAAATGTCTAGATTTTAACCGGTATGAATGTATCTACTTAACCCACAACGAGTCCTTTCGCGTAATAATACTCCACACATGGTATGACATAAGAGCAATATTCTAAGTTTTTAAACTCTTAATACCTAAACCGCCTTCCTCCTTAAGCAAATAAACATCAGACCATTTTGCTTTAGCTTTACCTCGCTTCATAGGACCTTGTCACCAAAGAAAACCTCTGAGAAGTTTTTCAATATCCTTTATCGTTTTGTCCGGAAGAATAAACACCGATGACCAATAAACTTGCATCGAAGATAAGACCGAAGTAATCAATTGAATTCTTCCCGCAAAAGAGAGAGCTTTATTTTTCCAATCACCTATTTTAGCTTTAATTCTCTCTACCAAAACACTACAATCCCTTGCCATTAACCTAGAAGAGATCAAAGGCACACCAAGATATGGAACCGGAAGCGAGCCTTCTTCAAACGACAGTAACGACAAAATCTCATTCTTCATAGAACTCGCAACATTACAGAAGAAAGCCGTACTTTTGGCCATACTAGGCATAAGACCCGAGCATCTTTTAAAAACATCCAACGCATCTGAAACAACTTTAACCGATGGCTTACTAGCATGAGAAAAAATAAATAAATCGTCGGCGAAGCAAACACTTATGATTTTCTGTTTAGCACATTTTGCATGATATCGAAACCCCGGAGAAGTGTTAATATTTCGATGCAAAAGAAGAGTAAGAGTTTCCATTACCAATGTAAAAAGGTATGGAGACATTGGATCCCCCTGACGAAGCCCCCTCTTCCCTTTAATGAACCTGTGCATATCATCATTAATATTGATTGAGAAAGATGTTGTAGTAACACACTTCATAATCCACATAATCATCGTCTTGTGGAAGCCAAAGTGAGTAAGGATCTTATTTGAGACACTTCATAATCCACATAATCATCGTCTTATCATGAGTCATGGGACACATTTTAGCAAAACTTATTTCAAAACCAAGTTGGTTGAAAAAACTAAGGTGCTTTAATAAAATAAAATAAAAAATCAAGTAATCAACTATAAAAGCCACATTTTTAGTTAAAAATCTTCACATTTTTCTCCCCCAACCACTACATCTAGAAATCAAAACCTACCAAAAATTTTAGTTAGTAAATAAACAATTAATCTTTGAATTTTAGAATACACAACCGCTACCATTTAACACGAAATCAAGTTACGAAAAAACCCGACTAGTCTTGTCGAAATTCATACCCTGTGCACCACCTAAAGCCACGACCGGAGTTTTGTTTTTTCCGTCAATTGTTCCAGTTTTCTAGTGAGTGAGCCATTTTTAAGCAGCAGGGGATGTTGCGGTGGCAGAGATCGGCTCAATATCGGGTAACCCCGTCATATATATTTAATCCCGCCCAGATATGTTTGCAAATGAGATAATTGTCTTTTCAACATAGCCGCATCTCTTTTCGGAAGACGTTGGAGTCCCCATGTTTTTTGTTCGGTTCTCAAGTCTCTAAACTTATGAAGTCTCATTTCTGTAGTGGACCAATTCTTTAACATACCTCCAAGCCATTTTTTATTAACATAATGACACCGAGGCCTTATTGCAGCCCATGCTACTGAATCAGCTTCTTTATTTTTAGTGCCAACAATTAAGAATTGTTTTCCCTTACTTGCTGCATCAAAAACCAAATCACAAGCTTTTGATATAAAACGAGCAGTTCTAGTAAGTAAAAGAGTAATTGAACAAACATTGAATAAAATAGTACTCGAAGGTTCACAAGCGGCTGAGTATTTATTCCAGAAGGGCTAAGGATAATTTCTAAAAAAGGGGATTGGTAAATGGTTCATATAGGGGAGGTCGAACTAGGTATATAGAATTGAATGGATATAAGTTAACTCTTGGCTGCTACTCCATTAACCCTTGCTGTATCATAAAGGTGAAGGGCAAGAAGAGAGGGTGCTGAGATTTGAGGATGATGGGTGTTTACTCGATAATCAGATAGTTACAAAAAAACTGTTATATTAACAAGTCATAACAAATTATTATATTGAGAAAAAAAAAGTTAACAAAACCTACTTTAAAAAAATGTGAATAGACTAACAATGTAAGAATATAGATACCAATATTCATAAAAAACAAGAATTAATATAAAAGATTTTGTTTAGAAAACATACGATTTAGAACAAAAATTAATTTTTAACAATATTAGTTAATAGAAATGATAGGTCAGATCATGTTGAGATTAGAAGAAAAGACAAGTTAGAATGAGATTCGGTATGTATGAAGGAGACTCGGTATGAGAGAGAATCAATAAGATTTACATTCTATAGCTTCTAGAACTCGTTTACAATGCAATGGCTATCTAATTAGGACTACTTAGGTTCCTTATATAGCCCTCTTCTAAGGAACCTTCGTTTAAGCATGTTTCACATTAACACTATATAACTTCGGGGTCCTAACAATCTCCCCCTTAGTGTTAAATGTGAACTTTACAATATAATCATATTTAAAACATCTAAAGGAACTTTGTTCCTCTGAAGTGAACTTTGGATTTGAATCCTTTGAGATTCTCATATCTTCGTATGTTCACTCTTGTTTTGAGACGGCTCTTCAATATCGTGAGAATGTATTTGACAATCTCATTATCTTCAGTTGAATAGAAGTTATTGATCAGTCTCCATCTTAAGTATTTGAAGGCATACATCAATGTTCCGTCTGAGTATATTCTGAAATCTGAGACTCTGATGAAGACCTTTGTATAGTGAGAATTGACAATTGCAAACCCATATGGACAGTCACTTACTTCAAGTAAGGACATATATCTTAGCTCTTCAATCACTTGATTTGGCGGTTTGATTCTGAGCTTTTTGTGTCCAGATTCTAACCCCATCTGAAAGTCATGAACATACATCCATCTCATCGAGTCAAGAATAAATCTATAGACTGCCTTCATTGCAGTAGCATGATAAATTGTTGCAGATTCGTTCAAATCTATCAAGTAATTGTAGATGAAAATAATGTCGTCCATCTTCAGTTTATCAAAATTCGCTTATGAGAACTAATAATCCTCATCATCCATTTTTGTTACTTGAAACACTGGCATCTTCACTTCATCCTTGTTAATCATCAAAACCTTATTAATGCTTTTGATCTCTGAATTTCGCTGTTCTTGAAGTTTTTCTTCATTCTTCAATTTGAATTTATCGCGAACACTCAGATAAGCTTTGAGATATTCCGGATTCTTATGATATTTCCATGCATCCAGAACACTCATTGATGCAGAAAGGACGAGATTAGAATCACCATAGATTCTATAAGCTTGTTGTTCTATGAATGGTGAACGAAGAATCATCTTCTCTTCATCCTCACTAAGTTGGAAATCAGCATCACGCTCAAGAACAATCACTGCAATTTGAAATGGAACATTAAGATCAGGAGGAGTCGTAGTATCTTCTTTGCCATTTGAGAAAATCTCCTTCTCAAAGTGTATCCCAAATTCATCGGTTGGAGATGTCAAGTTGATAAATTGATGTTCATTGAATTCATTGGTGACACTAGACGACCCCTTCAAAATATTTTCAATATTATCAAACTTCCGATTTTCCTCTGGAGCTGACTTATTCTCTGATTGTTCAGCTGAATCCATAATCATTAGCATCCCTGAGTCACCCTCTCTCTGAGTCTCTGATTCATCTAGAAAACTTTCACATTAAATTTCCTCAATTTCTTCACTTTCAGAATCAGATATTTCAACAACATCGTGATCCTTATGTTGACTAGACGCACCAGCATCATGAGTTGATCTTTGAAAACCACTGGACCGATAACCACCTTTTCTATTCTCCCCCTCATGAAGATTATCGGGATTGAAATCATCATGATCAGGCATGTGAATTGGTCCAGGTGACTTACATGGAGATAAAGGATATACTATTCTTGCTTGCTCAAGATAAATCATCATAGTCTTGCGAACTTCATCAAGATCAGTTCGTTTAGCAAACTCAACAAGATATGGCTCCTCAACCTCATTGTCAGAGAGATATCTGAATCCATATCTGTTTGAAATCCGAGAAGGTGACCAGTTGGTGAAACAATAGTGTAACCATGAACAACATCAGCATCAGCAGCAACTGTTGAAGGCGATGTCGGTGGAAGTGTTTGATTTGCCGTGAGGGCAGGTAAGGATATACGTGCGGTATTATTCTTATATGTAGGGCTGTACATACTACTAGTCAAATTCGTGATATCCCCTTCTGATGGAGGTTAGGTAACAACCGAAGTGGTCAACGGCGAAGTTTCTTTCGAAGTATCCGCATCCATGACTTTAGTCTCATGGGACTCTGACAAAGTAGCAGAACTACCTGTCGATTTAGCTCTCGCAGAGATATTGCTATCTCTGACTCCTGAAATCACTGACATACCATGAGGTGGCACATCTTTTTCAGGTAAAGACTCTTCCTCCAGACCCTGAGATTCAGAATTCAGAAGAGAAGTGGTTTGAACCAATGGATCAATTCCTTGAACCAAGGGATCAGTCTGCTGAAAGTCTGATAAATATCCCGAAGGATTGTCATGTTGACTCATTTCCATGGGACGCGGTAGATCTCCCTCATCAAGATAAGCCGGACCTCGAGACTCTATTATACGTTGAGGCACAGGAAGATTTTCAGCCGATATGCAGGGTGCCTTTTCAAGATTTTTCGGCTCCCCTTCGGCCGTTCTGGACTTCAATGATTGAGTTTCCTCAATCGATTGAGTCAACGCAGACTTTAATGCAGAGGAAGACTTTACTTCCTTAGATGCCGAAGCATCTTGCTGGGTAGGATTTATTGTTAAGTCCTGTTTAGATTGGATGGGCTGATTGGTCTTTTTACCATCCGTGCGTTTAGCTCTCTTGCCTACCGAAGCTTGCGCTTCATTTAGTGTAGGGCTTACTGTTATTATTGGATGTGATACGGAAATTGTGAGGGTGACCTAATAGGCTCTAGGTCTTGGTCCTTATCACCAAGGGTTGGAGTAATTGTTTAGCATAAAATGGGAGTTGTAGTCTTAGATATAGTTACTCGTTGGGTTGGCGGAGTCTGAATCATCTCATCAGGCATATATCGTGTTCTCTTTGGAGAATGTTTGGGAGATGATTCAGTTGCTGATGAATCGGTGTCACTGCTTGCCTCAGGTGTTGTGGAAAGGGTTGGTTTAATCCTAGGTGAACTAGGTTCCCTGATCCTCAAGGGTAGAGCTTGGTGTGCTACCCTAGAACGTTTGAGGTTTACCCTAAGTGGAGGATTAGCTGGCCCGTGTGGTTATACTACAGGTTCCTCTACAACCTCTGGAGCTGGAACCGCGGCGGGTTCAACTTGTACTTGTTGTATTGGGTTCGAAAGAGGTATTCCTACAGCCTCAAAATATGAACGTATTCGAGTGTCTTGGGGTGCAGCTAGCCCCACTAGCCAATTTGGAATCGGCACAGTGAAATGATTGTCAGGAATCACCGCGGTATTCATCTTCAACTCCCCAAATCTCTTCATCTGTAATCCATGTGTACCTGGTATAAATATATTTAGCATTTATAGCATCATGGATAAAGATACAGAAAAACCTTTCACAAGGGATATAGCAACCCCTTGGTTTATCAACTTGAGCCTGAACCAGATCCCAAAGAAGTTTTGCATAATCTGGATTTTCCACTCTTGTGAAAGAGTAGAACAACTTGAGCATCGACACAGTTAAGCTATCGGATCCACTACTTGTCATCAGCAAGCATCTGTTGATAATTGAGAAGATCACATACCACCGAGAGTGTAGATATTTCTTCTGAAACTTAGCTGGTGGAACATTTGTAGCTCCAACATATCCAAGTTGGAAGATTGAGGTCATCATCTGCTGAGTAGCAGGGAAAGCAGGAGCATTTTGTACAAGAGGAAGCTGAAAGATCCTCCTGAAGTCAGCCTTTGTGATACCCCTCTCAGCTCAAATTCAAATTTGGCTGGTTCTCCCTCTAGATTGTCAGCAGTAGGTTGTGTAGCTTCCACAAACCTAATTGTTCTATTCAGAAGGTCTAGATCTGTTACAACCACACTAGCAGTAGAGCTTAGAGCAGGCCATAACGTATGCCTCTCTAGAATTGCAGTCCAATAATTGCAGGGAATATTGGTTTCAGAGTTGATGAAGTGATTGTTCGCCATTTAGCTATATAAATAAGAAATAGAAGACCACAAGATATTATCATAAAACACATATCTCTATTCTTATTTCTTTTGAAATCCTTTGTATTTTTCAGATTTTATAATTTTTATGGATTTTCTAAGTTATAAAAACTATTTATTCCAAATATGAACAAGCAATTGACAAACATGAGATTCATGTGATATTCATCACATTACACAGTCATCATGTAAAGTCAACTATATAACACAAAGAATCAGAACAACACTTAGTCAATTTTGAACACAACTAAGCAGATTCGGTATTCATGAAAACTTCAGATTCGGTAACCAAATAAGCTTGTGTTTTCATTTCAAAGACTTAGATAAAACATGTTAAGTGTTTCAAGTTAAAAATCTCATTATTTCAAAGTACCAAAATACAGACTCGGTATCATGCCAAGAACAGATTCGGTATCTTCAAAAATCACAGAAAATCACTCATACATGCATATTCAGTCTCATATCATGCAAAAACATAATCATAATCAATTAACAACT
The DNA here is from genome assembly GCF_046630445.1 of Rutidosis leptorrhynchoides. NCBI lineage: Eukaryota > Viridiplantae > Streptophyta > Magnoliopsida > Asterales > Asteraceae > Rutidosis > Rutidosis leptorrhynchoides. Next base: position 359,395,913 of record NC_092338.1, read on the forward strand.
CAATCAAATCAGAAAAAAAATATTAATCATTTGAACAGACTCGGTACTGTAGCAAGAACACATTCGGTATATACAGAATCTGTCAAATAATCAATTAAACATGTAATCAGACTCAGTCAATTGATAGATCAACCAATTTAACATAGATTTGACAAGATTTCATGTTAATTATCCTAATCATATGAGTTTAATCTTAAGAATCAAGATATTCAACTCAGATTCGGTATAATCAATGTTTTTCAAAATTAAATGTCACAATCTTGTTATTTGCAATTTTTTCTGGTTTATATGTACTCAATTATCTCAGATATACAATATGTGCATCTTAGATTCGATTAAAACAAAGAATTACAAAGAATTTGAAGATACAGAAGACGGGACTCGGTAGATTAGGCAGACTCGGTAAGATTAGTCAGATTTGGTATGCAATTAATACAAAGTGAGAGAAAGTTTGACTTTGACCCTCCTATTTATAGATACCGAATGATTTTGAACACATGGGCCTTACCGAATGGGCCTATTTTACCGAATGCAGTCCATTTTCAAATTCAAACAAATTAACTTCAAATTTTGAAAATCTTTTATCAAAAAATCATTCAATATTATCACATTTTCAATGAAAAATATTTCTGAGACAATTTTTGAAAATTTTGAACTTACCGAATCTGTACTGTTGGTTGTCAGATTCGTTATAATGCTAAAATTAGCATTTATTCAGTAAAATCCAAATCTTTTTGGATTTTATCTTTTCCAATTTTTATGAATTTTTTCAAAACAAGATTTGTACTTAGAAAAACTTTGAATTATGTACAAAGTACAAATCTTCAGTGATACCAATTGTTAAAATGGGTTGCATACTGAGATGTATACAAGCCTTAGTGAATTATTTCAGATTTAAAATAAAGATTTTTATGAATTCACTTTTTGAAAAATCAATTTTCTTTTCATTTTCTCCCTTTTTCTCCCCCTCAAAATGTGATATACAAGAAAGTAAATCATCATTTTGATATATTCCCAAGAAAATGAATTAACCCCTTTTGAAATATGATATCAATGAGTTACCTCCCCCTTTCGTAACCATTGAAAAATAAGCTCAGGAAGTTAATATAAATCTAAAAGCTCCCCCTTGAAAGATAATATCTAAAGCTAAAGAAATCAGTTGCTCCCCCTAGAAAGTAGTTACTCCCCTAAACACAAGATCCCAAGTATAAGTCCCAATAGAACTAAGGAAGATTAAGCACTATACTCTACCATGCCAATCTCTTTGATCAAGAACTTTAGCCTAAGTTCATCTAAGGGTTTAGCGAACATGTCAGCTAATTGCACTTTGGTAGGCACAAAGTATAACTCTACATCTCCTTTTTCTATATAGTCCTTAATGAAATGATAACGAATATCTATGTGTTTAGTCTTAGAATGCTGGACCGGGTTACTTGTAATTGCTATAGCACTTTGAGAATCACAGTAAATTGGGGTCTTATAAATCTTAAAGCCATAGTCCAAAAGTTGAGTTTGCATCCACAAAACTTGTGAACAACAGTGAGCTGCAGCAATATACTCAGACTCAGCTGTTGATAAAGACACACAGTTCTGCTTTTTGGATGACGAACCAACTAGCCTATTCCCCAACATCTGAATTGATCCAGATGTGCTTTTTCTATCAACATGGTAACCGCCATGATCCGCATCTGTATAAGCAGTGAGATTTAAATTGGATCCATGAGGATACTAGATTCCAAGGTTAGGTGTACATTTAAGGTACTGGAAAATCCTAACAACCGCTTTGGAGTGGGGTTTCTTAGGGTTCGACTGAAAGCGGGCACAGACAGTAACAGCAAGTGTAATATCTGGTCTACTTGTAGCCAGATACATTAAAGAGCCAACCACGCTTCGATAAAGCGTAATGTCAAAGGTTTCCCCATTAGCATCAGCATCCAGTAAAGTCCTCATTGGGGTTGTCATTGGTTTTAAATCAGTCTTTTTAAAACGTTTTAGCATATCATTGATATACTTTGTTTGACTGATAAAAATCCCGTTTGGTAATTGTTTTACTTGTAACCCCAAGAAGAAATTAAGCTGGTCAAGCATGTTCATTTCGAATTTGTTGGCCATAAGGTCACCAAATTCTTTGCATAAGGCCGGGGATGTGGAACCAAAAATAATGTCATCAACGTAAATTCGAACCAAGAGAATGTGACCGTGGTTTTTACGGATGACTAGCGTTGTATCAATCATTCCACGAGAGAAGCCATTATCCAGCAAATACTTTGTCAAGGTATCGTACCATGCACGCGGTGCTTGCTTCAGACCATACAAAGCTTTCTCCAAGTAGTAGACGTGGTTTGGATGAATGGGATCGACAAAGCCTTCTGGTTGATTAACATAAACTTCCTCTTGAAGATGACAATTCAGAAAAGCAGTTTTGACATCCATTTGAAACACCGTGAACTTCATATGAGAAGCAAAATGCAAGGAAAAGATGAATATCCTCAATCCTAGCAACCAGAGCAAACGTTTCATCATAATCAATACCCTCTTGTTGTCGATATCTCTTTGCCACAAGACGTGCCTTGTTTCGAACCACAATTCCATCAGAATCCTTCTTGTTCTTAAAAATCCACTTAACCCCTATTGGTCGTTGACTCGTGGGTCTTGGAACTATTCACCATACTTTCAAACGATCAAACTAATTGATCTCTTCTTGCATTGCTACCACCCAGTTCGGATCTAGTAAAGCTTGAGCAACCGTTGTTGGTTCAATCTTACTAAGAAAGGCAGTGTATAGACACATATTCCGAGTGACCCTTCCAGTTGAGACTGGAGCAGATGCATCACCAATGATAAGATCAATTGGATGACTTTTAGTCCATCGGTTGTTATGTGGAAGAGGTTGTACATCAGTGGTATCCATTGAAAAATCAACCATTGTTGACGTTGAGCCTTGATCCGCTTGTGCTGATGTAATACTTTCTAATGGATTCATGTGAGTATCTGGAGAAACAACTGGTGTTGTATTAACATATGTATCTTGAATTGGTTCAAGATTATCATCAGGAGGTGGGAGGGAGGATGAAGAAGCAATAGGTGAATCAGTTGGTGTTGTATCTTCATCAAAGAGACTTGGTTGAGTCTCCACAGTAGTTGACTATGATGGTGTAACCGATACAGCTTGAACATTTGAATTCCATTGAGGAGCATAAAGACTATCGAACAAGATATCCAGTTTCTCTTTTGTTACCGTAGGAACACCCTTCTTCAAGAAAATTAAATTTTGCGCGGAAGAAGTAGTAGCTATGTTAGGATCGGGTTTTGAACCGAGTTGTTCAAAATCCATTCTCGAAAATTCATCGAACCTTATATTAAAGCATTCCTTAATCGTCTTTGTACGTTTGTGATAGACACGATAAGCAACTTTGTTCGAAGAATAACCGAGAAATATGGCCTGATCGCCATGAGGATCAAACTTTCCGAGGCTGTCAAAATCGTTAAGCACATAGCATATACAACCAAAGACATAGAAATATTTGACATTCAGGCGTCTACTGATGTGCGCAGAGGTGTATACGAAATACTATTATTGTTTACTACGAAACACGATGAAATGTTACCCAAGTTTTATTAATTTACGGATGGGATATACCTAAACCTTGCTACAACACTTATAGGCAGTGTACCTAATCGTAGAGTAGTGTAGTTTTTAGTAAGTCCGGTTCGTTCCACAGGGAGACGGCTTATTGCGTGCACTATATTTTTAAACAATTATATTTGTGTGTGTATATATATATATATATATATATATATATATATATATATATATATATATATATATATATGTAATATAGTAGTATTATTATTATTATAAAAAGGGGGTTTTACCGTTTAATGACCGGTTTGTCGATTTTTAATAAAGCGTAAAGATAAATGACGATAATATAAATGACAGAATTTAAATTGCGATAAAGTAAATTGCAGTAATTAAAATGACAGTAAATAAAGGTACGATGAAATATGAAATAAAAGTATTATGTTTATTTAAACTTCCGTAATCATGATGTTTGACATTTTGATTAATTGTTACTCGAGTTAATTGTTCTTTGTCTTGGATTATTTGATACCTATTTGGTTTTTGTCCATAATAGTCCATCGGTCATAATTATAAAATGCTCGTCAAATTAACCTTATTCCCGAAGTCAAATATTCCAACTAATTAGGGATTCGAACTGTAACAAGGTTTTAATACTTTGTTTAATAATTACACCAGGTTATCGACTGCGTGTAATCTAAGGTTTTAATACTTTGTTAACAATTACACCAATTATCCTCGTATGTAATCCACCCCTGTTTTAATGAGATATGAATATTAATTTACCCTCTTGATCAGAAAAAATAATCAATTACCCAACCCGAATAATTAATTAAATGATCGTAAAAGATGTCGTATAAACGTCACTAAATAGAACATACATAATCATTTTAATAATTATTAGATTAACTAATTTGAAGATAGGTTCGATAGATTCTAATGAGTTGTCATTCGATTAGACAATACCCCCTATCTATTAATAGTCAATAGTCCAATGTCCACAAGTGTCGGTCTTTTGTCCAAACCTTAATTATGATACAAAATCTAATAACCCCTTCTTAATATTTAGTCTAACATCACGATTACTTTGGCTCAAATAAGCATAATAATAACTTAGTTACGAGACATTAAATTAAAAAGGTAGAACATAGCTTACAGTGGTGATTAATTGCGTAGTGTTACACGGACAGAATTTCGACTTACAAACTTACAACATTCGCTAACATAACCTTATTATTATTAAACTTTAATATTAAAATTATAATATAAATATAAATATATATTTTGAGAGTAAGAGATAGAAAAAGATTTGATAAATTCGTTCGAAAAATGCTGAATTTATAGAATGTGGCATGCTACAGTAACTCATGCGGTCGCATGAGATTTGTGCCTTCTGGCCATGCGATCGCATGGCCATCATTTCCTGGTCACATACTTTTTGGCTCCTAGCTTGTCGACATATTTATTTAATATATATATATATATATATATATATATATATATATATATATATATATATATATAATTTTATATAATTATATATATATTATATTATATTCATGTGCATAGTTGATTTGTAATTTTAGCTCCTTTGCGTCGCGCGTTGATAGTTGGCTCAGGTCCGGATCCGGATTTTCGAACGTCCTTTCGTACGATTTAATATCTTGTACTTTGCGTTTCGCGTCTTGTACTCTTGTAACTTTTGAGACGTTTCTTATCAATAATTTGAACCACTTGGATTGTACTTTGTACTTCTGAGCTTTTTGGTCGTTTGCGTCTTCAAATCGTCGTTTTCTTCTTTTATCTTCGCACTTATTTATTTAAACGATTATTACATAAAAATAGAGCAATAGTAACTAAAAGCTTTACATATTGGAAGGATATTGTGCCTAAATATATGTTCATTTGGAGCACTATCAAATATCCCCATACTTGAACGTTACTTGTCCTCAACAAATACTGAACTTAAAATAAAATCACACTTCACTCGAATCACTTTTTTATTCTCACACTTTATACATCAGTGATTTTGATATAGCGGTATAAACAATGATAGTAACGATGTGGTTTACAGTCCCACATGACTATGAAAATTTAGATCCTTTAAGGAAATTGGATCTTTATGAAAACATTTGATCTTTTGAAAATTCAATCTAGCTTTTACTCTAGATAAGTTTTCCGGAATAACCCTTCACCAGTGTTTGCAAAATGTTTTTGTGGGTTTTGTGGGTTTCAGATTTTAAAATTTTAGCTCAAAACTTGCGATTTTGTGTCACCCACTTGCTAACCTTGTATTAGGAAAGAAACACGTCCAGTATACTTGCTCCATATATTACCTTTCGGTAAACTACCGTCCAGTTGTAAAGGAAAGCGTTGAACAAGCAACTGTTGAGGCAATGTCTAATGACATGCAGATGTTCATGGTCTAAAACGTGTCGGATGCAATTACTATCCTTTGTAGGAGCAATAGTAAAGATCACCCTATAGTTTTTCGGTCTGGCATAATGTCCTGTCTTCGATCATGCTATGCAACCACCGTTCTTACGGTTGACACCCGATTTGGTTCAGGTGACCTAATGAATTCCGGTGAATTCTTCGGATTTTACGTTCAATGATAATGAACGCATTGAAAATGGGTTTTCAGAAAACAAATCGGTTTTAATTTGATCAAAATATTTTCTCGTTCAAGCTCGAGTTTAGATATCATTGAATTCCATGAGTTTGTAATTCTCAATCTTTAATGTCAATCTCAAGGATTGAGTAATATCAGGCTTAAAAGCTGATTTTTAATCTTTTAAGGAGATTATTCTTTCTGGAGGTCTGATTCATTAGTCTTATCAAGCTAATTTGCACGGCGCCCTTCCCATTTTACGAGAAAGATCCTCTCATGGTTAGGATAAGTCTGACTACTTGGTGACCCTGTTTGATGCCGAGGTCCGTGGATTTCCTGCTGATTTTAGAGATGACTTTTCTAGATTTTTCGTCAACCTACAGCTGGTCTGGACGATAACTTCCTGACCTAAATCAAGAAGCGCGTGTCTTTTTCCGGAAGACTTTACTTCCTTTTAATGATGGAATTGATTCATCATGCAGATTCATCTTTCTTTTAAATATATTATAGTAAATCGGGTAAAACTGATTAGTTTAGTCCAAAGAAAAAGTACCTGCAATAATCTTGTACAAATATGTGATATATATTTTGAAGTACTTGGTAAATTCTTCCCACACTTAGCTTTTATTTATTTTTTTCTTTGCCTTTTTATTTTCCTCTATTCCATTTTAAATGAATTCTAACGTTTTGGGTTGTTTCTCCATTTATGTTCTCTCCGAGGTAACAATAATTTCGGTATTACAACCTAGTTTTATCATTCATAAATATGTATAAACATGATTTTGAATTCATTTAGTTGAAACTTTTTTTTTCAAATTTTCACAAAATTTGGCAATTAAACTAAGTGTAAACCCGAGAGAATTTATAACCTTTCCCCACACTTGAGATCATGCAATGCTCTCATTTGCATGAAATCAGACTATAATTATAAATTCATGAGGGTGATTAGTGTAGAAAAGTGATTAAAAATACTGAGTTTGTAACATATTATTTTATATCACATTTGATATTTTGCGTCTTGTCGTCAAAATTAGTAGCTTTTGCTGAACTTAATGTCAGTCTTAAAAAGTGCGCTGTTTTACCCTGTTTTGTACATAAAATAAACTACAAACATATATATAATATATATATATATATATATATATATATATATATATATATATATATATATATATATATATATATATATATATATATATATATATATATATATATATATATATATATATATATATATATATATATTTTTTTTTTTTTCTTTTTTTATAAAACCTTTATTTATTAAAACAATTTGAATAATTTTTTTTTTAAAATTTTATTTCCTTTTACTTTAGGTAGTTTCGGTATGTTTACCTAGTCCGTCCCTCGACAAAATTTAAAATTTGTCGTTTTTAAAGCGATTGTTTTAAAAGCAAAGATTTTTGGTTTTTTTTAATTTTTTTGGTATACTTTAGATCAATAAAATTAAAAATAATGATAACAAAATTTTTCGCCCCGCCCTCGGGTAAAGCAATTTCGGTTCCAAGACCTATTCTTCAACTTACGATGAATTTTAGAAATTATTTTTTTAAACTTAATGAAATAAAGTAAATTTTTTTTTTAAATCACACAAAAATTAAATTTAAAAATGCAAATTAATTTCATACAAAACCTACAAAACAAAAATTCAGAATGGGGGGAGAAAACTAGTTCTTTAGTGTGTGCTAGTGGAAAAGACCAATCGGATTCCATTCTCGGAACTACACGAGAACATAACAACTAAATCTAGACAGCATTTTCTTTTTAGAACATTTGAATCTCCCCACACTTAGGTAGCTGTGGTGTCGAATTTGTGATTAACTTCATTGTCAATTTCTCTTGGACCATAATCAACTTGCATATCTGTGACTTTTGCTTTAAGCCATTGGTCGAATTCCTGTGTAATATCCACAAATTCAACTAGTTTCGTCTTTTCTTTCGGCGATAGATTGGATACTAACCGGTTACATAACTTAAAGTTCCCCTTGGTTCTAGCATCACGAATCCGTTTAATAAGTTTCTTCATTGAACTTTTAATAACGGAGTCATTTAATTTCGTATCAACAACGGGGTTCTTTGTTATCAAGTCATCATTAGGTGTTGCTTCATCTTCCCCACACTTAGGCATTTTATTATTGTTAAGCACTACCGTTGGAGTTGGTAAAACAATATGGTTCTTACCAATCGTTTTTGTTGGTTTAACGGTTTTGGTTGGTGGAGATTTGGCCGTTCGACTCACAAAGGTGATCGATTTGTCACCATCACTAAGTGTCATTCTACCCTTTCTTACATCAAATAACGCCCCGGTGGACGCTAAGAATAGTCGACCTAAAATTAGAGGAATGTTTGGGTCCTCTTCTATGTCAATGACAATGAATTCGACTAGAAAGGTTAAATTACCCACTTGAACGGGTAAGTCGTCAGCAATTCCAACTGGGTGCTTAATGGTTTGATCAAAGAGTCGAACACTCATTTCCGTTGGACTTAACTCACCTACACCTAATCTCTTATATAATGAAAGAGGCATAACACTCACACTCGCACTTAAATCTGCTAGTGCATCATACATTACACAATCACTAAGTAGACAAGGAACAATAAATTCACCCGGATCACCCAACCTTGGTGGAGGTTTTGGTGGAACTGTCTTCACCGGATTTATTTTTACGGTTTTTATTTCTTGCACTTTCTTATTCTTCTTCTTCTTTCCAGAGGTATCACAAACTTTATTACCTATTACTTGCTCATACTCAACTCCTTTTCTTGGAAACGGGATGGGTGGTCTGTATGGTGCCACCACTGGCTTTACATACTCGGGTGGTGATGGTGTTGTAACTTCTTCATTGTTACTCATATCTAAAACCTTCCCATCATCTAATGTTGGTTTTTCAGAATTCGTTGAAACCATATTAACATTCTCATTCCGAGGATTTACTTCAGTATCACTCGGTAGCTTTCCTTGTTCCCTCTTACTCATCAAGCTAGCAAGAGTACCTACGTGTTTTTCTAGATTCAAAATGGAAGCTTGTTGAGTTCTTAATGACTGATCAAACCTCTCATTTGTTTGGGTTTGAGATGTAATAAATTATGTTTGAGATTCCATTAGCTTTGCCATCATTTCTTCCAGATTTGGATTTTTCTCTTCGGTTTGTTGTGGTGGTTTATACAAGCTAGGTCTTTGTTGATTGAAAGTGTTGTTTTGAGTTGGTTGGTTATTCGGACCTTATTGGTTGTACGGGTTATTGTTAGGTCCATTTGGATTGTAAAGAATATTTTGATTTTGATTAAAGTTTGGCCTTGGCGGTTGATAAGTATTTCCCGGCCTTTGGTTCATGTAGGAAACATTCTCACGTTGTTCCATCGTTTGCTCAATGTGACAATCTTTCATTAAGTGTGGTCCACCGCATTGCTCACAACTGATTCGTATTGCGTGAATATCTTTATTCATCTTTTCCATTCGTCTCTCAAAAGCATCTATTTTTGCAGAAACGGAATCAAAGTCATGGCTAGAATCGGCTCTAGCCGCTTTAGATGATCGAAAAATATCTTTTTCTTGATGCCACTCATGTGAGTGGGATGCTGTGTTATCAATGATTTTGTGAGCTTCGGTTACTGTTTTCTTCATAATGGAACCACCAGCTGTTATATCGATGTCTTTTCGTGTAGCAATGTCGCATCCTTGGTAGAATATTTGTACTATTTGATAAGTATCTAAACCGTATTGAATACATCCTCTTAACAACTTTCCAAATCTTGTCCACGCCTCATATAGAGTTTCATTTGGCTTTTGTGTGAACGTAACTATTTCTCCTTGAAGTCTCACGGCTTTAGATACCGGAAAGAATTATTTAAGAAAATTTTCAACTAAGATATCACATGTATCAATCGCCCCTTCAGGTAACGATTCTAACCAATCTTTGGCTTCTCCCTTTAAAGTCCAGGGAAACAACATGAGATAGATATGTTCATCCTCAACTTCTCTGATTTTAAATAGAGTACAGATCCTATTAAAGGTTCAAAGATGTTCGTTTGGATCTTCTTTTGGCGTACCACTATATTGGCATTGATTAGTTACCATGTGTAGGATTTTTCCCTTGATTTCATAATATGGCACATTAATGTCTGGCTTAATAATGGCGTGACCTTGGCCCGTACGTGTGGCTCTCATTCGGTCTTCCATACTTAGAGGTTCTGTTACTTCCATAATTGAATTTGTTGAATCTGAATCACTAGAGGATTCTGATTTAATGGTTTCTTCCTCGACAATCTCTGGATGAGTGATTTGTGGTTCAGGAAGAATGATTAGTGGTTCAGGATCTCTGAATTCTCCTTGAATATTCTCCGGATTCTCAATTGTGAGGTGGGGTTCAAAAAATGGATTATCGGAAATTTGAATTGGAGTACTTGGTCGACTAGATGACGATTCTAAAGAAAAATCAACGGCGACAATATTGGCTAGATGTCTTGATCTGGTTACAGGTGGTGAACGTATGAAATGTGGTGAACGTTTTGCTCGGTGCATTCACTGAATATCCTATTAGTTATAAAAGATAAAAATTATATAAGTTATCAAATTAATAGACTTTTCTGATTTTGCCCACGTTTCGAATAGCCAATAGATGCAGCAGGTAGCCAGGACCCTTTAAATCGGAAGCCCACAACTCGCCACTAACAAATCCAACTATTACTACGAGCCAGAAAATTTTGGATGTCTATCAATTTAACCGCTTAAAATTATTTTTCGTTTTGAATTTTTAGAGAAGAAATAAACAAAATTCTATGTCCTAAAAACTAGAGCGTCGAGAAATAAGAAAGAAAAAGAGCGCGTCGAAAAACGTCGAAAAATAAGCGTCGAAAAATACAAGTCGAAAAATAAAAATAAGAAAGAAAAATGTCGAAACTTAAAAGTCTAAAAACTAAATATTAAAAGTTGCGTCTAAAGGTATTAAAACTTAAAAGGAATTCTATATCCAAAACGGCAATAACTTAATAGGCACTAAAATTTTAAAACGGCGTCGCAAAATTCTAAAGCACCTAAATCTTAGTCTAAAGAAAAAGCACTTAAGGGATTTTACGACAAAGTCTTAAAATCTAGAAATAAAAATTAACTACGGCAAAATACTAATCTTAAAACTAATTACGAATGAAAAATATACAAATTACGAATTAAACGATTAAAATATACAATTTATAAAAAGAAATAAAAATGATAATATTACTTATTTTTATAAAAATATTATTTTTATATTATTATTTTATAAAAGTTAAGTTTATATATTTAATAAAACTAATTATAACTTAAAAATACAAATTAAATAAAACTAAAACTAATTAATAAAATAATTAACCCTAATTAGGTTAATAATAATAATAATAAATAATTTAAACCCTAAACCGTACCAGCTCTGGGATCAGACCTGTCAGACAGGCTCATGCGATCGCATGAGTCTTCTGTTATGAGGCCATGCGGTCACATGGACTGTGGATCCAGGCCATAAATTGGGCTGCTACAGTGTTCGACCCAGTTCGTTTTATATATATATATATATATATATATATATATATATATATATATATATATATATATATATATATATTTTCAGATTTTAATTTTTACAAAATAGTAAAAATAAACTTATATTTAAAAAAAACTAAAAATAAAATAAAAATACTTTTTAATTTTATATATCTTAAACGAAATCTTAAAAATATTTATATGAAATAAGAAATAATATATTTAACACTTATTATAAATACAAAATATTTTTATGAAATAAGAAATAATATATTTTTACAAAAATATAATTTTACTAAAATATAGCGTTTCGCCGAGTCCCCGGCAGCGGCGCCAAAAACTTGATGTGCGCAGAGGTGTATACGAAATACTATTATTGTTTACTACGAAATACGACGAAATATTACACAAGTTTTATTAATTTACGGAAGGGATATACCTAAACCTTGCTACAACACTTATAGGCAGTGTACCTAATCGTAGAGTGGTGTAGTTTTTAGTAAGTCCGGTTCGTTCCACAGGGAGATGGCTTATTGTGTACACTATATTTTTAAACAATTATATATATATATATATATATATATATATATATATATATATATATATATATATATATATATATATATATATATATATATATATATATATATATTAGTAATATAGTAGTATTATTATTATTATAAAAAGGGGGTTTTACCGTTTAATGACCGGTTTGTCGATTTTAAATAAAGCGTAAAGATAAATGACGATAATATAAATGACAGAATTTAAATTGCGATAAAGTAAATTGCAGTAATTAAAACGACAGTAAATAAAGGTACAATGAAATATGAAATAAAAGTATTATGCTTATTTAAACTTCTGTAATCATAATGTTTGACGTTTTGATTAATTGTTACCCGGGTTAATTATTCTTTGTCCTGGATTATTTGATACCTATTTGGTTTTTGTCCATAATAGTCCATCGGTCATAATTATAAAATGCTCGTTAAATTAACCTTATTCCCGAAGTCAAATATTCCAACTAATTAGGGATTCGAACTGTAACAAGGTTTTAATACTTTGTTTAATAATTACACCAGGTTATCGACTGCGTGTAATCTAAGGTTTTAATACTTTGTTAACAATTACACCAATTATCCTTGTATGTAGTCCACCCCTGTTTTAATGAGATATGAATATTAATTTACCCACTTGATCAGAATGAATAATCAATTACCCAACCCGAATAATTAATTAAATGATCGTAAAAGATGTCGTATAAACATCACTAAATAGAACATATATAATTATTTTAATAATTATTAGATTAACTAATTTGAAGATAGGTTCGACAGATTCTAATGAGTTATCATTCGATTAGACAATACCCCCTATCTATTAATAGTCAATAGTCCAATGTCCACAAGTGTCGGTCTTTTGTCCAAACCTTAATTATGATACAAAATCTAATAACTGCTTCTTAATATTTAGTCTAACATCACGATTACTTTGGCTCAAATAAGCATAATAATAACTTAGTTACGAGACATTAAATTAAAAAGGTAGAACATAGCTTACAGTGGTGATTAATTGCGTAGCGTTACACGAACAGAATTTTGACTTACAAACTTTCAACATTCACTAACATAACCTTATTATTATTAAACTTTAATATTAAAATTATAATATAAATATAAATATATATTTTGATAAATTCGTCCGAAAAATGCTGAATTTATAGAATGTGGCATGCTACAGTAACTCATGCGGTCGCATGAGATTTGTGCCTTCTGGCCATGCGATCGCATGGCCGTCATTTCCTGGTCACATACTTTTTGGCTCCTAGCTTGTCGACATATTTATTTAATATATATATAATTTTATATAATTTTATATATATATTATATTATATTCATGTGCATAGTTGATTTGTAATTTTAGCTCCGTTGCGTCGCGCGTTGATAGTTGGCTCAGGTTCCGATTCTGGATTTTCGAACGTCCTTTCGTACGATTTAATATCTTGTTCTTTGCGTTTTGCGTCTTGTACTCTTGTAACTTTTGAGACGTTTTTTATCAATAATTTGAACCACTTGGATTGTACTTTGTACTTTTGAGCTTTTTGGTCGTTTGTGTCTTCAAATCGTCGTTTTCTTCTTTTGTCTTCGCACTTATTTATTTAAACGATTATTACATAAAAATAGAACAATAGTAACGAAAAGCTTTACATATTGGAAGGATATTGTGCCTAAATATATGTTCATTTGGAGCACTATCATCTACCATATAGTAACTCATAAGGAGTTTTATCAAAACGTTTATTAATGATGCAGCTGTTTTGGCTATAACAAGCAGTGGAAATGGCCTCCCCCCACATTTTTGGAGGTAGTTTGGAGTAAGCAAGCATCGTTCAAGCTGCCTCGTACAATGTACGATTACGTCGTTCAACTACTCCATTCTGTTGAGGGGTTCGTGTAGTAGAGAACTGATGTTCAATGCCTTGGTCTTTCAAATAGCTATCAAGCATGTCATTCATAAATTCCGTCCCATTATCAGTTCGAATACTCTTAACATGTTTGTTAAAAGAGCGTTGAGTCTTTTTAATGAACTCAATGATAATGACGGGGGTTTCTGACTTAGTCCCCAGAAGAAAAATCCATGTAAATCGGGTATAGTCGTCAACAATGACAAGCACATGTTTCCGGCCACCGAGGCTAGAAATTCTCATGGGTCCACATAAGTCCATATGCTATAGTTGCAAGGACGATGAAGTACTGGGGTTTTGCTTAAGTGGATGATTAGTCCGTTTCAGTTTACCCATCGCACATGATGGACACACATGATGCTTATCATATTGAAAGCTTGGAATACCATCAACTAAGTCTTTAGAAACTAATCGATTAATACCCTTGTAATTCAGGTGTGACATCCGGTGATACCATAACCATGAATTTTCCTTCGTAGAACGGGTAGCCAAACACATGTTTCCATTTGATGGTGCATCATTGAGATCAATAGTATAAAGTGAAGCACAACGTTTACCAACAAGGAGATCGTTTCCATCGGTGGAACGCACCGAGCATTGACGACGTTCAAACAAATCCTTGAGATCTCCGTCACAAAATTGGCTGACATAAATAAACTGCACCCCAAACCTTCAACATATGAGACCCGTTTAATCGTTATGCCATTCTTCACATAATCTCCATAACCCGTTATTGCTGCAATCTCATCATTTCTAAATGTAACCATTCCTAGGAATTTGTCAACGAAATTGACAAGCAAGGATTTATCACCCGTCATGTGTTGAGAGTAACGGGAATCGATATACCAAACACAGACGTCGAAACCCTGTAAACGTTAATTTCCTAGAGTTTAGGTACCCAAAGTTGAAGCGACCCGTCCTAATCCATAAGAACGAATACAATAACATATGGTTACATTGCGAGGTTCTGACCTCTATATGATACATTTTACGAACATTGCATTCATTTTTAAAAGACAAACTTTCATTACATTGAAAGTCGACAGGCATGCATACCATTTCATAATATGTCCCAATCTATAAATGACTTAATAATAATCTTTAACTTAATGACTTGAATGCAATGTCTTTTGAAATATGCCATGAATGACTCCGAGTAATATCTTTAAAATGAGCAAATGCACAGCGAAAGATTTCTTTAATACCTGAGAATAAACATGCTTTCAAGTGTCAACCAAAAGGTTGGTGAGTTCATTAGTTTATCATAATAATCATTTTCATAATTTTAATAGACCACAAGATTTAATTTTTATAGTTAACTGCAGGAACACTCATCTGTAAAAATTATAATACAGGAACACTCATCTGTATAAAAATTCATTCATATGGTGAACACCTGGTAACCTACATTAACAAATGCATATAGAATATCCCCAAATATACAGGTACACTCTTCTGTATATAAAAATCGAAGTACTAAAGCATCCATAACCTGGATGGGGTTTGTTAGGCCCATAGATCTATCTTCAGGAT
Source organism: Rutidosis leptorrhynchoides (assembly GCF_046630445.1). NCBI lineage: Eukaryota > Viridiplantae > Streptophyta > Magnoliopsida > Asterales > Asteraceae > Rutidosis > Rutidosis leptorrhynchoides. The sequence continues at coordinate 359,411,637 of NC_092338.1, forward strand.
TCGCGTCAATTAGGGGGTCTGTTCCCTAATTCTTAGGCTACCAAGCTAAAATGGTGATATTCAATTTAGATAATCCAACCATAGAATGTAGTTTCAATTACTTGTGTCTATTTCGTAAAATATTTATAAAAGCAGCGCATGTATTTTCTGTCCCAAAAATATATATTGCAAAAGCATTTAAAAAGGGAGCAAATGAAACTCACGATACTGTATTTCGTAATAAAAATATTTATACATATGACGTCATTGAACAAGTGTAGGGTTGGCCTCGGATTCACGAACCTATATCAATTATATATATTAAAACACATAATAGTAATCGAACAAATTTATGAATTATTTCTTAGTGATATACTTATTATATCTAATAATTTATAAATTTCATTGATAATTTAGTTAGATATATATTTACTTTATTTACTTTAAATAAATAATTGTTATTTATTATAAAAAAATACTAGTAATAATGTTAATAATGATAATAAGAATGATAGTACTTATAATAATAATGAAATGATAATTTTAATAAAAAAATACTTTTGTTAATAATAATAAATGATAATTCTAATGATAGTACAAATAATAATATTAATAATGATAATAATAATAATAGTAATAATAATAATAATAACTAACATAATAATTTTACTGCTAGTGATAGTTATGATAATAATATTAGTAATAATAATAATAATCATAGTTGTAATTATATTCATGATAATAATAATAAATGATAACTAATACTTATTTTAGTAATAATAATAATAATTATAATACTTAATGATAATACTAGTAATAACAATAATGATAATGTTATTAATTAGATTAATGATAATAATACTAATACTTCTATATATTAGGAATAATAACAATTATCATAATGATAATAATAATAATAATAATAATAATAATAATAATAATAATAATAATAATAATAATAATAATAATAATAATAATAACAATAATAATAATAATAATAATAATAATAATAATAGTACTTATAATAATATTAATAATATTTTATTTAGATCATGGCTTGTTTATAATTTTACCTATTTTCATATCTATATATAGTCAAAAATTTTACAATATTTTATCATAATACTAATAATAATAATACTTAATAATTATAATTATATTAATAATAACAAATCAATAAGGTAATAATAATGGTTATAATAATAATAGAATTAATAATAATAATTAATAATAGTGATAATAATAATGATAATAGAATACAACCTTTGAAGACAAGCCTAAAAAAAAATAAACGCCTTAGCCCGGGTTCGAACCCGCGACCTCTCGCCTAAACACAACACCCTGAACCATTGCTCTGCTGTCAACATTTCTGTTTTAATTCTCTGCTTATATCTGTATAACTCGTATTTCTATTCCTTGTTCTTCTTAACCTTCACAAAACAAAACCCGGAACTATTCATCATCCTTAACATCTTCACAAACTCGTCATCTCAGTTTCGTTTCATCATCATCCAACCGTAACCATCATCTTTATCATCGTCTTTATCACATCTTCATATTGAATTCGTGATCAAGCATCGTCATCTTTATCAAGTAATCACGTCATCATCATCAATCATTACGATTATCATAATCATAATCATACTCACCATCATAGAAGCATCATCATCATCGTAATACTTCATTATCGACCCATCCTCATCACAGAAGCACGATCATAATCATCATTAGCTATCCTTTCTTACGCGTATCATTATAGCATTTTCATCATCATCTCAGTCCATCATATGCATCATAATCATAATATGATATCATCATCGACTCATCATCTTCAATCTTCATCATGATCTTATCATCACCATTATCACTATTCATCTCCTTCTTCACTGCATCCTCATTTTCGTTATTTTCTTTCACAGTTTCACGAGTGGTTTCTATTTGGTGAGGGTTCTTGTCAACTGAAAATAGTAACAGCTGCAGTTTACGATGGTGTGTTGATTGGAACGGTGAAATAGGAACATAACAGTGATGTAAATGATTTTCGTTTTTGGTTGTTCTATAGTCACAACCAAAGTAGTAACATGAAGATGATGGTGTTTGTGGTGTTGGTTGATAGAAGACAGAAACATTAAACAACTTCGGATATAGATGGTGGTTTGGGTCTGTGATCGGTGGTTTTGTGTCACGACAAGAAGTAACAGCAGCCATAGCACACTAGAATGAAACAGAAACAGAAAAGTAGTTGTAGCAGGTAGGTTTGCTGTTGTCGATGGCGAACAAAAAAAAATAGAAAAGATGAAGTGTAGCAGCAACAGATAAATAGTTGCAGGTTGGTTTGTCGATGGTTGGGTGCGAGACAAAGGTGTTGGTGGTAGCATGAACAAAACAGAAAATGAATGGAAGCAAGATCAAACAGCAGTAGTAGCAATAATTTTAATGGTGGTGATGTTTAGGGTGATCATAGTGGTTTCCTAATCGGTTTAGATTAGATACAAGGTGGTGGTTAATGGTGGCCGATAAGGTAGTGCTCCGGTTGTTGATATGGTGGTTGGTTAAATGGACGAGGGTGGTTAAGTGGTGATTGGTTGCCGGGGGTAAGGTGATGGATAAGGTTGATCATACAAGTGTAATTGTATATATATATATATATATATATATATATATATATATATATATATATATATATATATATATATATATATATATATATATATATATATATATATATATATATATATATATATATATATATATATATATAGCTTTCCAATTGAAGAAAAGTTAACAACACAACAAGCACAGTAATAGTGCATAATGTTAGAATAGAAATCATAATTAAATTCACGGATGGAAATGAATCTGAAACAAATGATGGTTGGTTAATTGCATTCATACTACCCACTTGTATATATATATAATTATCTAGGTACATCAAGTTGAAATAAAATAAAAACGTGTAGAATATGAATTGGAAATAATCATACTAATTCAATAGTTAGCAGCCATAATATTTGGATTACTCTACCGACAGTTTTTAAATACGGATATTGTATCGTACCCGTCGTTAATCAGTGTCGGATAAAAGTATTTGGAAAAATCCCAAATTTTTACATAAATTATCTTTATTTATTTTGGTCATTATGGTATAAAATTCGATTATTAATTTATTAAATAAAAATTACATCAACTGTCATTTTCAATTCTGGGTAAAATATAAAAAGTGCCAAAACTTAACAAATAGTTCCTAAATACATTTTTAATATGCCTAAAATTTATAGAACTCATTTTCGTATCACCGTTTATTTTAAAATTACATATGTTTGAGTTTAACTTGCTTAATATCAATCGGAACATCAGACGAGTATTACAATCATTTAATATTTATTTTTAATATACATTATTTATATCTATAGATATATTTTTAATAAAAATTATTATAATATCCTATTTTTATTTTATTAATTTTTAATAACAACAACATATAATACTTCAAATTATATTTCGAATTATTATTTATATATACATACACACATATCTATTTATAATTAATTGTTCGTGAATCATCGAGAGCAGTCGAAGGTCAATTGAATATATGAAACAGTTCAAACTTTTTGAGACTCGATATTATAGACTTTGCTTATCGTGTCGAAATCATACAAAGATTAAGTTTAAATTTGATCCGAAATTTCCGGGTCGTCACAGTACCTACCCGTTAAAGAAATTTCGTCCCGAAATTTGATTGGGATCGTCATGGCTGACAATAAGTATGTTTTCATGACTCATATGAGTTGATAACTAGAGTTTTATTACCATTGAGTAATAAGGATAAAATAACTCGATTCTTCGAAGAGTACGAATGAAGCTATCACAAAAGAGTGAAAATGTGTAAATGCAGGTTCCTTAACTTTTGACGTTGTTTCGGTTGAATTCCGGAATTCAAGGGATTCAAAGAAAATCTTCAAAATCTAAAAGATTTGATTCTTCGGCGAATAAGGAAATTAAGATCCCTATAATTAAATACGATGATCTGCCTCGATTACTCTGTCAGATATTTCCATTATAAATTAAACTTTTTCCGTTCCATTATTTTCCATCACTCCCATTCATATTTCCAATTCATTAGTCAATATGCTTCATCCAGTTTTAATTCTGGATATATTCCTGACTTTCATATCAATCATTCTCCTTTTTCATCTACCACCGGAGGAATCTGTCTACTTCTACTATGCTCTTGAGTTTATAGTGTTTTTAGTTCTCCCGTGCCTTTACGTTGCAATACGTATTGACATACATGGTTTGTAATTGTTGTCCGGCTTTATATTTTCCTTTATATTTTGGAGTTCCATACTTTTGTTTTCTCTTCCTGACTTTAAGTCAAGCGAATAATGGTCCAGAATTCGTAGGTATGAAGTTTTGAATGAACATGACTAATGTTCTAAGAAGGATATTGTAATGGCAAGATCTTGATTTGTCAAATTACCAGAATATCCGGAAAATAGAATTATCAAGAAGATATGTTCTTGATATGTTTATAGATTAGATAGATTGTAAGAGTCGTGTAACATGGCACACGATGACGTTATGGTCTGTGAATCATCATGTTTCACTAGAAACTCAGCATGGCTTACTGTAATATAATCACGTTGATCAAGTGTTATTATATTATACTAACTCATGCTTCAGTTCCCAACACTACTTCAAAAACATTCATAATTTAAACTCGAAGGTTTACAGAACATAGAAACTAAATAGTTTCCTTTATAACGTGATACAGATAACGCGAGGAGGTAAATGATTTCAGATAAGAATAGTTATGAAAATATCTTCAGAAATATTGAGGATATTTACAATGAAAGATACGAGAATATCTTAGAATTTCTAATATCAAAGTGTTGGGATTTAACAAGTTCATAAACATACTTGAAACATTTAAAGATCAAATTAAGGGGAAGCATGAAGTATTACCATTTTTAGAACTTGTTAATCTTTAACCAATTAAAGTTAAACCCCAATTAGGATCAAGTTATGAAATATGCTTACAAACTACAAGCAAGAAAAGAGTTTATACCTACTCCAAGCTTGTTGATAAGTGATGAAGATGATGATGTTGAATGGAGCTCCAAAAGTATGAAACCTCAAGTTGTTATACCCCAAACTTGTGCACCAACACCCTACCTTTGGTTAGGATTTATTTTCACTTGAATATGGCTTGCAAAAAAAATAAAATGAACTTCTTTTGGCACTCCAAAGGCCACGGCCTGCAGCTCCTAAAATGGGAGTGTGCAGAATTTTTTTTGCTTGTTAATTGATGTGTAATTGCAAGTGTGTGTGTTTCTTGGTCAAGGAGTATGCATGTATATGGAAATGGGAAAGCCTTGGAATCTCTAGCATGCCTCTCATACTTCCAATGCCACTTCCTTGTTTATAAAATAGTTTTATAATACATGGCATAATTTATAAACTAGCAACATTTATAAACTTATTTATTTTATTTATAACAAATTTATAAACTTGCAATTTATAAATTATGTACACATTATATATAAAACCCATTTTATAAAATGTAACATAACATAATTAATTATTTAACCTATAAATAATTAACTCCTTATTATATAAATTATTCCATAATTTATATACACATCAAGTAATATTTGAGAAAACCATTTTTCTTAAAGTTCAAGTGTCACGTATTTAATCAATGATCCAATCGCTAAGATCAAATACGAATAAGGTGTCGGTAAGTTTGTTATTGGGTATGACCCGACTTGGATCAAAACATATTAGCCACGTTAATTTAATATGTCTCTCGGGCATACGAAATACCTTCAATCTCCCACTTGCACGAGAAACATAAGAAATTAATGCAAGTGATGGATACCACCTAACGACCGTCCATCACCCCCAATATGTTATGACTTGTGCCATTCAATAACATCATCCCTTTCGAGTTACCATCTCGAATATGAATAGGTGAATCTTTCATTATATTCTTTCATCCTAGATGTCATGTTAAATCCAAGAGACACAGAGTGATCACTCTCTTCTAGATTTAACTTTATCAGGCCTTAGACATCTGACTCTTAACGAATAAGAGGGACAAATTCCATCTTGACTACATACATCCTAAATATATATACCTTGTATTATACCTGAGCTCTTCCTTATGAACTATCATATTTTAGAATAGCGAAGGAAAGAATCAAGGCACAATACTTGGTAAATATCCGAACCCAATATGTATCTCAGGTCAGAGGATACAATGATATTCGCCTTTACTCAAGGTTACATGTGATCAACCACAAAGGCTCCATTTAGTAAATCTTGAGGGCGGGTCTTCCAATATTTGTATCCCACAAATATCTATGAACCTTGGTTGCAACCTTGCCTTAGATTCATCCCGTGAATGCATACCAATTCAAGTTCATAATAGTCTAAACCTCACACTTGTTCCCACAAATGTAATCGACTACGGAATTTAGAATAATTACTTATTCATGGATAAAATATGCAAAATAGGAACTTGACTCAAAATAAATCAATACCATATTATATTAATGAGTTTGAACAATTTCGTTCCGTTACAATACTTAAAACAGATCACAACCAATCACTAGAATATCGAAGCCCTAATGCACTAACATGCCCTTGATGTTTTGCACCATGTAAGAGTTTCGTGAGTGGATCCGTTATATTGTAATCTGTGTGAACTTTGCGAATACATATCTTTCCCTTTTCAACTTCATCCCTTATGTAGTTGAATCTCCACTCAATGTGACGGGTCTTTTGGTGAGCACGAGGTTCTTTGATTTGAGCAATCGCACCCTCGTTATCACAAAAGATCTCAAAAGGGTCCTGAATGGAAGGGACTACTCCTAAGTCGTCGATAAATTTCTTCATCCATGCAGCTTCCTGAGCTGCCAATGAGGCGGCAATGTACTCCGATTCTGTAGTGGATAAGGCAACAACATCCTGTTTTGAACTTTTCCAAGAGACCGCACCTCCATTTAATGTAAAGACATAACCAGATTGTGATCGAGAATCATCTTGATCAGTTTGGAAACTCGCGTCCACGTAACCTTTTACAGCAAGTTCCTCCTCACCAGACCCATATATTAGAAACATGTCCTTAGTCCTCCTAAGGTATTTCAATATACTTTTAACAGCAATCCAATGACTGTTTTCTGGGTTATTCTGGTATCTACTTGTCAGGTTAAGAGCGCATGACACATCTGGTCTAGTGCATATCATTGCATACATGATTGACCCAATAGCAGATGCATATGCGACTTTCTTCATTCTCTCTTATTCATCTTTCGTGGTGGGGCACTGAGATGAACTAAGGAGTGTTCCTCTTTGAATAGGTACCAAAGCTTTCTTAGTGTTCTCCATCTTGAACCTTTTCAAGATCTTTTCAATGTATGCACTTTGATTCAAACCTATCAATTTCTTAGATCTATCCCTGTAGATCCTAATCCCCAAAATGTATTGTGCTTCTTCAAGATCCTTAATGGAGTAGCAACCTTTTAGCCAAGTCTTAACACCTTGCATTGTCGGAATATCGTTTCCAAATAACAATATATCATCCACATATAATACAAGGAACATGATAGTGCTCCCACTAGCTTTCTTGTATACACAAGCTTCATCACCATTTTTAATGAAGCCAAACTTCTTGGCTTCCTCATTAAAACGATGATTCCACATTCTAGATGCTTGTTTCAATCCGTAGATTAACTTCTTTAACTTTCATACTTTGTTAGGATGTTTCGGATCGACAAAACCTTCAGGCTGAACCATATATACATCTTCCTCAAGATATCCATTTAGGAAAGCGGTCTTGACATCCATTTGCCATATTTCATAATCATAATGAGCAGCAATGGAAAATATTATCCTAATAGACTTTAGCATTGCCACAGGCGAAAAGGTTTCATCATAGTCAACCCCTTGAGTTTGAGTGAAACCTTTTGCTACAAGTCTAGCTTTATATGTATTTAAGTTTCCATGCATGTCGGTTTTCATCTTGAAAATCCATTTACAATCAACTAACTTGGAGTTAGCAGGTTGTACAACTAGTTCCCAAACTTGGTTGTCATACATGGATTGCATCTCAGCGTTCATGGCTTCCTGCCATTTATCTTTATCAATCCTTTATAAAGCATCTTGGTAGTTTGTTGGTTCATCCAAATCAACCACATAGCAACCATCCATGAGAAACCCATATCTCTCAGGAGGATTACTGTAGTGACCCGAACTTTTCCATGTTTATATATATTAATTGAGATTGATATTTACATGATTAAATGTTTCCAACATGTTAAGCAATCAAACTTGTTAAGACTTGATTAATTGAAATATGTTTCATATAGACAATTGACCACCCAAGTTGACCGGCGATTCACGAACGTTAAAACTTGTAAAAACAACATGACGATATATATATATGGATATACATATGGTTAACATGAGATTATGATAAGTAAGTATCTCCATAAGTATATTAACAATGAGTTATATACATATAAACAAGACTACTAACTTAAGGATTTCGAAACGAGACATATATGTAACGATTATCGTTGTAACGACATTTAAATGTATATATATATCATATTAAGAGATATTCATACATGATAATATCATGATAATATAATAATTTAAAATCTCATTTGATATTATAAACATTGGGTTAACAACATTTAACAAGATCGTTAACCTAAAGGTTTCAAAACAACACTTACATGTAACGACTAACGATGACTTAACGACTCAGTTAAAATGTATATACATGTAGTGTTTTAATATGTATTTATACACTTTTGAAAGACTTCAATACACTTATCAAAATACTTCTACTTAACAAAAATGCTTACAATTACATCCTCGTTCAGTTTCATCAACAATTCTACTCGTATGCACCCGTATTCGTACTCGTACAATACACAGCTTTTAGATGTATGTACTATTGGTATATAAACTCCAATGATCAGCTCTTAGCAGCCCATGTGAGTCACCTAACACATGTGGGAACCATCATTTGGCAACTAGCATGAAATATCTCATAAAATTACAAAAATATGAGTAATCATTCATGACTTATTTACATGAAAACAAAATTACATATCCTTTATATCTAATCCATACACCAACGACCAAAAACACCTACAAACACTTTCATTCTTCAATTTTCTTCATTTAATTGATCTCTATCAAGTTCTATCTTCAAGTTCTAAGTGTTCTTCATAAATTCCAAAAGTTCTAGTTTCATAAAATCAAGAATACTTTCAAGTTAGCTTGCTCACTTCCAATCTTGTAAGGTGATCATCCAACCTCAAGAAATCTTTGTTTCTTACAGTAGGTTATCATTCTAATACAAGGTAATAATCATATTCAAACTTTGGTTCAATTTCAATAACTATAACAATCTTATTTCAAGTGATGATCTTACTTGAACTTGTTTTCGTGTCATGATTCTGCTTCAAGAACTTCGAGCCATCCAAGGATCCGTTGAAGCTAAATCCATTTTTCTCTTTTCCAGTAGGTTTATCCAAGGAACTTAAGGTAGTAATGATGTTCATAACATCATTCGATTCATACATATAAAGCTATCTTATTCGAAGGTTTAAACTTGTAATCACTAGAACATAGTTTAGTTAATTCTAAACTTGTTCGCAAACAAAAGTTAATCCTTTTAACTTGACTTTTAAAATCAACTAAACACATGTTCTATATCTATATGATATGCTAACTTAATGATTTAAAACCTGGAAACACGAAAAACACCGTAAAACCGAATTTACGCCGTCGTAGTAACACCGCGGGCTGTTTTGGGTTAGTTAATTAAAAACTATGATAAACTTTGATTTAAAAGTTGTTATTCTGAGAAAATGATTTTTATTATGAACATGAAACTATATCCAAAAATTATGGTTAAACTCAAAGTGGAAGTATGTTTTCTAAAATGGTCATCTAGACGTCGTTCTTTCGACTGAAATGACTACCTTTACAAAAACGACTTGTAACTTATTTTTCCGACTATAAACCTATACTTTTTCTGTTTAGATTCATAAAATAGAGTTCAATATGAAACCATAGCAATTTGATTCACTCAAAACGGATTTAAAATGAAGAAGTTATGGGTAAAACAAGATTGGATAATTTTTCTCATTTTAGCTACGTGAAAATTGGTAACAAATCTATTTCAACCATAACTTAATCAACTTGTATTGTATATTATGTAATCTTGAGATACCATAGACACGTATACAATGTTTCGACCTATCATGTCGACACATCTATATATATTTCGGAACAACCATAGACACTCTATATGTAAATGTTGGAGTTAGCTATACAGGGTTGAGGTTGATTCCAAAATATATATAGTTTGAGTTGTGATCAATACTGAGATACGTATACACTGGGTCTTGGATTGATTCAAGATAATATTTATCGATTTATTTCTGTACATCTAACTGTGGACAACTAGTTGTAGGTTATTAACGAGGACAGCTGACTTAATAAACTTAAAACATCAAAATATATTAAAAGTGTTGTAAATATATTTTGAACATACTTTGATATATATGTATATATTGTTATAGGTTCGTGAATCAACCAGTGGCCAAGTCTTACTTCCCGACGAAGTAAAAAATCTGTGAAAGTGAGTTATAGTCCCACTTTTAAAATCTAATATTTTTGGGATGAGAATACATGCAGGTTTTATAAATGATTTACAAAATAGACACAAGTACGTGAAACTACATTCTATGGTTGAATTATCGAAATCGAATATGCCCCTTTTTATTAAATCTGGTAATCTAAGAATTAGGGAACAGACACCCTAATTGACGCGAATCCTAAAGATAGATCTATTGGGCCTAACAAACCCCATCCAAAGTACCGGATGCTTTAGTACTTCGAAATTTATATCATATCCGAAGGGTGTCCCGGAATGATGGGGATATTCTTATATATGCATCTTGTTAATGTCGGTTACCAGGTGTTCACCATATGAATGATTTTTATCTCTATGTATGGGGTGTGTATTGAAATATGAAATCTTGTGGTCTATTATTATGATTTGATATATATAGGTTAAACCTATAACTCACCAACATTTTTGTTGACGTTTTAAGCATGTTTATTCTCAGGTGATTATTAAGAGTTTCCACTGTCGCATACTTAAATAAGGACGAGATTTGGAGTCCATGCTTGTATGATATTGTGTAAAAACTGCATTCAAGAAACTTATTTTGTTGTAACATATTTGTATTGTAAACCATTATGTAATGGTCGTGTGTAAACAGGATATTTTAGATTATCATTATTTGATAATCTACGTAAAGCTTTTTAAAACCTTTATCTATGAAATAAAGGTTATGGTTTGTTTTAAAAATGAATGCAGTCTTTGAAAAACGTCTCATATAGAGGTCAAAACCTCGCAACGAAATCAATTAATATGTAACGTTTTTAATCAATAAGAACGGGAGATTTCAGTTGGTATCCGAGCGTTGGTCTTAGTGAACCAGAATTTTGCATTAGTGTGTCTTATCGAGTTTGTTAGGATGCATTAGTGAGTCTGGACTTCGACCGTGTTTACTTGAAAAATGATTGCTTAACAAATTTTGTTGGAAACTATATATTTTTAACATGTGAATATTATGTGATATATTAATCTCTTAACGCGTTTGATATTATGTAATAGATGTCTACCTCTAGAACAAGTCCCATTGACTCACCTAATAATAATGAAGAGTCAAATGTAAATTGGAATGATTCGTGGACTGATTCACAATTTCCCGAAGAGGAACCGGAAGAAGAGTCGGAACCGGAAGAAGAATCGGAACCGGAAGAAGAATCGGAACCGGATGAAGAAATAGAACCGGTGGGGAAAATAATAAAATGGTTAAGTAAAAGAAAATCCTCAACCAACCGACCAAGGTTAATTATGGTCAATGGTGTTTCCGCTAAGGAAGCAAAATATTGGGAGGATTACCAATTCTCCGATGAATCGGATTCTGACGAGAATTCCGATGATGTTATAGAAATTACCCCAACTGAATTTAAAAAGGCAAAAGAAAATAATAAGGGAAAGGGCATAAAAATAGAGAAATCTAATTCCAACCCCGATGAACTTTATATGTATCGTCAACCCCCGAAGTCCTTAAGTTGTAACAATGACCCGGGAACCTCTAAACCACCAGGTTTTTCTAAACCAATGTGGATAACGACGGCTCGTATTAGGGGAACATCATATATCCCTAGAAACTTGGAAAAACAAACCAAAACCGAAGAAGAAGAAACGAGCGAGTCGGAATAAGACAGTTGTATTCGTGTGGTGTAATATATGTAATATAGTGTGCTTATGTTTTATGATATATGTAAAAATTGCTTGTATTAATAAGTATTTTTTTATGAATCTAACTCTTGTCTATTTTACAGTTTAAAAACACAAAATGGATAGACAACCCAATATTTTAAGAGACCTACCCGGAGACATGATTGATGAAATCTTGTCTAGAGTCGGCCAGAATTCCTCGGCACAACTATTTAAGGCGAGATCAGTTTGTAAGACATTCGAAGAACGTTCCAAGAATGTCTTGGTTTATAAGAGACTTTCGTTTGAAAGATGGGGGATATCACATTGGGAAACCCATAAGTTACGATGTGTTTACTTTGACGCATATATTGCGGGGAACCCAAATGCTATTTTACGCAACGGGTTAAGAAATTATTTTGACTCAATATATCCGAATATTGGACTTCGTGATTTAGAAAAAGCGGCTAACATGCAACATAAAGAAGCATGTTATGCTTACGGATTAGTAATGTTCGCTTCTCACCAAAGTGAGAACAAGAACATCGGGCTACAACTATTAAACAAAACGTTTCCACGAGTGACGGAGTCGGTAATTGGGATAAGAAATGAGGTTTTTAGATTGTTACGGGACTGTTGGACATTACGTAACCCTCGTCCCTTTGACGACGTTACAACACGCTGTCTTATCAACGGCCATAACGGTTATGTTCCACAAGACCAAGGATGGGAAGTAGTCCTAGTAAAACCAGAATGCATGACTTGTTTCTGGACGTATGAATTACGTGTCTTTATTGCCTTTGCTGAACGACTTGTGTACTAGCTAGAATTATCTTCACAACTATCTTGTATCAAAGTTATTGTGTGCTATATTTCATGCTTTATGTAAAATAAGCGGTATTGTAAGTTTGTAAAATATTGTATAAAAGTTTGAACGTGAAATATTATTATAATCAGTTTTTCATATAGAATTGTAGTAGTTGAATTGTATATTAGCTACTAAATATGAACTTAACGGGTAGGTACTACCCGAATTTAAACTTATAAAACGCTAATATGAAGAAAAAGCTTTTATAAATGAGTTCATATTATGCTACGAAATACTATTAACTACTCTTAATATTCTGTATGATTAACTTGTTCCATTTTACTATTTTGAAGGAAATGGCACCGACTACTCGACACACCGTGAATATGAATGAAGAGGAATTCCGTACTTTTCTAGCTTCAAACATAGTCGCAGTACAGGCTGCGCTACATACCAACAATAACCTTGGATCTAGCAGTACAGGAAATCGTGTAAGATGCACCTACAAAGAATTCACTGCCTGCAAACCTTTGGAATTTGATGGAACCGAAGGACCGATCGGATTGAAACGGTGGACCGAGAAGGTCGAATCGGTGTTTGCCATAAGTAAGTGTACTGAAGAGGACAAAGTGAAGTACGCTACGCATACCTTCACAGGTTCTGTGTTAACATGGTGGAATACCTATCTAGAGCAAGTGGGACAAGACGATGCGTACGCACTACCATGGTCAGCATTCAAGCACTTGATGAACGAGAAGTACCGTCCCAGAACCGAGGTCAATAAGCTCAAGACAGAACTTAGAGGGTTACGAACCCAGGGATTTGATATTACCACGTACGAAAGACGATTCACAGAATTGTGCCTATTGTGTCCGGGAGCATTCGAAGATGAGGAAGAGAAGATCGACACATTTGTGAATGGATAACCAGAAAGAATCCAAGAAGATATAAGTTCACACGAGCCCGCCTCCATACAACAGGCATGTAGAATGGCTTACAAACTAGTGAACCAGATTGAGGAAAGAATTAAAGAACAGACGGCTGAAGAGGCCAATGTGAAGCAAGTCAAATGAAAGTGGGAGGAAAACGGTGATAAGAATCACCAATACAACAACAACAGCAATTACAATAATAATCGCAATAATTATCCCAACAATCGCAACATCAATCGCAACTACAACAAACGGCCCAACAACAACAACAACAACAACAACAACAACAACTACAACAATCATCCCAACAACAATAACAACTGCAACAACAACAACAATCAGAAGCAGCTATGCCAAAGGTGTGAAAAGTATCACTCGGGGTTCTGCACCAAATTTTGCAACAAGTGTAAAAGAAATGGTCATAGCGCGGTGAAGTATGAGGTCTACGGACCAGGGGTTAACAGAACGAAAGGAACAAATGGTGTCGGAACGAGTAATGGCGGAGCAAGTAGTGTCGGAGCAAGTTATGCCAATGTAGTTTGTTATAAATGTGGAAAACCGGGCCACATTATTAGAAATTGCCCGAACCAGGAGAACACGAATGGACAAGGCCGCGGAAGAGTTTTCAATATTAATGCGGCAGAGGCACAGGAAGACCCGGAGCTTGTTACGGGTACGTTTCTTATTGACAATAAATCTGCTTACGTTTTATTTGATTCGGGTGCGGATAGAAGCTATATGAGTAGAGATTTTTGTGCTAAATTAAGTTGTCCATTGATGCCTTTGGATAGTAAATTTTTACTCGAATTAGCAAATGGTAAATTAATTTCAGCAGATAATATATGTCGGAATCGAGAAATTAAACTGGTTAGCGAAACATTTAAGATTGATTTGATACCAGTAGAGTTAGGGAGTTTTGATGTGATAATCGGTATGGACTGGTTGAAAGAAGTGAAAGCAGAGATCGTCTGTTACAAAAATGCAATTCGCATTATACGAGAAAAAGGAAAACCCTTAATGGTGTACGGAGAAAAGGGCAACACGAAGCTACATCTTATTAGTAATTTGAAGGCACAAAAACTAATAAGAAAAGGTTGCTATGCTGTTCTAGCACACGTCGAGAAAGTACAAACTGAAGAAAAGAGCATCAATGATGTTCCCATTGCAAAAGAATTTCCCGATGTATTTCCGAAAGAATTACCGGGATTACCTCCACATCGATCTGTAGAATTTCAAATAGATCTTGTACCAGGAGCTGCACCAATAGCTCGTGCTCCTTACAGACTCGCACCCAGCGAGATGAAAGAACTGCAAAGCTAATTACAAGAACTTTTAGAGCGTGGTTTCTTTCGACCAAGCACATCACCGTGGGGAGCTCCTGTTTTGTTTGTCAAGAAGAAAGATGGTACATTCAGGTTGTGTATCGACTACCGAGAGTTGAAAAACTTACCATCAAGAACCGCTACCCACTACTAAGAATCGACGACTTATTTGATCAACTACAAGGCTCGTCTGTTTATTCAAAGATTGACTTATGTTCCGGGTATCATCAAATGCGGGTGAAAGAAGATGATATTCCAAAGACTGCTTTCAGAACACGTTACGGTCATTACGAGTTTATGGTCATGCCGTTTGGTTTAACTAATGCACCAGCTGTGTTCATGGACCTTATGAACCGAGTGTGTGGACCATACCTTGACAAGTTTGTCATTGTTTTCATTGATGACATACTTATTTACTCAAAGAATGACCAAGAACACGGTGAACATTTGAGAAAGGTGTTAGAAGTATTGAGGAAGGAAGAATTGTACGCTAAGTTTTCAAAGTGTGCATTTTGGTTGGAAGAAGTTCAATTCCTCGGTCACATAGTGAACAAAGAAGGTATTAAGGTGGATCCGGCAAAGATAGAAACTGTTGAAAAGTGGGAAACCCCGAAAACTCCGAAACACATACGCCAGTTTTTAGGACTAGCTGGTTACTACAGAAGGTTCATCCAAGACTTTTCCAGAATAGCAAAACCCTTGACTGCATTAACGCATAAAGGGAAGAAATTTGAATGGAATGATGAACAAGAGAAAGCGTTTCAGTTATTGAAGAAAAAGCTAACTACGGCACCTATATTGTCATTGCCTGAAGGGAATGATGATTTTGTGATTTATTGTGATGCATCAAAGCAAGGTCTCGGTTGTGTATTAATGCAACGAACGAAGGTGATTGCTTATGCGTCTAGACAATTGAAGATTCACGAACAAAATTATACGACGCATGATTTGGAATTAGGCGCGGTTGTTTTTGCATTAAAGACTTGGAGGCACTACTTATATGGGGTCAAAAGTATTATATATACCGACCACAAAAGTCTTCAACACATATTTAATCAGAAACAACTGAATATGAGGCAGCGTAGGTGGATTGAATTATTGAATGATTACGACTTTGAGATTCGTTACCACCCGGGGAAGGCAAATGTGGTAGCTGATGCCTTGAGCAGGAAGGACAGAGAACCCATTCGAGTAAAATCTATGAATATAATGATTCATAATAACCTTACTACTCAAATAAAGGAGGCGCAACAAGGAGTTTTAAAAGAGGGAAATTTAAAGGATGAAATACCCAAGGGATCGGAGAAGCATCTTAATATTCGGGAAGACGGAACCCGGTATAGGGCTGAAAGGATTTGGGTACCAAAATTTGGATATATGAGAGAAATGGTACTTAGAGAAGCTCATAAAACCAGATACTCAATACATCCTGGAACGGGGAAGATGTACAAGGATCTCAAGAAACATTTTTGGTGGCCGGGTATGAAAGCCGATGTTGCTAAATATGTAGGAGAATGTTTGACGTGTTCTAAGGTCAAAGCTGAGCATCAGAAACCATCAGGTCTACTTCAACAACCCGAAATCCCGGAATGGAAATGGGAAAACATTACCATGGATTTCATCACTAAATTGCCAAGGACTGCAAGTGGTTTTGATACTATTTGGGTAATAGTTGATCGTCTCACCAAATCAGCACATTTTCTGCCAATAAGAGAAGATGACAAGATGGAGAAGTTAGCACGACTGTATTTGAAGGAAGTCGTCTCCAGACATGGAATACCAATCTCTATTATCTCTGATAGGGATGGCAGATTTATTTCACGATTCTGGCAGACATTACAGCAAGCATTAGGAACTCGTCTAGACATGAGTACTGCCTATCATCCACAAACTGATGGGCAGAGTGAAAGGATGATACAAACGCTTGAAGACATGCTACGAGCATGTGTTATTGATTTCGGAAACAGTTGGGATCGACATCTACCGTTAGCAGAATTTTCCTACAACAACAGCTACCATTCAAGCATTGAGATGGCGCCGTTTGAAGCACTTTATGGTAGAAAGTGCAGGTCTTCGATTTGTTGGAGTGAAGTGGGGGATAGACAGATTACGGGTCCGGAGATTATACAAGAAACTACCGAGAAGATCATCCAAATTCAACAACGGTTGAAAACCGCCCAAAGTCGACAAAAGAGCTACGCTGACATTAAAAGAAAAGATATAGAATTTGAAATTGGAGAGATGGTCATGCTTAAAGTTGCACCTTGGAAAGGCGTTGTTCGATTTGGTAAACGAGGGAAATTAAATCCAAGGTATATTGGACCATTCAAGATTATTGATCGTGTCGGACCAGTAGCATACCGACTTGAGTTACCTCAACAACTCGCGGCTGTACATAACACTTTCCATGTCTCGAATTTGAAGAAATGTTTTGCTAAAGAAGATCTCACTATTCCGTTAGATGAAATACAAATCAACAAAAAACTTCAATTCATCGAAGAACACGTCGAAATAATGGATCGTGAGGTTAAAAGACTTAAGCAAAACAAGATACCAATTGTTAAGGTTCGATGGAATGCTCGTAGAGGACCCGAGTTCACCTGGGAGCATGAAGATCAGATGAAGAAGAAATACCCGCATCTATTTCCAGAAGATTCGTCAACACCTTCAACAGCTTAAAATTTCGGGACGAAATTTATTTAACGGGTAGGTACTGTAGTGACCTGAACTTTTCCATGTTTATATATATTAATTGAGATTGATATTTACATGATTAAATGTTTCCAACATGTTAAGCAATCAAACTTGTTAAGACTTGATTAATTGAAATATGTTTCATATAGACAATTGACCACCCAAGTTGACCGGCGATTCACGAACGTTAAAACTTGTAAAAACGACATGACGATATATATATATGGATATACATATGGTTAACATGAGATTATGATAAGTAAGTATCTCCATAAGTATATTAACAATGAGTTATATACATATAAACAAGACTACTAACTTAAGGATTTCGAAACGAGACATATATGTAATGATTATCGTTGTAACGACATTTAAATGTATATATATCATATTAAGAGATATTCATACATGATAATATCATGATAATATAATAATTTAAAATCTCATTTGATATTATAAACATTGGGTTAACAACATTTAACAAGATCGTTAACCTAAAGGTTTCAAAACAACACTTACATGTAACGACTAACGATGACTTAACGACTCAGTTAAAATGTATATACATGTAGTGTTTTAATATGTATTTATACACTTTTGAAAGACTTCAATACACTTATCAAAATACTTCTACTTAACAAAAATGCTTACAATTACATCCTCGTTCAGTTTCATCAACAATTCTACTCGTATGCACCCGTATTCGTACTCGTACAATACACAGCTTTTAGATGTATGTACTATTGGTATATACACTCCAATGATCAGCTCTTAGCAGCCCATGTGAGTCACCTAACACATGTGGGAACCATCATTTGGCAACTAGCATGAAATATCTCATAAAATTACAAAAATATGAGTAATCATTCATGACTTATTTACATGAAAACAAAATTACATATCCTTTATATCTAATCCATACACCAATGACCAAAAACACCTACAAACACTTTCATTCTACAATTTTCTTCATCTAATTGATCTCTCTCAAGTTCTATCTTCAAGTTCTAAGTGTTCTTCATAAATTCCAAAAGTTCTAGTTTCATAAAATCAAGAATACTTTCAAGTTTGCTAGCTCACTTCCAATCTTGTAAGGTGATCATCCAACCTCAAGAAATCTTTGTTTCTTACAGTAGGTTATCATTCTAATACAAGGTAATAATCATATTCAAACTTTGGTTCAATTTCAATAACTATAACAATCTTATTTCAAGTGATGATCTTACTTGAACTTGTTTTCGTGTCATGATTCTGCTTCAAGAACTTCGAGCCATCCAAGGATCCGTTGAAGCTAAATCCATTTTTCTCTTTTCCAGTAGGTTTATCCAAGGAACTTAAGGTAGTAATGATGTTCATAACATCATTCGATTCATACATATAAAGCTATCTTATTCGAAGGTTTAAACTTGTAATCACTAGAACATAGTTTAGTTAATTCTAAACTTGTTCGCAAACAAAAGTTAATCCTTCTAACTTGACTTTTAAAATCAACTAAACACATGTTATATATCTATATGATATGCTAACTTAATGATTTAAAACCTGGAAACACGAAAAACACCGTAAAACCGGATTTACGCCGTCGTAGTAACACCGCGGGCTGTTTTGGGTTAGTTAATTAAAAACTATGATAAACTTTGATTTAAAAGTTGTTATTCTGAGAAAATGATTTTTATTATGAACATGAAACTATATCCAAAAATTATGGTTAAACTCAAAGTGGAAGTATGTTTTCTAAAATGGTCATCTAGACGTCGTTCTTTCGACTGAAATGACTACCTTTACAAAAACGACTTGTAACTTATTTTTCCGACTATAAACCTATACTTTTTCTGTTTAGATTCATAAAATAGAGTTCAATATGAAACCATAGCAATTTGATTCACTCAAAACGGATTTAAAATGAAGAAGTTATGGGTAAAACAAGATTGAATAATTTTTCTCATTTTAGCTACGTGAAAATTGGTAACAAATCTATTCCAACCATAACTTAATCAACTTGTATTGTATATTATGTAATCTTGAGATACCATAGACACGTATACAATGTTTCGACCTATCATGTCGACACATCTATATATATTTCGGAACAACCATAGACACTCTATATGTGAATGTTGGAGTTAGCTATACAGGGTTGAAGTTGATTCCAAAATATATATAGTTTGAGTTGTGATCAATACTGAGATACGTATACACTGGGTCGTGGATTGATTCAAGATAATATTTATCGATTTATTTCTGTACATCTAACTGTGGACAACTAGTTGTAGGTTATTAACGAGGACAGCTGACTTAATAAACTTAAAACATCAAAATATATTAAAAGTGTTGTAAATATATTTTGAACATACTTTGATATATATGTATATATTGTTATAGGTTCGTGAATCAACCAGTGGCCAAGTCTTACTTCCCGACGAAGTAAAAAATCTGTGAAAGTGAGTTATAGTCCCACTTTTAAAATCTAATATTTTTGGGATGAGAATACATGCAGGTTTTATAAATGATTTACAAAATAGACACAAGTACGTGAAACTACATTCTATGGTTGAATTATCGAAATCGAATATGCCCCTTTTTATTAAATCTGGTAATCTAAGAATTAGGGAACAGACACCCTAATTGACGCGAATCCTAAAGATAGATCTATTGTGAAATGTCCCGTTCTTATTGATTAAAAACGTTCCATATTAATTGATTTCGTTGCGAGGTTTTGACCTCTATATGAGACGTTTTTTCAAAGACTGCATTCATTTTTAAACAAACCATAACCTTTATTTCATCAATAAAGGTTTAAAAAGCTTTACGTAGATTATCAAATAATGATAATCTAATATATCCTGTTTACACACGACCATTACATAATGGTTTACAATACAAATATGTTACAACAAAATAAGTTTCTTGAATGCAGTTTTTACACAATATCATACAAGCATGGACTCCAAATCTTGTCCTTATTTAAGTATGCGACAGCGGAAGCTCTTAATAATCACCTGAGAATAAACATGCTTAAAACGTCAACAAAAATGTTGGTGAGTTATAGGTTTAACCTATATATATCAAATCGTAACAATAGACCACAAGATTTCATATTTCAATACACATCCCATACATAGAGATAAAAATCATTCATATGGTGAACACCTGGTAACCGACAATAACAAGATGCATATATAAGAATATCCCCATCATTCCGGGACACCCTTCGGATATGATATAAATTTCGAAGTACTAAAGCATCCGGTACTTTGGATGGGGTTTGTTAGGCCCAATAGATCTATCTTTAGGATTCGCGTCAATTAGGGTGTCTGTTCCCTAATTCTTAGATTACCAGACTTAATAAACAGGGGCATATTCGATTTCGATAATTCAACCATAGAATGTAGTTTCACGTACTTGTGTCTATTTTGTAAATCATTTATAAAACCTGCATGTATTCTCATCCCAAAAATATTAGATTTTAAAAGTGGGACTATAACTCACTTTCACAGATTTTTACTTCGTCGGGAAGTAAGACTTGGCCACTGGTTGATTCACGAACCTATAACAATATATACATATATATCAAAGTATGTTCAAAATATATTTACAACACTTTTAATATATTTTGATGTTTTAAGTTTATTAAGTCAGCTGTCCTCGTTAGTAACCTACAACTAGTTGTCCACAGTTAGATGTACAGAAATAAATCGATAAATATTATCTTGAATCAATCCACGACCCAGTGTATACGTATCTCAGTATTGATCACAACTCAAACTATATATATTTTGGAATCAACCTCAACCCTGTATAGCTAACTCCAACATTCACATATAGAGTGTCTATGGTTGTTCCGAAATATATATAGATGTGTCGACATGATAGGTCGAAACATTGTATACGTGTCTATGGTATCTCAAGATTACATAATATATAATACAAGTTGATTAAGTTATGGTTGGAATAGATTTGTTACCAATTTTCACGTAGCTAAAATGAGAAAAATTATCCAATCTTGTTTTACCCATAACTTCTTCATTTTAAATCCGTTTTGAGTGAATCAAATTGCTATGGTTTCATATTGAACTCTATTTTATGAATCTAAACAAAAAAGTATAGGTTTCTAGTCGGAAAAATAAGTTACAAGTCGTTTTTGTAAAGGTAGTCATTTCAGTCGAAAGAACGACGTCTAGATGACCATTTTAGAAAACATACTTCCACTTTGAGTTTAACCATAATTTTTGGATATAGTTTCATGTTCATAATAAAAATCATTTTCTCAGAATAACAACTTTTAAATCAAAGTTTATCATAGTTTTTAATTAACTAACCCAAAACAGCCCGCGGTGTTACTACGACGGCGTAAATCCGGTTTTACGGTGTTTTTCGTGTTTCCAGGTTTTAAATCATTAAGTTAGCATATCATATAGATATAGAACATGTGTTTAGTTGATTTTAAAAGTCAAGTTAGAAGGATTAACTTTTGTTTGCGAACAAGTTTAGAATTAACTAAACTATGTTCTAGTGATTACAAGTTTAAACCTTCGAATAAGATAGCTTTATATGTATGAATCGAATGATGTTATGAACATCATTACTACCTTAAGTTCCTTGGATGAACCTACTGGAAAAGAGAAAAATGGATCTAGCTTCAATGGATCCTTGGATGGCTCAAAGTTCTTGAAGCAAAATCATGACACGAAAACAAGTTCAAGTAAGATCATCACTTGAAATAAGATTGTTATAGTTATAGAAATTGAACCAAAGTTTGAATATGATTATTACCTTGTATTAGAATGATAACCTACTGTAAGAAACAAAGATTTCTTGAGGTTGGATGATCACCTTACAAGATTGGAAGTGAGCTAGCAAACTTGAAAGTATTCTTGATTTTATGAAACTAGAACTTTTGGAATTTATGAAGAACACTTAGAACTTGAAGATAGAACTTGAGAGAGTTCAATTAGATGAAGAAAATTGAAGAATGAAAGTGTTTGTAGGTGTTTTTGGTCGTTGGTGTATGGATTAGATATAAAGGATATGTAATTTTGTTTTCATGTAAATAAGTCATGAATGATTACTCATATTTTTGTAATCTTATGAGATATTTCATGCTAGTTGCCAAATGATGGTTCCCACATGTGTTAGGTGACTCACATGGGCTGCTAAGAGCTGATCATTGGAGTGTATATACCAATAGTACATACATCTAAAAGCTGTGTATTGTACGAGTACGAATACGGGTGCATACGAGTAGAATTGTTGATGCAACTGAACGAGAATGTAATTGTAAGCATTTTTGTTAAGTAGAAGTATTTTGATAAGTGTATTGAAGTCTTTCAAAAGTGTATAAATACATATTAAAACACTACATGTATATACATTTTAACTGAGTCGTTAAGTCATCGTTAGTCGTTACATGTAAGTGTTGTTTTGAAACCTTTAGGTTAACGATCTTGTTAAATGTTGTTAACCCAATGTTTATAATAACAAAAGAGATTTTAAATTATTATATTATCATGATATTATGATGTACGAATATCTCTTAATATGATATATATACATTAAATGTCGTTACAACGATAAACGTTACATATATGCCCCGTTTCAAAATCATTAAGTTAGTAGTCTTGTTTTTACATATGTAGTTCATTGTTAATATAATTAATGATATGTTTACTTATCATAATATCATGTTAACTATATATATAACCATATATATATGTCATCATATAGTTTTTTTTACAAGTTTTAACGTTCGTGAATCACCGGTCAACTTGGGTGGTCAATTGTCTATATGAAACCTATTTCAATTAATCAAGTCTTAACAAGTTTGATTGCTTAACATGTTGGAAACATTTAATCATGTAAACATCAATCTCAATTAATATATATAAACATGGAAAAGTTCGGGTCACTACAGTACCTACCCGTTAAATAAATTTCGTCCCGAAATTTTAAGCTGTTGAAGGTGTTGACGAATCTTCTGGAAATAGATGCGGGTATTTCTTCTTCATCTGATCTTCACGCTCCCAGGTGAACTCGGGTCCTCTACGAGCATTCCATCGAACCTTAACAATTGGTATCTTGTTTTGCTTAAGTCTTTTAACCTCACGATCCATTATTTCGACGGGTTCTTCGATGAATTGGAGTTTTTCATTGATTTGGATTTCATCTAACGGAATAGTGAGATCTTCTTTAGCAAAACATTTCTTCAAATTCGAGACGTGGAAAGTGTTATGTACAGCCGCGAGTTGTTGAGGTAACTCAAGTCGGTAAGCTACTGGTCCGACACGATCAATAATCTTGAATGGTCCAATATACCTTGGATTTAATTTCCCTCGTTTACCAAATCGAACAACGCCTTTCCAAGGTGAAACTTTAAGCATGACCATCTCTCCGATTTCAAATTCTATATCTTTTCTTTTAATGTCAGCGTAGCTCTTTTGTCGACTTTGGGCGGTTTTCAACCGTTGTTGAATTTGGATGATCTTCTCGGTAGTTTCTTGTATAATCTCCGGACCCGTAATCTGTCTATCCCCCACCTCACTCCAACAAATAGGAGACCTGCACTTTCTACCATAAAGTGCTTCAAACGGCGCCATCTCAATGCTTGAATGGTAGCTGTTGTTGTAGGAAAATTCTGCTAACGGTAGATGTCGATCCCAACTGTTTCCGAAATCAATAACACATGCTCGTAGCATGTCTTCAAGCGTTTGTATCGTCCTTTCGCTCTGCCCATCAGTTTGTGGATGATAGGCAGTACTCATGTCTAGACGAGTTCCTAATGCTTGCTGTAATGTCTGCCAGAATCTTGAAATAAATCTGCCATCCCTATCAGAGATAATAGAGATTGGTATTCCATGTCTGGAGACGACTTCCTTCAAATACAGTCGTGCTAACTTCTCCATCTTGTCATCTTCTCTTATTGGTAGGAAGTGTGCTGATTTGGTGAGACGATCAACTATTACCCAAATAGTATCAAAACCACTTGCAGTCCTTGGCAATTTAGTGATGAAATCCATGGTAATGTTTTCCCATTTCCATTCCGGGATTTCGGGTTGTTGAAGTAGACCTGATGGTTTCTGATGCTCAGCTTTGACCTTAGAACACGTCAAACATTCTCCTACGTATTTAGCAACATCGGCTTTCATACCCGGCCACCAAAAATGTTTCTTGAGATCCTTGTACATCTTCCCCGTTCCAGGATGTATTGAGTATCTGGTTTTATGAGCTTCTCTAAGTACCATTTCTCTCATATCTCCAAATTTTGGTACCCAAATCCTTTCAGCCCTATACCGGGTTCCGTCTTCCCGAATATTAAGATGTTTCTCCGATCCTTTGGGTATTTCATCCTTTAAATTTCCCTCTTTTAAAACTCCTTGTTGCGCCTCCTTTATTTGAGTAGTAATGTTATTATGAATCATTATATTCATAGATTTTACTCGAATGGGTTCTCTATCCTTCCTGCTCAAGGCATCGGCTACCACATTTGCCTTCCCCGGGTGGTAACGAATCTCAAAATCGTAATCATTCAATAATTCAATCCACCTACGCTGCCTCATATTCAGTTGTTTCTGATTAAATATGTGTTGAAGACTTTTGTGGTCGGTATATATAATACTTTTGACCCCATATAAGTAGTGCCTCCAAGTCTTTAATGCAAAAACAACCGCGCCTAATTCCAAATCATGCGTCGTATAATTTTGTTCGTGAATCTTCAATTGTCTAGACGCATAAGCAATCACCTTCGTTCACTGCATTAATACACAACCGAGACCTTGCTTTGATGCGTCACAATAAATCACAAAATCATCATTCCCTTCAGGCAATGACAATATAGGTGCTGTAGTTAGCTTTTTCTTCAATAACTGAAACGCTTTCTCTTGTTCATCATTCCATTCAAATTTCTTCCCTTTATGCGTTAATGCAGTCAAGGGTTTTGCTATTCTGGAAAAGTCTTGGATGAACCTTCTGTAGTAACCAGCTAGTCCTAAAAACTGGCGTATGTGTTTCGGAGTTTTCGGGGTTTCCCACTTTTCAACAGTTTCTATCTTTGCCGGATCCACCTTAATACCTTCTTTGTTCACTATGTGACCGAGGAATTGAACTTCTTCCAACCAAAATGCACACTTTGAAAACTTAGCGTACAATTCTTCCTTCCTCAATACTTCTAACACTTTTCTCAAATGTTCACCGTGTTCTTGGTCATTCTTTGAGTAAATAAGTATTTCATCAATGAAAACAATGACAAACTTGTCAAGGTATGGTCCACACACTCGGTTCATAAGGTCCATGAACACAGCTGGTGCATTAGTTAAACCAAACGGCATGACCATAAACTCGTAATGACCGTAACGTGTTCTGAAAGCAGTCTTTGGAATATCATCTTCTTTCACCCGCATTTGATGATACCCGGAACGTAAGTCAATCTTTGAATAAACAGACGAGCCTTGTAGTTGATCAAATAAGTCGTCGATTCTCGGTAGTGGGTAGCGGTTCTTGATGGTAAGTTTGTTCAACTCTCGGTAGTCGATACACAACCTGAATGTACCATCTTTCTTCTTGACAAACAAAACAGGAGCTCCCCACGGTGATGTGCTTGGTCGAATGAAACCACGCTCTAAAAGTTCTTGTAATTGGCTTTGCAGTTCTTTCATCTCGCTGGGTGCGAGTCTGTAAGGAGCACGAGCTATTGGTGCAGCTCCTGGTACAAGATCTATTTGAAATTCAACGGATCGATGTGGGGGTAATCCCGGTAATTCTTTCGGAAATACATCGGGAAATTCTTTTGCAATGGGAACATCATTGATGCTCTTTTCTTCAGTTTGTACTTTCTCGACGTGTGCTAGAACAGCATAGCAACCTTTTCTTATTAGTTTTTGTGCCTTCAAATTACTAATAAGATGTAGCTTCATGTTGCCCTTTTCTCCGTACACCATTAAGGGTTTTCCTTTTTCTCGTATAATGCGAATTGCATTTTTGTAACAAACGATCTCCGCTTTCACTTCTTTCAACCAGTCCATACCGATTATCACATCAAAACTCCCTAACTCTACTGGTATCAAATCAATCTTAAATGTTTCGCTAACCAGTTTAATTTCTCGATTCCGACATATATTATCTGCTGAAATTAATTTACCATTTGCTAATTCGAGTAAAAATTTACTATCCAAAGGCGTCAATGGACAACTTAATTTAGCACAAAAATCTCTACTCATATAGCTTCTATCCGCACCCGAATCAAATAAAACGTAAGCAGATTTATTGTCAATAAGAAACGTACCCGTAACAAGCTCCGGGTCTTCCTGTGCCTCTACCGCATTAATATTGAAAACTCTTCCACGGCCTTGTCCATTCGTGTTCTCCTGGTTCGGGCAATTTCTAATAATGTGGCCTGGTTTTCCACATTTATAACAAACTACATTGGCATAACTTGCTCCGACACTACTTGCTCCGCCATTACTCGTTCCGACACCATTTGTTCCTTTCGTTCTATTAACCCCTGGTCCGTAGACCTCACACTTCGCCGCGCTATGACCATTTCTTTTACACTTGTTGCAAAATTTGGTGCAGAACCCCGAGTGATTCTTTTCACACCTTTGGCATAGTTGCTTCTGATTGTTGTTGTTGTTGCGGTTATTATTGTTGTTGGGATGATTGTTGTAGTTGCTGTTGTTGTTGTTGTTGTTGTTGTTGTTGTTGTTGGGCCGTTTGTTGTAGTTGCGATTGATGTTGCGATTGTTGGGATAATTGTTGCGATTATTGTTGTAATTGCTGTTGTTGTTGTATTGGTGATTCTTATCACCGTTTTCCTCCCACTTTCTTTTGACTTGCTTCACATTGGCCTCTTCAGCAGTCTGTTCTTTAATTCTTTCTTCAATCTGGTTCACTAGTTTGTGAGCCATTCTACATGCCTGTTGTATGGAGGCGGGCTCGTGTGAACTTATATCTTCTTGGATTCTTTCCGGTAATCCTTTCACAAACGCGTCGATCTTCTCTTCCTCATCTTCGAATGCTCCCGGACACAATAGGCACAATTCTGTGAATCGTCTTTAGTACGTGGTAATATCAAATCCTTGGGTTCGTAACCCTCTAAGTTCTGTCTTGAGCTTATTGACCTCGGTTCTGGGACGGTACTTCTCGTTCATCAAGTGCTTGAATGCTGACCACGGTAGTGCGTACGCATCATCTTGTCCCACTTGCTCTAGATAGGTATTCCACCATGTTAACGCAGAACCTGTGAAGGTATGCGTAGCGTACTTCACTTTGTCCTCTTCAGTACACTTACTTATGGCAAACACCGATTCAACCTTCTCGGTCCACCGTTTCAATCCGATCGGTCCTTCGGTTCCATCAAATTCCAAAGGTTTGCAGGCAGTGAATTCTTTGTAGGTGCATCCTACACGATTTCCTGTACTGCTAGATCCAAGGTTATTGTTGGTATGTAGCGCAGCCTGTACTGCGGCTATGTTTGAAGCTAGAAAAGTACGGAATTCCTCTTCATTCATATTCACGGTGTGTCGAGTAGTCGGTGCCATTTCCTTCAAAATAGTTAAATGGAACAAGTTAATCATACAGAATATTAAGAGTAGTTAATAGTATTTCGTAGCATAATATGAACTCATTTATAAAAGCTTTTTCTTCATATTAGCGTTTTATAAGTTTAAATTCGGGTAGTACCTACCCGTTAAGTTCATACTTAGTAGCTAATATACAATTCAACTACTACAATTCTATATGAAAAACTGATTATAATAATATTTCGCGTTCAAACTTTTATACAATATTTTACAAACTTACAATACCGCTTATTTTACATAAAGCATGAAATATAGCACACAATAACTTTGATACAAGATAGTTGTGAAGACAATTCTAGCTAGTACACAAGTCGTTCAGCAAAGGCAATAAATACACGTAATTCATACGTCCAGAAACAAGTCATGCATTCTGGTTTTACTAGGACTACTTCCCATCCTTGGTCTTGTGCAACATAACCGTTATGGCCGTTGATAAGACAGCGTGTTGTAACGTCATCAAAGGGACGAGGGTTACGTAATGTCCAACAGTCCCGTAATAATCTAAAAACCTCATTTCTTACCCCAATTACCGACTCCGTCACTTGTGGAAACGTTTTGTTTAATAGTTGTAGCCCGATGTTCTTGTTCTCACTTTGGTGAGAAGCGAACATTACTAATCCGTAAGCATAACATGCTTCTTTATGTTGCATGTTAGCCGCTTTTTCTAAATCACGAAGTCCAATATTCGGATATATTGAGTCAAAATAATTTCTTAACCCGTTGCGTAAAATAGCATTTGGGTTCCCCGCAATATATGCGTCAAAGTAAACACATCGTAACTTATGGGTTTCCCAATGTGATATCCCCCATCTTTCAAACGAAAGTCTCTTATAAACCAAGACATTCTTGGAACGTTCTTCGAATGTCTTACAAACTGATCTCGCCTTAAATAGTTGTGCCGAAGAATTCTGGCCGACTCTAGACAAGATTTCATCAATCATGTCTCCGGGTAGGTCTCTTAAAATATTGGGTTGTCTATCCATTTTGTATTTTTAAACTGTAAAATAGACAAGAGTTAGATTCATAAAAAAAAATACTTATTAATACAAGCAATTTTTACATATATCATAAAGCATAAGAACACTATATTCCATATATTACACCACACGAATACAACTATCTTATTCCGACTCGCTCGTTTCTTCTTCTTCGGTTTTGGTTCGTTTTGCCAAGTTTCTAGGGATATATGATGTTTCCCTAATACGAACCGTCGTTGTCCACATTGGTTTAGAAAAACCTGGTGGTTTAGAGGTTCCCGGGTCATTGTTACAACTTAAGGACTTCGGGGGTTGACGATACATATAAAGTTCATCGGGGTTGGAATTAGATTTCTCTATTTTGATGCCCTTTCCCTTATTATTTTCTTTTGCCTTTTTAAATTCAGTTGGGGTAATTTCTATAACATCATCGAAATTCTCGTCGGAATCCGATTCATCGGAGAATTGGTAATCCTCCCAATATTTTGCTTCCTTGGCGGAAACACCATTGACCATAATTAACTTTGGTCGGTTGGTTGAGGATTTTCTTTTACTTAACCGTTTTATTATTTCCCCCACCGGTTCTATTTCTTCATCCGGTTCCGATTCTTCTTCCGGTTCCGATTCTTCTTCCGGTTCCGATTCTTCTTCCGGTTCCGACTCTTCTTCCGGTTCCTCTTCGGGAACTTGTGAATCAGTCCACAAATTATTCCAATTTACATTTGACTCTTCATTATTATTAGGTGAGTCAATGGGACTTGTTCTAGAGGTAGACATCTATCACATAATATCAAACACGTTAAGAGATTAATATATCACATAATATTCATATGTTAAAAATATATAGTTTCCAACAAAAATGTTAAGCAATCATTTTTAAAGAAAACACGGTCGAAGTCCAGACTCACTAATGCATCCTAACAAACTCGATAAGACACACTAATGCAAATTTTCTGGTTCTCTAAGACCAACGCTCGGATACCAACTGAAATGTCCCGTTCTTATTGATTAAAAACGTTCCATATTAATTGATTTCGTTGCGAGGTTTTGACCTCTATATGAGACGTTTTTTCAAAGACTGCATTCATTTTTAAACAAACCATAACCTTTATTTCATCAATAAAGGTTTAAAAAGCTTTACGTAGATTATCAAATAATGATAATCTAATATATCCTGTTTACACACGACCATTACATAATGGTTTACAATACAAATATGTTACAACAAAATAAGTTTCTTGAATGCAGTTTTTACACAATATCATACAAGCATGGACTCCAAATCTTGTCCTTATTTAAGTATGCGACAGCGGAAGCTCTTAATAATCACCTGAGAATAAACATGCTTAAAACGTCAACAAAAATGTTGGTGAGTTATAGGTTTAACCTATATATATCAAATCGTAACAATAGACCACAAGATTTCATATTTCAATACACATCCCATACATAGAGATAAAAATCATTCATATGGTGAACACCTGGTAACCGACAATAACAAGATGCATATATAAGAATATCCCCATCATTCCGGGACACCCTTCGGATATGATATAAATTTCGAAGTACTAAAGCATCCGGTACTTTGGATGGGGTTTGTTAGGCCCAATAGATCTATCTTTAGGATTCGCGTCAATTAGGGTGTCTGTTCCCTAATTCTTAGATTACCAGACTTAATAAACAGGGGCATATTCGATTTCGATAATTCAACCATAGAATGTAGTTTCACGTACTTGTGTCTATTTTGTAAATCATTTATAAAACCTGCATGTATTCTCATCCCAAAAATATTAGATTTTAAAAGTGGGACTATAACTCACTTTCACAGATTTTTACTTCGTCGGGAAGTAAGACTTGGCCACTGGTTGATTCACGAACCTATAACAATATATACATATATATCAAAGTATGTTCAAAATATATTTACAACACTTTTAATATATTTTGATGTTTTAAGTTTATTAAGTCAGCTGTCCTCGTTAGTAACCTACAACTAGTTGTCCACAGTTAGATGTACAGAAATAAATCGATAAATATTATCTTGAATCAATCCACGACCCAGTGTATACGTATCTCAGTATTGATCACAACTCAAACTATATATATTTTGGAATCAACCTCAACCCTGTATAGCTAACTCCAACATTCACATATAGAGTGTCTATGGTTGTTCCGAAATATATATAGATGTGTCGACATGATAGGTCGAAACATTGTATACGTGTCTATGGTATCTCAAGATTACATAATATATAATACAAGTTGATTAAGTTATGGTTGGAATAGATTTGTTACCAATTTTCACGTAGCTAAAATGAGAAAAATTATCCAATCTTGTTTTACCCATAACTTCTTCATTTTAAATCCGTTTTGAGTGAATCAAATTGCTATGGTTTCATATTGAACTCTATTTTATGAATCTAAACAAAAAAGTATAGGTTTCTAGTCGGAAAAATAAGTTACAAGTCGTTTTTGTAAAGGTAGTCATTTCAGTCGAAAGAACGACGTCTAGATGACCATTTTAGAAAACATACTTCCACTTTGAGTTTAACCATAATTTTTGGATATAGTTTCATGTTCATAATAAAAATCATTTTCTCAGAATAACAACTTTTAAATCAAAGTTTATCATAGTTTTTAATTAACTAACCCAAAACAGCCCGCGGTGTTACTACGACGGCGTAAATCCGGTTTTACGGTGTTTTTCGTGTTTCCAGGTTTTAAATCATTAAGTTAGCATATCATATAGATATAGAACATGTGTTTAGTTGATTTTAAAAGTCAAGTTAGAAGGATTAACTTTTGTTTGCGAACAAGTTTAGAATTAACTAAACTATGTTCTAGTGATTACAAGTTTAAACCTTCGAATAAGATAGCTTTATATGTATGAATCGAATGATGTTATGAACATCATTACTACCTTAAGTTCCTTGGATGAACCTACTGGAAAAGAGAAAAATGGATCTAGCTTCAATGGATCCTTGGATGGCTCAAAGTTCTTGAAGCAAAATCATGACACGAAAACAAGTTCAAGTAAGATCATCACTTGAAATAAGATTGTTATAGTTATAGAAATTGAACCAAAGTTTGAATATGATTATTACCTTGTATTAGAATGATAACCTACTGTAAGAAACAAAGATTTCTTGAGGTTGGATGATCACCTTACAAGATTGGAAGTGAGCTAGCAAACTTGAAAGTATTCTTGATTTTATGAAACTAGAACTTTTGGAATTTATGAAGAACACTTAGAACTTGAAGATAGAACTTGAGAGAGTTCAATTAGATGAAGAAAATTGAAGAATGAAAGTGTTTGTAGGTGTTTTTGGTCGTTGGTGTATGGATTAGATATAAAGGATATGTAATTTTGTTTTCATGTAAATAAGTCATGAATGATTACTCATATTTTTGTAATCTTATGAGATATTTCATGCTAGTTGCCAAATGATGGTTCCCACATGTGTTAGGTGACTCACATGGGCTGCTAAGAGCTGATCATTGGAGTGTATATACCAATAGTACATACATCTAAAAGCTGTGTATTGTACGAGTACGAATACGGGTGCATACGAGTAGAATTGTTGATGCAACTGAACGAGAATGTAATTGTAAGCATTTTTGTTAAGTAGAAGTATTTTGATAAGTGTATTGAAGTCTTTCAAAAGTGTATAAATACATATTAAAACACTACATGTATATACATTTTAACTGAGTCGTTAAGTCATCGTTAGTCGTTACATGTAAGTGTTGTTTTGAAACCTTTAGGTTAACGATCTTGTTAAATGTTGTTAACCCAATGTTTATAATAACAAAAGAGATTTTAAATTATTATATTATCATGATATTATGATGTACGAATATCTCTTAATATGATATATATACATTAAATGTCGTTACAACGATAAACGTTACATATATGCCCCGTTTCAAAATCATTAAGTTAGTAGTCTTGTTTTTACATATGTAGTTCATTGTTAATATAATTAATGATATGTTTACTTATCATAATATCATGTTAACTATATATATAACCATATATATGTCATCATATAGTTTTTTTTACAAGTTTTAACGTTCGTGAATCACCGGTCAACTTGGGTGGTCAATTGTCTATATGAAACCTATTTCAATTAATCAAGTCTTAACAAGTTTGATTGCTTAACATGTTGGAAACATTTAATCATGTAAACATCAATCTCAATTAATATATATAAACATGGAAAAGTTCGGGTCACTACATATTGGGCCTAACAAACCCCATCCAAAGTACCGGATGCTTTAGTACTTCGAAATTTATATCATATCCGAAGGGTGTCCCGGAATGATGGGGATATTCTTATATATGCATCTTGTTAATGTCGGTTACCAGGTGTTCACCATATGAATGATTTTTATCTCTATGTATGGGGTGTGTATTGAAATATGAAATCTTGTGGTCTATTATTATGATTTGATATATATAGGTTAAACCTATAACTCACCAACATTTTTGTTGACGTTTTAAGCATGTTTATTCTCAGGTGATTATTAAGAGCTTCCGCTGTCGCATACTTAAATAAGGACGAGATTTGGAGTCCATGCTTGTATGATATTGTGTAAAAACTGCATTCAAGAAACTTATTTTGTTGTAACATATTTGTATTGTAAACCATTATGTAATGGTCGTGTGTAAACAGGATATTTTAGATTATCATTATTTGATAATCTACGTAAAGCTTTTTAAAACCTTTATCTATGAAATAAAGGTTATGGTTTGTTTTAAAAATGAATGCAGTCTTTGAAAAACGTCTCATATAGAGGTCAAAACCTCGCAACGAAATCAATTAATATGGAACGTTTTTAATCAATAAGAACGGGACATTTCAATTACTAATTCTACTAGATCTGCGAACGTCTTGTATACTTTGATCATCCATTTGATCATTCTCAACATTTTCATGTTGAGTACTAGTGTCAACCAATTGTGTATCATCTACTTGATCTAGAACCTCTTCAAGATCTATCTTCCTTTCACTATTACCTTCCATTAGGAACTTAGTTTCAAGGAATTCAGCCTTCCGAGCAACAAATACATTCTGCTCGGATGGATCATAGAAATAGTATCCCATATCATCCTTGGGATACCCTATGAAGATATACTTCATGGATCGAGCATTCAACTTATTAGGGACGTAACGCTTAGGGTAAGCTTCACATCCCCATACCTTTAAGTATGATAGAGATGGAGGTTTTCTAAACCACATCTCATGAGGTGTTCATTCCACTTTCTTGGTTGGGGCCATATTTAGAATACGAGCCGCGGAGCATAGACAATAACCCCAAAATGATAGAGGCAACGAGCTTCTAGTCATCATAGATCGAACCATATCCATTAGGGTTCGGTTCCTCCTTTCGGAAACTCCATTAAGTTGGGGTGTTCTAGGAGGAGTGAGTTGCGAGATAATCCCATAACCTTTAAGATGATCTTGGAAAGCATCGCTTAGGTATTCACCTCCTTTATCGGTACGAAGTACCTTGATTGTCTTATTGAGTTGATTTTGTACTTCATTTTGATAATCCTTGAATGCCTCAAAAGTTTCGTCCTTATGTCTTAATAAGTAGACATATCCAAAACGACTGAAGTCATCAATGAAAGTAACGAAGTATCTTTCACCATTACTAGTTATGGGCTTAAAGGGTCCACATACATCCGAATGTATTAATCCCAATAAGTCTTTAGCCCTTTCATAGGTCCCTTTGAAAGGTGCTTTAGTCATTTTGCCTTGTAAACAAGATTCACATACATCAAACAAGTCTAGTTCATTTGATTTCAAAAGTCCATTCTTTTGAAGTGTATGTATTCAATTCTTGTTTATGTGACCAAGGCGGCAATGCCATAAGTAGGAATCACTCAAAACCCTTTTGAGTTTCTTGGTGTTTGCATGGAACATTGAGCTATTGTATGATGTGTCATCATGAACCAATTCATAAATACCATTCGAAGGCGAAGCCTTGAAATAGAACACATTATCTAAAGAAACATGGATATCATCATTAATGAAATTAAGATTAAAACCATATTGTTTCAAACGGGAAACAGAAATAATGTTTCGTGATAAATCGGGTGCATACAAAACATTTTTCAAAGTAAGCTCCAAACCACTTGGAAGCTTCAAAACAAAGTCTCCTTGAGCTTTCACTTGCACCCTTGCTCCATTTCCCATTAAGAGACTTGTTGTTCCCGTATCCTGATCACTTCTTTGGAACCCCTGCAAAGAATTGAAAATATGAGTTCCACATCCTGTGTCTAATACCCATGTATTAGAAGAAGTAATACTAAGCTCAATGTATACCATATATACATTACCTGAGGTTTGCCCTGCATCCCTCTTTTCCTTCAACTCCTTAAGGTAGACCGGGCAGTTTCGTTTCCAGTGACCCATCTCACCACAACCGAAGCACGGATCTTCCTTGGGGTTAGCTTTACCGGCAACCTTTTGCTTCTTGTTGTTGCTGGTTGGGGTAACCATCTTCCCCTTTCCCTTGCCCTTGCCTTGGTAGGCGGGTCCTTTCCTCTTAGCCGCCTTCAGCTTAGAAGTGTTATTGTTTTTGGACCCGCCTTCATTGATCATAAACATGGGTGAAGCCCTTTTACCCATGCTCGCTTCTGCCGTCTTAAGCATGGCATGTAATTCGCCAATGCTTTTATCCCAACCATTCATGTTATAATTTAACACGAATGTGTCAAACCTCTTTGACAATGAGTTAAGGATAAGGTCCATGGCTAATTCATTAGACACGTTGCAATTTAGACGGTTTGCTCGATCAATCAGGCTTTTCATCTTAAGGACATGAGATGAAATGGATTGGGTGTCGTCCATCCGACATGCATGAAGCGCTCGGACCGTTTCAAAGCGCTCGACACGAGCTTGTTGAAGGAACATCTCCTTCAACTGTGTGATCATGTCATATGCACTATGATGCTCAAAATCCTTTTGGAGTTCTGGTATCATAGTCCCAAGCATGAGGCAAGAAACTTGCAATGAATCGGTGCAATATTTCTCCCAATAAGCCATGCCTTCCGTATCATCCTCGTCCGGTTGATCGGGAATGGAGTCTTCCAACACATACGCCCAATCCTCAAGTTTGAGGACTATTCTTAGATTGTGGAACCAATCCATGAAGTTCGAATGGTTGAGTTTTTCTTTTTCGAGGATTGACCTCAACGATAGGTTGTTAAAGTTTATTGGTGCGTTTGGAATGTTGTTGTTATTGGCGGCCATCTACAAAATTTAACAAAGTTGTTTAAGTATCAAATTTAATTTAATAATCAATACCCTTTAAATCCAATTGATATTTATTAAATTTTAGAATCCAACGGTAAACTAAATTTCGGTTAGGTGACCTTTATCCCGTCATTTGGTTTAGCTAGGTAGTCATTATATGACAATTGCAATCCTTTTGCAACTTCTAAGTCATGGGATCATGCAATCCTTTTGCATGGCATATTTATCCCATCAACGCCTATTTGTTCCTCATGCTTCGGTGACCCTAAGTTCATGATTCCCAAATCAAGTCGTCCTACTTGTGCTAATGTGTAAATTCAACATACAAGTGGTTAGGTGACCTTTATCCCACAAGTGTGCGAAATTCACCTCAATCATATTAGTTTGCTCATAACGGTTAGGTGACCTTTATCCCATTATGAGTTCCCTAATATTTATAAGTGTTGCACAAAAGGATGACGTTTAACTCGTTTACCTTGTTTATTAAAGGGATTTTGAGTTTTCGTTATTTCTAGTTTAAGAAAACTTTTGTACCATACACCAACTTGCATTTAGTGTATGGTTTATTTGAAAATCCATTTAGTTTATGTCATGTAATAAAGCTAATTTTATTACTTTGGAATAAACCATTTTATTATGTATTAATAACCAATTATTATAATCCTTTTGGTGTTGTTAATAACCATTTATTAATGTCCTTTTGCCATTTCAATTTAACCATTTAAATTGTCGTTTTGCATATGTTTAATAACGTCTAATTTAACTAATTAAATTTTAGTTTTGTTTGTTGTTAACTTGTGTGATAACTTGTAGCATACAAACATACAATCCACAATCATACAATAAACAACCAAGCATGCAAAACAATATGTTCACAATCAAGCCAATTTGGTAGACATTTGTTTAGCCGAAAACAAATGCCTCCGGTTAAGGGTAATAACACAAAGTAGGAGATTTCAAATCTCCCACTTAACCTTGCATCCAAATGCTTCTTCATGTGTTCTTCAAGTCTTCATCATTCTTCATCATTTTACAAAATATATCCTAATACATTTTGTCTAAAAAATGAAATTACAACCTAATCTATTTTACATACCAAATATAAAATAAATTACATAACCAAAATTAATAATATTACAAACCAAATTGAATAAATATTATTACAAACCATATAAATGAATTAAACCAACCAAACATGCATACATTCAAACATAAGGTCAAGGCTTGATTGTGAACTTCAACATACACCAAAAAATGACCAAATTGCAAGTTTCAAACCCATATGGAACCTCCAAAATTCGGCCAAAATTAGAACCCACCAAAAAAATCAAAGTTTTTACATTTTACTTGCATGCATGTTCATAAAATGCAAAATATAGTGGGTTAAATAAATCATCTCGAAGCATATTTCAACAACTTCGGCTCTAGATACCATTGTTGGGATTTAACAAGTTCATAAACATACTTGAAACATTTAAAGATCAAATTAAGCGGAAGCATGAAGTATTACCATTTTTAGAACTTGTTAATCTTTAACCAATTAAAGTTAAACCCCAATTAGGATCAAGTTATGAAATATGCTTACAAACTACAAATAAGAAAAGAGTTTATACCTACTCCAAGCTTGTTGATAAGTGATGAAGATGATGATGTTGAATGGAGCTCCAAAAGTATGAAACCTCAAGTTGTTATACCCCAAACTTGTGCACCAACACCCTACCTTTGGTTAGGATTTATTTTCACTTGAATATGGCTTGCAAAAAAAATAAAATGAACTTCTTTTGGCACTTCAAAGGCCACGGCCTACAGCTCCTAAAATGGGAGTGTGCAGAATTTTTTTTTGCTTGTTAATTGATGTGTAATTGCAAGTGTGTGTGTTTCTTGGTCAAGGAGTATGCATGTATATGGAAATGGGAAAGCCTTGGAATCTCTAGCATGCCTCTCATACTTCCAATGCCACTTCCTTGTTTATAAAATAGTTTTATAATACATGGCTTAATTTATAAACTAGCAACATTTAGAAACTTATTTATTTTATTTATAACAAATTTATAAACTTGCAATTTATAAATTATGTACACATTATATATAAAACCCATTTTATAAAATGTAACATAACATAATTAATTATTTAACCTATAAATAATTAACTCCTTATTATATAAATTATTCCATAATTTATATACACATCAAGTAATATTTGAGAAAACCATTTTTCTTAAAGTTCAAGTGTCACGTATTTAATCAATGATCCAATCGCTAAGATCAAATACGAATAAGGTGTCGGTAAGTTTGTTATTGGGTATGACCCGACTTGGATCAAAACATATTAGCCACGTTAATTTAATATGTCTCTCGGGCATACGAAATACCTTCACAAAGGATGTTGAAGAAGATTTGTACGTAAAGGTTTAGAGTCAGGAGCAAGGTATTTGTTAATGACCTCAGTAGATACTGCATCACTTGGGTTCTTTGAAGGCAGATTTAGTCTTTGCGATTTGTTCACAGCTGATGTGCGTAGAGGTGTATATGAAATAGCTTATATTTTACTAGGAAAAACTATTAAATACGATACAATTTTACACAAGATATTTATTAATTTATAGAATGGATATACCTAAACCTTGCTACAACACTTATAGGGAGTGTACCTAATCGTACAGTAGTGTAGTTTTTAGTAAGTCCTGTTCGTTCCACAGGGAAAATCTTTTAAACAAAGCTTAACGCTATATTAGTTTTAATTTATAAAAAATATAAATATATATATAAGTAATATTATTATTATAAAGGGGGTTTTTACCGTTTAATGACCGGTTTGTCGATTTTTAAAACTTAGTCGCAGTTAAAACCTAATGTAAAATATTAAATAAATAAAAGACTTAATTTAAAGCGTAAAGTAAATAATGATAATGAAATTGCGATAAATAAAAGTGCGATAAAATAAAATTACGATAATTAAAAAGTACGATAATTAAAAGTGCAATTAAATACAATAAATAAAAGTGCGATAATTAGAAGTGCAATTAAATATAAAATAAAGGAAATTAAATATGAAATATAGGAATTATGCTTATTTAAACTTCCGTAATCATGATGTTTGGCGCGTTGATTTTAGTTTTATGCCCATGGGTTAATTGTCCTTTGTCCTGGATTATTCAATATGTCCGTCTGGTTTTTGTCCATAACAGTCCATCAGTCATAAATATAAAGTGCGAGTATCCTCGTCAAATTATCCTTATACCCGAAGTCAAATATTCCAACTAATTGGGGACTTAAGCTGTAACAAGGTTTTAATACTTTGTTAACAATTACGCCAAGTGTCCTTGTACATAATTTCACCCCTGTTTTAATAATTCCATAGACTATTAATCCATTCCCGTGTCCGGTCAAATGAACGATTATTCATACATATAAATATCCCGCCCATCGTGTCCGATCGAGTGTATGTGGTTATTGATAGGTACATCCAATTGTAAATCTTTATATTAAAATTAACAAACTATCATTTAGTTAAACAAATATAAAGCCCATTAATAGCCCATAGTCTAATTTCTACAAGTGTCGTTCTTTTGTCCAAACCCCAATTATGGTACAAAGCCCAATTACCCAATTTTAGTAATTAGCCCAACATCACGATTATTTTGGCATTAAATAAGCATAATAATAATTTAGCTACGAGACATTAATGTAAAAAGGTTGAACATAACTTACAATGATTAAAAATAGCGTAGCGTTACACGGACAGAATTTCGACTTACACCCTTACAACATTCGCTAACATACCCTTATTATTAGAAATTAAAATTAAAATTAAAATTATAATATTAATATATATATAATACGTTTAGATAGAGAGATTGATATATGATGTTCACCAGACTGCGAATTTTTATAGGCATGTGGGCTGGAAAAGGAGCTCATGCGATCGCATGAGCTTTACCCTTCAAGGCCATGCGATCGCATGGCTAGCTGGGGAGGCTCAAAAGTCTTTAAAAACGTGGGATGCTTATTTATTTATTATATAATATAATATATATAATTAAATTTAATTATATATATATTATATTATATTCTTGTACTCCGTTGACTTGTAATTTTTAGTCCATTGCGTCGAGCGTTGAGAGTTGACTCTGGTCCCGGTTCCGGATTTTCGAACGTCCTTGCGTACAATTTAATATCTTGTACTTTGCGTTTTGCGTCTTGTACTCTTGTAATTTTGAGACGTTTCTTATCAATAATTTGAACCACTTTGATTGTACTTTGTACTTTTGAGCTTTTTGGTCGTTTGCGTCTTCAATTCGTCGAATCTGCCTTTTGTCTTCACCTTTTATTATTTAAACGAATATCACTTGTAAATAGAACAATTGCAACTAAAAGCTTGTCTTTCTTGAGGGATAATGCTATGAAATATATGTTCATTTTTAGCATTATCAAATATTCCCACACTTGAGCGTTGCTTGTCCTCAAGCAATATAGTCTTGAAATAAAAATACTAGAATCACTTTTTTATTCTTCACACTTTGTACATCAGTGATTTCTATACGGCAGTATGAACAATGGTAGTAACATTGTGGTTTACAGTCCCACATGACTATGAAAATTTAGATCCTTAAGGAAATTGATCTTTTATGAAAACATTTGATCTTTTGAAAATTAAATCTAGTTTTTACCCTAGATAAGTTTTCCGGAATAACCCTTCGCCGGTGTTTGCGAAATTGTTTTTGTGGGTTTGGTGGGTTTCAGATTTGAAAATTATAGCTCAAAACTTGCGGTTTTGTGTCACCCACTTGCTAACCTCGTATTGGAAAGCAACACGTCCAGTATACTTGCTCCGTATATTACCTTTTGGTAAACTACCGTCCGGTTGTAAAGGAAAGCGTTGAACAAGCAACTGTTAAGGCAATGTCCCCTGACATGCTTTTAATTATGGTCTTATAACGTGTCGGATGCAATTACTATCCTTGGTAGGAGCAATAGTAAAGCTCACCCTTATAATTTTTCGGTCTGGCACAAGGTCCTGTCTTTGACCATGCTATGCAACCACCGTTCTTACGGTTGACACCCGATTTGGTTCAGGTGACCTAATGAATTCCAGGCGAATTCCTAGGATTTTACGTTCAAAGGTAATGAACGCATTGAAAATGGGTTTTCAGAAAACAAATCGGTTTGTAATTTTGATCAAAATATTTTCTCGTTCAAGCTCGAGTTTAGATATCATCGAATTTCACGAGTTTGTAATTCTCAATCTTTAAGGTCAATCTCTAGGATTGAGTAATATCAGTCTTAAAAGCTGATTTTTTATCTTTAAGGAGATTATCCTTTCTGGGGATCTGATTCATTAGTCTTATCCAGCTAATTTTGCACGGCGTCCTCCCCATTTTACGAGACAGATCCTCTCATGGTTAGGATAAGTCTGACCACTTGGCGACCCTCTCATGGTTAGGATAAGTCTGACCACTTGGCGTTTCTTTTTCAGAAGACCTTACTTCCTTTTAATGATGGAATTGATTCATCGTGTAGATCCATCTTTCTTACAGTAAATCGGGTAAAACTTTTTATTTTAATCCAAAGCAAAAGTATCTTCAATTATTTGTTACAGAAATATGTGACATATGTTTAAAATAACATGGTAAATTTTCCCACACTTGGCTTTTATTTTCCTTTTTATTGTCCTCTATTCCATTTTAAATGAATTCTAACATTTTGGTTTGTTTCTCAATTTATGTCCTTTCCGAGGTAGCAATAATTTCGGTGTTAACACCTAGTTTTATCGTTCATAAATATGTATAAACATGATTTTGAGTTCATTTAATTGAAAATTTTGAAAATTTTTACTAGAAGTGGGTAGTCAGTATATAAGACTAGGGTTGTTCTTTGTTATCAGAGAGCACTAGATTCTAATACAACTACTGCTTTACTAGTATTTTTAATGGTAACCAAGTGTTTTAAGTTAAATTTTTTTTTAAAATTCCGAAAGAATTTAACCCCTTCCCACACTTAAGATCTTGCAATGCCCTCATTTGCAAGAAATCAGTAACAATTTAAATTATTGAGGGTGATTAGCGTAGAAAAATGATTAAATTTTACCAAAGTTTCCAAACATATTGGCGTTTGTTTGCTGAATGATAAATGGTGCACATCATTTGTTCATTCCGTCTTGTTGTTACATCACATTTATTTTTCATCTTGTCGTCAAAATTAGTAGCTTTTGCTGAACTTAATGTCAGTCTTTGAAAATGCGCTGTTTTACCCTGTTTTGTACAATCGACAATATACATACATACAAATATAAACATGCATGGCAATTTGAAATGGGACTTAATATCCCACTTTCAAATCCTAAATGTGAAATATTAGTACACAATAATAATAAAAATGATAAAAATTACATAAATATATCCAATAACATAAGTTTAAACATGAATAATTAAAAAGATAAAAACATAAAAATCATAAAAATAACCAATGGAACTAAATCAATCTGGATAGGGGTTCCAGTTCATCTCGTCAGGCGGGTTCCATTGTTGATTATAGGTGTCCTGATAGGCTTGGTTATAGTCATACCGGTTAAAGGGTGGTCAGATGTCGGGGCTGTGTGGCGGAAAATGAGCAGGTCGAGTAGGCACGTAATTATTTGGTACCTGATATGATAGCTGGCTCATGATTTGGTGCTGATGAACTAACCAGCTATCGTGTTGGCGTCGCCTATAATCCTCGTATACTCGCTCAGAGTTCCACTGCTCATACATACTATGTCTGGTCGCGCTCGTCATTGCTTCCTCATCTATACGAACGTGGACGTCAAGAATAGCATCTCGTAAGACATCCCTAATGTCTTCCGCCTCCTCCATTTCCTCGTCTGAGCCTCTCTCTTCCTGAGGATGAGGGCCCTCATAGGGTACTGCCTGGTTGCGTCTACTTTTCAATACCTTAGCACCCACATAAACTTTCAATCCTAAAGGCTCAACCTGTTCTCTACAAAGCTGTAATGGACCCCCTTGGTTCCTATCAACACCTAAATACTCTCCAATGAGAGTAACAAAAATACCACCTCCTATTATACTCCCATCCTGCATTCCTTCTACCATTTTAGATAAATAAAAACCAACACAGTAAGGGATATTGACAAAGCTTCTAGGATCCCGAATACACTTTAGGTAGAATAAATCATGTAAGGTCTTTTTTTCCTTATTGTGACCTATCTGTGTAATCGAGTTAGCCAAAAATCTATGAATGATACGAAGCTCGAATCTGTCAATATGTGTATAGGAGTGTCCTCCCGCTCGTGTAAAAACATCAAAATGTGACATACGCCTCCAAATGGCATCAGCGTCAAAGTTGCTATCTACCCTTTCACCATAATGAATCAAATTTGTACAATCGGGTAGTAGCAACTCACCAGGAGTATATATCTGTAAAGCCCTGGCCATGTCCAGCATAGACATTCTGTACATCCTACCGCCAAGGATAAACCTAAGAAATCTTCTATCATCTATTCTAACTATATTTGTATCAAGTGATACAGTACTCATCAA
This sequence comes from Rutidosis leptorrhynchoides, assembly GCF_046630445.1. Classification (NCBI taxonomy): domain Eukaryota; kingdom Viridiplantae; phylum Streptophyta; class Magnoliopsida; order Asterales; family Asteraceae; genus Rutidosis; species Rutidosis leptorrhynchoides. The sequence continues at coordinate 359,456,042 of NC_092338.1, forward strand.
CTCAACACACCATTCCTTATATATAGGCCTACGAATGGTGAAAAGACGTTCCCAATCTGTAAAAGAAGAGTTCCTGTACCTCTGATTTAGTAGCAGTCTGACTCTATTAGCTAGCTGAACTCTCTTCAAAGGATCCCAATCGATTACCCTTGGCACCTCTACATTTTTTGTTACCAATTTGAATTTGTTCCTTTGATATGTCTCGTAATCTCTCCATCTTCTATCAAATCTCAGATTAGGATGCAAAGTGTGCTCAGGAATTATTGGGAATTCTACTGGCGGCCTCATCGGGAATACTATGAATTAATTAACAAACTGTACCGGATCATAATAAGGTACATGTTGATCAGGTTGTTGTTGTGGTTCCTGTTGTGGTTGTTATTCAGGTTCTGGCTCGTGTTGCATTTCTGGTTCTGGTTCTGGAGCTGGAGCAGGTTGTCTAGATGATGATGCTCCTGAACCTCCAGTATCGGCTTTCTGCAAAATACATTAAACACAAAATTTGTGTATCTAAATATGCATTAGTGTTAGCAAAATAACAACTTAAAACAATCACAATAACATGTTAAATCAAAATTAAACTTATACACATTTTCACAATTTTTCACAATTCTACACTTTTCCAAATAAGCACATATGAAAATGTATACAAAGTTCATAAGTATTTAACTCAAATAATATGTCAAAATAGTCATTACTAATAATTAAACAAGTCTCAATTGGCAATTATATCAAATTAATCAAGTTCATGAATTTTCGCCTAAAAAGTCCACTTTATCTTTAAAAATCATGTTTAGGATAAATGTTTGGATCATTTAACTACCTATACATGTTACACTACTCAATTAAGCAATAATTCATGACAAAAATCGGCCATAACCTGTTTATATCAAAAAGCCCCAAATTGCTCAAGAACACAAACCCTAGATTTATACAAATTTTGAAGTTTTAGGCTTCAAATCAAGTTAAATAGCATAACAATCTAGGTTATACATGCATAAAATACTAACAATTTATCACTAATTACACTAGAAATTAACAAAATTGCATTAGGTAAAATATTGGTAATTATCACAAAAACTAGGAATTTATAGAGTTTAGGGGTGTAATTTTTACCTTTTTGCTGAAGAATGAGAATCTAGGCATGATTAGAGCAAAAAATTTGACGAATTACGGTGGAAAAATGATGAAATTTGGTGAGATTTTGAGAGAGTTTCGTGTATGTGTGTGTTGTGTGGTGAGGAAGACAGACTCGCTGAGGTTTTCTATCTGGCCAGTTTTCCAGCCTCATGCGATCGCATGAGGTTGGTGTGTAAACTCCATGCGATCGCATGGAGTGCCGGGAACAGTACTTTCAGCTTTTTTTTTTTTTTTTTTATAAAACCTTATACTTAATAAAACATAAAATTAATAAAATTTTAAAAATTTGTTTCTTTTTAGGATGAGGGTTTCAGATCGTTGTCCTAGTCCGTCCCTCGACAAAATTTTAAAATTTGTCAATTTAAAGCACGGTTTTTAAAAGTAAAGATTTTTGTTTTGTTTTTTTTTTTAATATTTTTGGCATACTTTAATTCAATAAGATTAAAAATAATGATAATAAAAGTTCTCGTCCCTCCCTCGGGTAAAGTAATTTCGGTTCAATGACCTAGTCTTCAACTCACGACGAATTTTAAAAATCATATTTTTTACTTAGCGAAATAAAGTAAATTTTTGTTTTTAAATTCACACCAAACTTAAATTTAAAATGCATAAAATTAAAAATTCATATTAAAAATTCACACCAAACTTATATTATATTTTTGTTTTTATACATACAAACTTATATTAATTTTCAAATATTTACAATTTTAAAAATATTGATTTTAAAAAGTTTACAATATTATTTTAATATTTATATATTAATTTTAAAAACAAGATAAAAATAAAATTAAAAATCTTTTTGGTCTTTTATCCCACTTTAATCAATCAAATATTATCAAAAATATACGCCCCTCTTTTCGGTAAAGTAATTTCGGTTTCATAACCTAATTTAACTCATGACGAATTTTTGAAATATTTTGGTTTGATTGATTAAAGATATTTATACCTTAAGAATAAATGGTAAATTTCGCAGTGATGTAATAAATTTTTGTATGATATTAATAATTTCGGTCGCAAGACCTAATTTTATCGAATACCAATATAATACTTTATAGCGAACAAATTAGCGTTTATTATCAAAAGGTTAAAAATTAAAAATAAAAAATAAAAACTGTACAGACTTATCTGTGAGATAGTATTCTTAGTGATATGCACTAGCCCACTCATAAGATAATCGGACTAATTGATTTTCCATAGCTACATAGGCGTAACCTCGAGCATTTAACGTTTTTTCTTCTAAACATATGAACGGTCCGTCTCTGCATAAAGTAACAAATTCGGTGTTTGAATAGGTTTGATTATTTGAACATTTACCTTCGTGTGACCATTTTCCGCATTTGTGACATTTTTCAAGGTGTCGTGCTCTTCTTTTCGCTGCGAATTTTGATTTTCCTTTACCAAATTGTAACTTATTATCTTCGCATCTGGATTCTTTTCTTACTCCGTCCAATTTACCTCTGATTAATGATACGATTTCACTTGGAAGTGTGTCATTATTATGTTTAGTGATCAAAGCGTGTAGCATTAGACCATGGTTTAATTCACAGGAAGTCTTCATTTCGAAAAACCTAAAAAAATAAAAATTCAGAATGGGGGAAGAAGACTAGTTCTTTAGGGTCTGCTAGGGAAAGACCATTCGGGTTCCATTTTCGAGAACTACACGAAAACAGAAAATCTAACTCTAACAGAAATACATATTATCCTTTAAAGACTTGATTCTCCCCACACTTAGTTAGCCGTGGTGTCAAAATTGTGATTAACTTCGTTGTCAACTTCCATTGGACTATCTATGTAATGTTTAACTCTGTGACCATTAACCTTAAATTCAATCCCATTTGAATTTATTAATTCTACTGTTCCGTATGGGAAAACTCTTTTGACTATGAATGGTCCAGACCATCTTGATTTCAATTTTCTAGGAAATAGCTTGAATCGTGAATTGAAAAGAAGAACTCTGTCTCCTTCTTTAAATTCTTTTGAACTTCTGATTTTCTTATCATGCCATTTCTTCATTCTTTCCTTATAGATTAACGAATTTTCGTATGCTTCATGTCTTAATTCTTCTAATTCGTTTAATTGACTTAACCGTAGACGTCCAGCTTCATGTAAATCAAGATTACATGTCTTCAAAGCCCAAAATGCTTTGTGTTCAATTTCTACTGGAAGATGACATGCTTTTCCTTAAACGAGTTTAAAAGGTGTGGTTCTAATTGGAGTTTTATAGGCTGTTCTAAAAGCCCAGAGTGCATCCTCCAATTTAATGGACCATTCCTTCGGATTTGATCCTACGATTTTCTCTAGAATATGTTTTAAAGCTCGGTTGGTATTTTCAAATTGTCCACTTGTTTGTGGATGATATGCAGTGGAGATTTTATGAGTTACTCCATATCTTTTAAGAACTTTCTCAAGTTCATTATTACAGAAATGAGTACCCCGATCACTTATTAAAGCTTTCAGTGTTCCAAACCTTGCAAAAAGACGTTTTAAAAAGTTGACTACAACTCGTGCATCATTAGTTGGGAGAGCTTGTGCTTCCGCCCATTTAGATACATAATCAATGGCAACGAGAATGTAGAGATTATTATGAGATTTTGGAAATGGACCCATAAAGTCAATACCCCAAATGTCAAATACTTCACATACTTGAATGACATTTTGTGGCATTTCATCACGTTGACTTATTTTTTCGGCCCTTTGACAAGCATCACAGGATTTACAAAGAAGGTGTGCGTCTTTGTAAATTGTAGGCCAATAGAATCCAGCATCATAAACTTTGCTTGTTGTTAGTTGAGGCCCATAATGCCCTCTTGTTGGTCCTGTGTGACAATGGTTTAAGATTTTACTAGCTTCATCTCCGAATACACATCGGCGTATTATTCCATTGGGATAACTTTTAAACAAATGTGGATCTTCCCAGAAATAGTGTTTTATATCACTGAAGAATTTCTTTCGTTTTTGGTACGATAATCCTTTTTCAAGGAATCCACATACTAAGTAGTTTGCATAGTCTGCAAACCATGGAATTTTATTATAATATATCTTCAATAGATATTCATCAGAAAAGTTGTCTTGTATGGCCGATTCATTTAGAACTTCTAATTCGGGATTTTCAAGACGAGAAAGATGATCAGCGGCGAGATTTTCTGCTCCTCTTTTATCTCGGATTTCAATATCAAACTCTTGTAAGAGTAAGATCCAACGGATTAATCGTGGTTTAGCATCTTGTTTCGAAAATAGGTATCTAAGAGTAGAATGGTCGGTATAGACCACCGTTTTAGCTAGCACGAGATATGAATGAAATTTGTCAAAAGCAAAGAAAATAGCATGGAGTTCTTTTTCAGTAGTTGTATAATTCGTTTGAGCTCCTTGTAACGTCTTACTAGCATAATATATAGGTTGAAATCGTTTTTCAATCCTTTGTCCTAAAACGGCTCCCATTGCAAAATCACTTGCATTGCACATTAGTTCAAATGGTAGATTCTAATTTGGTGTTATCATGATCGGCGCATTAGTGAGTTTTTCTTTAAGAATATTAAAAGATTTGATACATTCATCTGAAAAGATGAATGGAGCATCTTTTTCTAGGAGTTTATTCATAGGAGTGGAAATTTTAGAAAAATCTTTTATGAAACGTCGGTAAAAACCGGCATGCCCTAGAAAACTCCTAACTCCTCTAACATTGGTGGGATGTGGAAGTTTAGCAATTACATCTACTTTAGCTCTATCCACTTCAATTCCTTCTTTTGAGATTTTATGACCAAGAACGATGCCTTCTTTAACCATGAAATGGCATTTCTCCCAATTAAGTACTAGATTTGATTGTTCGCATCTAATAAGCATCCGTTCAAGATTAACTAGACATGATTCAAATGTATCACCGAAGACTGAAAAGTCATCCATGAAAACTTCCATGCATTCTTCTATCATGTCGTGAAAAATCGCCATCATGCACCTTTGAAAGGTTGCAGGGGCGTTGCAAAGTCCAAATGGCATGCGTTTGTAAGCAAAAGTACCATAAGGGCACGTGAATGTGGTTTTCTCTTGGTCTTCGGGTGCTATTGGAATTTGAAAATATCCGGAAAAACCATCAAGAAAACAATAGTAACTATTTCCGGCTAATCTTTCCAACATTTGATCAATGAAAGGTAAGGGAAAGTGATCTTTTCTGGTGGCGTCATTTAATTTTCTATAATCAATACAAACACGCCATCCTGTTACAGTCCTAGTAGGAATAAGTTCATTTTTCTCATTTGTAATGACAATCATGCCACCCTTCTTAGGCACGCATTGAACTGGGCTTACCCATGGACTATCAGAGATTGGATAAATTAAACCTGCATCAAGCAGTTTAATAATTTCTTTCTTAACAACATCTTGCATATTAGGATTTAGTCTTCGTTGGCGTTGCACATACGTTTTATGACCTTCTTCCATAAGGATTTTATGTGTGCAATACGAAGGACTTATTCCTTTAATATCATGAATCTTCCATGCAATGGCTGGTTTATGAGCTTTCAACACAGAAATGAGTTGTGATTTCTCATTTTTAGTAAGAGAAGACGATATTTTTACAGGTAATTCAGAATCACCATGTAAATAAGCATATTCCAAATGGTTTGGAAGTGGCTTTAACTCTAATTTCGGAGGTTCTTCTATCGATGATTTATATCGATATCTGTCTTCTTCTTTTAGCATTTGAATTTCTTCTGTTGTTGGTTCATATCCATTAGCCATTAGTGTAGCTAACATTTCAGTTTCATCAATTGGTTTAGTACCTTCTCCTAAAGAACATTCTCCTGTTCCTTGTAATTCTGGAAATTCTTCTAACAATTCTGCATGTGAATCTATAGTTTGAATATAATAACATGTATCATCTGCAGATTGCGGTTGTTGCATTGCTCTATCAACTGAAAAGGTAACACTCTCTTCCTCTATACTTAGGGTTAGTTTCTTACCAAACACGTCTATCATTGCTTTAGCCGTGTTTAAGAATGGTCTTCCTAATATGAGAGGAACTTGAGAATCTTCTTCCATGTCTAGAACAACAAAATCTACTGGAAATACTAAAGTACCAACTTTAACTAGCATGTTCTCCATTATCCCTCTAGGATATTTTATTGATCGATCGGCTAGTTGTATGCTTATTCTTGTTGGTTTCAATTCTCCAAGGTCTAGTTTAGTGTATAGCGAATACGGCATTAAATTTATACTAGTACCTAAGTCTGCCAATGCTTCTATTGAACTAAGACTACCCAGAAAACATGGAATTGTGAAACTTCCTGGATCAGATAGTTTTTCTGGTATCTTATTCAACAGCACTGCAGAACAATTTGCATTCATAGTAACGGCCGAGAGTTCTTCAATTTTCTTTCTATTCGAGATTAGATCTTTCAGAAATTTATCATATCTAGGCATTCCTGAAATTACATCAATGAAAGGAAGATTGACATTTATCTGTTTAAACATATCCAAGAATTTAGATTGCTCGGCTTCAAGTCTCTCTTTTTTCATTTTACTCTGGTAAGGAAGTGGTGGTTGGTATGGTTTAACATAAGGTTTTGCTTTAACTGTGTTATCTTCATTAACCTTTTCAACTACCGGTTCTTTTTCCTTATCTTGTTCAGGTTGTGGTTCTTGTGGAGTAGGAATAGCTTCATCAGAAATTACAGGTGTTTCAGGTGGTTTAAGTGTAATACCACTTCTTGTGGTAATAGCTTTAGCTGTTTCATTCCGGGGGTTAGCATTTGTATCACTAGGTAGACTTCCCGGTTTTCTTTCACCTATTAACCTTGCTAGGTTACTTACTTCTTGTTCCAGATTTTAAATAGAAGCTTGTTGATTTCTAAATGCTTGAGCATTTTGTTCGTTGGTTTGTTTCTGAGATGTGAAAAACTGTGTTTGAGTTTCAACTAGCTTCGTCATCATATCTTCTAAATTCGGCTTTTTATCATCGGTTTGTGGTTTGTTTTGAAAATTAGGTCTTTGCTGATTGTAAGTATTATTGGATACTTGTTGATTGCTAGGACCTTGTTGGTTGTTGTATGGAACATTTCGATTATAATTCTGGTTTTGGTTGTAAATCGGTCTTGGCGGTTGATAATTATTCTGATAATTATTTCCAGGCCTTTGGTTTAGATATGAAACATTCTCCCTTTGTTCCATTGTTAGTTCAATACTGAGACAATCTTTTGTCAAATGTGGTCCTCCACACTGCTCACAACTAATTCGTATTGAGTGGATATCTTTAGTCATCTTTTCCATTCGTCTCTCGACAGCATCTATCTTTGCGAAAATGGAATCTAAGTCATGGCTAGAATCGGCTCTAGCTGCTTTAGATGATCTAACGATATCTTTTTCTTGGTGCCACTCATGTGAGTTGGAAGCAGTGTTATCAATAATTTTGTAAGCATCAGTTTCTGTTTTCTTCATAATGGAACCACCAGCTGCTATATCGATGTCTTTTCTTGTAGTGATGTCGCATCCTTGGTAGAATATTTGTACTATTTGACAAGTGTCTAAACCATGTTGCGGACATCCTCTTAATAACTTTCCAAATCTGGTCCATGCCTCATATAGAGTTTCATTTGGCTTTTGTGTGAACGTAACAATTTCCCCTTGAAGTCTCACGGCTTTAGATGCCGGAAAGAATTGTTTAAGAAAATTTTCAACTAAAACGTCCCATGTATCAATCGCACCTTCAGGTAACGATTCCAACTAATCTTTGGCTTCTCCCTTTAAAGTCCAGGGAAATAACATGAGATATATCTGTTCATCCTCTACTTCTCGGATTTTAAATAGTGTGCAGATCCTATTAAAGGTACGAAGATGTTCATTTGGATCTTCCTTCGGTGCACCACTAAATTGGCATTGATTAGTCACCATGTGTAGAATTTGTCCTTTGATTTCATAATCTGGTACATTAATGTCTGGATGAGTAATTGCATGACCTTGGCCAGTGCGTTTAGCTCTCATTCGATCTTCCATACTTAGAGGTTCCAGATTTTCCATGATTGAATTTGTTGAATCTGAATCACTAGAGGATTCTGATTTAATAGTTGGTTCCTCAACAATCTCTGTTTGAATGATTGGTTGTTCCGGAGGAAAAATTAGTGGTTCAGGATCTATGAATCTTCCCTGAATATTCTCCGGATTCTCAATTGTGAGGTTGGGTCCAAAAAATGGATTATCGGAAATTTGAATTGGAGTACTTGGTCGACTGGATGACGATTCTAAAGAAAAATCAACGGCGACAATATTTGCTAGATGTCTTGATCGAGTTACAGGTGGTGAACGTACAAAAGGTGGTGAACGTCTTGCTCGGTGCATTCACTGAATATCCTATTAGTTTTTAAAAAGGAAGAAAAATTATATAAGTTATCCAATTAATAGACTTTTCTGATTTTTCCCACGTTTCGAATAGCCAAAAGATGCAGCAGAGGGGCATGATTCGTTTGGTGTCAATATAATTGAGTACTGTTTGGCTCCAATAACCCGGTCCACGTACAAATCCAACTATTACTACGAACCAGAAAATTTTGATGTCTATCAATTTAACCACTTAAAATAATTTTTCGTAATTTAAAGAAATTTAGATAAGAAATAGAGAAAATTCTAAGTCCTAAAAACTAGAATGGCGAGAAATAAGAAAGAAAAAGAGCGCGTCGGAATTAAAATTGGAGAAATAAGAAAGAAAAAGAGTGACTTATAAAACTTTAAAACACTCGACTAACCCAACCTTATTATTATCACTAACTTAAAATTAAAATTGCAAATTGAGATTACTAATTGGAGTGATAATTGATACATAGGTAATAGGCGTCGAAAAATAAAATAAGAAAGTAGCGCGTTGAAACTTAAAAAGGAACTAAAAACTAAGAATTAAAAGTTGCGTCTAAAAATATTAAAGCTTACAAGTAAAACTATATCCCAAATGGCAATAACTTAAAAAGGTACTAAAACTTAAAAACAGCGTCGCAAAATTCTATAGCACCTAAATCTTAGTCTAAAGAAAAAGCACTTAAGGGATTTTACGGCAAATCTTAAAAATCTAGAAGTAAAAATAACTATGGCAAAAACTATATCTTAAAACTAAATACGAGCGAAAAATACAAATATTATGCTAAAACGAATAAAAAGGGACAAAATATAAAAATATACTAAAAGTTGTAAAAAGTACAATTTTTATAAAAATATTATTTTTATATTATTTATTTTATAAAACTATTAATTTTATGTATTAATAAAAGCTAAAACTAAAAATACAAATTAAATCTAAAAACTAAACTAAATAATAAATTAAGTATAACCTAATTAGGGTTTATATAAATAATTAATAATAAAACCGTAATGATTGCTGTTTTCAGTCAGATGTGGCGTGTCAGCAGGGCTCATGCGATTGCATGAGTTCTAAGTTACCCAGCCATGCGATAGCATGGGCTAGGATTTCGGGCCAGCGACTGGGCTGCTATAGTACTGGACTCGAGTGTTATTTTTTTTTTTTTCTGTTTTGTGTTTTATTTTTCTGTTTTATATATTTATATAATATATTTATATAAATTAAATAAAACTTATATTTTTATAAAATAAAGATAAAGAAACTTTTATAGAACTTAAATATTTAACAAACTCTTAAAAATATTTATATTTTTGTTTTTCTTTTTATATTTTAGAATATTTAAAACGTATTTTTACAAAAGCGTATTTTTTATAAAAGTAAACTTAAAAATAAAAATCTTTTTTTTATATATATATAGCGTTGCGCTTCCGGCTTTTAAGCTAGATTCGTTCCCCGGCAGCGGCGTCAAAAATATTTGATGTGCGTAGAGGTGTATATGAAATAGCTTATATTTTACTAGGAAAAACTATTAAATATGATACAATTTTACACAAGATATTTATTTATTTATAGAATGGATATACCTAAACCTTGCTACAACACTTATAGGCAGTGTACCTAATCTTACAGTAGTGTAGTTTTTAGTAAGTCCGGTTCGTTCCACAGGGAAAATCTTTTAAACAAAGCTTAACGCTATATTAGTTTTAATTTATAAAAAATACAAATATATATATATATATAAGTAATATTATTATTATAAAGGGGGTTTTTACCGTTTAATGACCGGTTTGTCGATTTTTAAAACTTAGTCGCAGTTAAAACCTAATGTAAAATATTAAATAAATAAAAGACTTAATTTAAAGCGTAAAGTAAATAATGATAATGAAATTGCGATAAATAAAAGTGCGATAAAATAAAATTGCGATAATTAAAAAGTACGATAATTAAAAGTGCAATTAAATACAATAAATAAAAGTGCGATAATTAGAAGTGCAATTAAATATAAAATAAAGGAAATTAAATATGAAATATAGGAATTATGCTTATTTAAACTTCCGTAATCATGATGTTTGACGCGTTGATTTTAGTTTTATGCCCATGGGTTAATTGTCCTTTGTCCTGGATTATTCAATATGTCCGTCTGGTTTTTGTCCATAACAGTCCATCAGTCATAAATATAAAGTGCGAGTATCCTCGTCAAATTATCCTTATACCCGAAGTCAAATATTCCAACTAATTGGGGACTTAAACTGTAACAAGATTTTAATACTTTGTTAACAATTACGCCAAGTGTCCTTGTACATAATTTCACCCCTGTTTTAATAATTCCATAGACTATTAATCCATTCCCGTGTCCGGTCAAATGCACGATTATTAGTACATATAAATATCCCGCCCATCGTGTCTGATCGAGTGTATGTGGTTATTTATAGGTACATCCAATTGTAAATCTTTATATTAAAATTAACAAACTATCATTTAGTTAAACAAATATAAAGCCCATTAATAGCCCATAGTCTAATTTCCACAAGTGTCGTTCTTTTGTCCAAACCCCAATTATGGTACAAAGCCCAATTACCCAATTTTAGTAATTAGCCCAACATCACGATTACTTCGGCATTAAATAAGCATAATAATAATTTAGCTACGAGACATTAATGTAAAAAGGTTGAACATAACTTACAATGATTAAAAATAGCGTAGTGTTACACGGACAGAATTTCGACTTACACCCTTACAACATTCGCTAACATACCCTTATTATTAGAAATTAAAATTATAATATAAATATATATATAAATATAATACGTTTAGATAGGCATGTGGGCTGGAAAAGGAGCTCATGCGATCGCATGAGCTTTGCCCTTCAAGGCCATGCGATCGAATGGCTAGCTGGGGAGGCTCAAAAGTCTTTAAAAACGTGGGCTGCTTATTTATTTATTATATAATATAATATATATAATTAAATTTAATTATATATATATTATATTATATTCTTGTACTCCGTTGACTTGTAATTTTTAGCCCATTGCGTCGAGCGTTGAGAGTTGACTATGGTCCCGGTTCCGGATTTTCGAACGTCCTTGCGTACAATTTAATATCTTGTGCTTTGCGTTTTGAATCTTGTACTCTTGTAATTCTGAGACGTTTCTTATCAATAATTGGAACCTCTTTGATTGTAATTTCTACTTTTGAGCTTTTTGGTCGTTTGCGTCTTCAATTCGTCGAATCTGTCTTTTGTCTTCACCTTTTATTATTTAAACGAATATCACTTGTAAATAGAACAATTGCCACTAAAAGCTTGTCTTTCTTGAGGGATAATGCTATGAAATATATGTTCGTTTTTAGCATTATCAACAGCCTTCTTCATAGTTTGCTCAATTCATTTTCCAGTTCCAACATTTTTGATCTTTGCCAACATACAATTCTTTATCATCAAACGTTTGGCTGTTAAGGTTGTTTACAGTTTTTGTTGCTTCATTCAACTTTTCAAAATTCAGGGTATTGATTCGTAGACTGGGTGCTTTTCAGAATTTCAGAATGGAAAATCATAATTCTAAGAGATAAATATTATATGTATACATATAACTGTTGATGTAGAAATGTTGCGAGATTCAAAATACTGATTGCTGATTTCTGGTAATTGGTATGACATTTCTCCTTACAAAATACGGATGAGTATATGATGGGGTTTCGATAAATATTGATTTTTCAGAAAGTCAAAGATCAATGAAGTTGATGGTAAGTTTACTGCTAATGTGGTGGGATATAAACGGTTCTCCGTAACGATGACGAAAGGCAACTTATATATCAAGGTTATAATAAGACTAATCTGAATGGAAGTCGAAGTTGATTTGCTGAAGCTGTGACAAAATTGGCTACTTTGGAAAGGGATTGCAAAGTTATTTTCGGTAATAACAACGCCAAAGGAGCTAGCACATATACGTGTTAAACGTTTACTCAGTTTTTGAGTGTTTTCAGGTGCATAACTATATGCATCAATCTTTTCTTCCATAGATGAAGTGCGGTTGGTTCATCCTCTGATTGAGGTGTTTTCAAGAATCATGAAAGGTTTGAACGCAGATTGTAATCATCAAGATACAAATGAGGTTTAAGATGAAATCAAGTGGCAAACTTGAAGAAAGGTTTAGTTTCATATGTTATAATCAATATTTTAATTCATTTTAATTGTCCAAGGTTAGTAGTCCACAGTTAGTAGTCCACAATTAGTAATTCAATAATTCATATATAGTTTAATATATAATATTCAAATTAATTGATACGTATCGTAACCTATTGTATACATGTCTTAGACTCAATCACAACTCAAAGTATATATATTATTTTAGAATCAACCTCAACCCTATATAGCTAACTCGGTCATTACCGCATATAGAGTGTCTATGGTTATTCTAAATAATATATATAGATGCGTCGATATGATATGTCAAAACCTTGTATACGTGTCCCGATATTTAAAATGCGTAAATAACAGTATTTAAATGACGATAAATAAAGTGCGTGAAATAAATAACATAAATTAAATGACGATAAATAAAATTGCGAGAATTAAAATTGCGATAAATGAATTGCGATAAATAAATGTAATAAGGAATTAACAATTAGCTAGGAACAGTTAGATAGGATTTTGTTAGCGTGGATTCTTAACAAAGTTTCTCATAGTTAATTTGTTTGTTTCTAACAAATTTTATTTTGTCCAATGTTTTCTTCATTATGCCACTTGTTAGATTCTGATATGTCAAAATCCAAATATGAAATTGAAAGAAAATGGTTATTCTGTGGTGAACGGATTTGTATATCTGTGGATGTAAGTAGGATAGTAAATGACTGTTGAATCAGATTCGAAGAATGTACAGTGTAACTTATTAATGTGAAATCTAAATATTCCTCGGGTATTACCTACCCGTTAAAATATTTTCACCATTAACAGTTTGTACAAAAGAATTTTTAATTACAATCTTTATGAAAATATATATACATATATATTTTCTTCAGATGCAATCTTGGATTTGATGAATTAATATGCTATTAATCTCATCTGATTTATCTTTAGAACTAGAATACATAATCTCTAAAACATTAGAAATTACATAATCGTCATGCAGAACGAAGATAAATGATGTAGAACGATTCGTAGAACGATGATTAAGTTCGAGGTATGGATTGTGATGTTGAGACGTATGATGTTGAAACTTAGGTTGTTGATGGTACTGGTGTTGATGTTGTTGAAGCTGGTAAAATTTTCACCATATTCTCCAAATTTATTACTCGAGCGTGAAGCTCGTTGACTTCTTCCATTACTCCAGGATGATTGTCGGTCGGAACGAGCGGATGAATAAGGTTTAGAATTTGAGATAATATGTAGTCGTGACGAGACACTCTGGAAATGAGAGAGAAAATGATGTCTCGGACAGGTTTATCGGTAAGTGCTTCAGGTTCTTCGCGAAGAGGGTAATGTGGTGGATGGAAGAGATCACCTTCTTCTTGTCTCCAATGACTAAGTAGACTACGAACACATCCCCAATTCATCCAGAATTGATGATGGCTGATTGGTTGACCTATTCTGGTCACACTGCTTTCGGAGCTCGAACGGAAATCCATATCAGAATCCGAGGGACTTGAACTAGTGGCGAGTTCCATTTCGTACGATTGAATAAGGGATTTTTCGATATTAAATGGTTTTCGGATATCGGATGATATTTTAATTATATGGAATACCCATATATGATACAGAAGATCCCGTAGATTGCGGAGGGAAATAAGGAAACGTGTCAGACAAGGTTTAATGTGATGGGATATGAATTTGTCCGTATACCATCTATGCAATAATTGTAATAAGACGTGTCAAGACTGACAATGATAGGTAGAATTTTTCGACAAAGAACGGTAAGCAAAACTTTTTGACATGCAGCTAAGGTCGAAGTCCAGACTCATTAATGCATCTTAATATCTATCAGTTAGACACACTAATGCAAGACCTGGTTCGCTAAGACCACCGCTCTGATACCACATGAAGCGACCCGTCCTAATCCATAAGGACGAATACAATAACGTATGGTTACATTGCGAGGCTCTGACCTCTATATGACACATTTTACGAACATTGCATTCATTTTTAAAAGACAAACTTTCATTACATTGAAAGTCGACAGGCATGCATACCATTTCATAATATGTCCCAATCTATAAATGACTTAATAATAATCTTGAACTCAATGACTTGAATGCAACGTCTTTTGAAATATGCCATGAATGACTCCGAGTAATATATTTAAAATGAGTAAATGCACAGCGGAAGATTTCTTTAATACCTGAGAATAAACATGCTTTCAAGTGTCAACCAAAAGGTTGGTGAGTTCATTAGTTTATCATAATAATCATTTCCATAATTTTAATAGATCACAAGATTTAATTTTTATAGTTAACTGCGGGAACACTCATTTGCAAAAATTATAATACAGGAACACTCATCTGTATAAAAATTCATTCATATGGTGAACACCTGGTAACCGACATTAACAAATGCATATAGAATATCCCCAAATATACAGGTACACTCATTTGTATATAAAAATCGAAGTACTAAAGCATCCATAACCTGGATGGGGTTTGTTAGGCCCATAGATCTATCTTCAAAATTCGCATCAATTAGGGAGTCTGTTCCCTAATTCTTAGGCTATCAAGCTAAAAGGGTGATATTCAGTTTCGATAATCCAACCATAGAATGTAGTTTCGATTACTTGTGTCTATTTCATAAAACATTTATAAAAGCAGCGCATGTATTCTCAGTCCCAAAAATATATATTGCAAAAGCATTTAAAAAGGGAGCAAATGAAACTCACGATACTGTATTTTGTAGTAAAAATACATATGACGTCATTGAACAAGTGTAGGGTTGGCCTCGGATTCACGAACCTATATCAATTATATATATTAAAACACATAATAGTAATCGAACAAATTTATAAATTATTTCTTAGTGATATACTTATTATATCTAATAATTTATAAATTTCATTAATAATTTAGTTAGATATATATTTACTTTATTTACTTTAAATAAATAATTGTTATTTATTAAAAAAAAAATACTAGTAATAATGTTAATAATGATAATAAGAATGATAGTACTTATAATAATAATGAAATGATAATTTTAATAAAAAAATACTTTTGTTAATAATAATAAATGATAATTCTAATGATAGTACTAATAATAATATTAATAATGATAATAATAATAATAATAATAATAATAGTAATGATAATAATAATAACTAACATAATAATTTTACTGCTAGTGATAGTTATGATAATAATATTAGTAATAATAATAATAATCATAGTTGTAATTATATTCATGATAATAATAATAAATGCTAACTAATACTTATTTTAGTAATAATAATAATAATAATAATAATAATAATAATAATAATTATAATACTTAATGATAATACTAGTAATAACAATAATGATAATGTTATTAATTAGAATAATGATAATAATACTAATACTTCTATATATTAGGAATAATAACAATTATCATAATGATAATAACAATAATAATAATAATAATAATAATAATAATAATAATAATAATAATAATAATAATAATAATAATAATAATAATAATACTTATAATAATATTAATAATATTTTATTTAGATCATGGCTTGTTTATAGTTTTACCTATTTTCATATCTATATATAGTTAAAATCTTTACAATATTTTATCATAATACTAATAATAATAATACTTAATAATTATAATTATATTAATAATAACAAATTAATAAGGTAATAATAATGGTTATAATAATAATAGTAATAATAATAATTAATAATAGTGATAATAATAATGATAATAGAATGCAACCTTTGAAGACAAGCCTAAAAAAAATAAATGCCTTAGCCCGGGTTCGAACCTGCGTCCTCTCGCCTAAACACAACACCCTGAACCATTGCTCTGCTGTCTGCATTTCTGTTTTAATTCTCAGCTTATATCTGTATAACTCGTATTTCTGCTCCTTGTTCTTCTTCACCTTCACAAAACAAAACTCGGAACTATTCATCATCATCAACATCTTCACAAACTCGTCATCTCAGTTTCGTTTCATCATCATCCAACCGTAACCATCATCTTTATCATCGTCTTTATCACATCTTCATCTTGAATTCGTGATCAAGCATCGTCATCTTTATCAAGTAATCACATCATCATCATCAATCATTACGATTATCATAATCATAATCATACTCACCATCATAGAAGCATCATCATCATCGTAATACTTTATTATCGACCCATCCTCATCACAGAAGCACGATCATAATCATCATTAGCTATCCTTTCTTACGCATATCATTATAGCGTTTTCATCATCATCTCAGTCCATCATATGCATCATAATCATAATATGATATCATCATCGACTCATCATCTTCAATCTTCTTCATCATCTTATCATCACCATTATCACTATTCATCGCCTTCTTCACTGCATCCTCATTTTCGTTATTTTCTTTCGCAGTTTCACAAGTGGTTTCGATTTGGTGAGGGTTCTTGTCGACTGAAAATAGGAACAGCTGCAGCTTACGATGGTGTATCGATTGGAACAATGAAACAGGAACATAACAGTGATGTAAAAGATATTCGTTTTTGGTTGTTCTATAGTCACAACAAAAGTAGTAACATGAAGATGATGGTGTTTGTGGTGTTGGTTGATAGAAGATAGAAACATTAAACAACTTCGGATATAGATGGTGGTTTGGGTCTGTGATCGGTGGTTTTGTGTCACGACAAGAAGTAACAGCAGCCATAGCACACTCGAATGAAACAGAAACAGAAAAGTAGTTGTAGCAGGTAGGTTTGTTGTTGTCGATGGTGAACAGAAAAAATAGAAAAGACGAAGTGTAGCAGCAGCAGATAAATAGTTGCAGGTTGGTTTGTCGATGGTTGGGTACGAGACAAAGGTGTTGGTGGTAGCAGGAACAAAACAGCAAACGAATGGAAGCAAGATCAAACAGCAGTAGTAGCAATAATTTTAATGGTGGTGATGTTTAGGGTGATCATGGTGGTTTCCTAATCGGTTTAGAGGAGATACAAGGTGGTGGTTAATGGTGGCGGATAAGGTGGTGCTCCGGTTGTTGATATGGTGGTAGGTTAAGTGGACGAGGTTGGTTAAGTGGTGATTGGTTGCCGGGTGTAAGGTGATGGTTAAGGTTGATCATACAAGTGTAATTGTATATATATATATATATATATATATATATATATATATATATATATATATATATATATATATATATATATATATATATATATATATATATATAGCTTTCCAATTGAAGAAAAGTTAACAACACAACAAGCACAGTAATCGTGCATAGTGTTAGAATAGAAATTATAATTAAATTCACGGATGGAAATGAATCTGAAACAAATGATGGTTGGTTAATTACATTCATACTACCCACTTGTATATATATATATATATATATATATATATATATATATATATATATATATATATATATATATATATATATATATAATTATCTCGGTACATCAAGTTGAAATAAAATAAAAACATGTAGAATATGAATTGGAAATAATCACACTAATTCAATAGTTAGCAGCCATAATATTTGGATTACTCTACCGACAGTTTTTAAATACGGATATTATATCGTACCCCGTCGTTAATCAGTGGCGGATAAAAGTATTTGAAAAAATCCCAAATTTTTACATAAATTATCTTTATTTATTTTGGTCATTATGGTATAAAATTCGATCATTAATTTATTAAATAAAAATTACATCAACTGTCCCTCTAGATTCTGGGTAAAATATAAAAAGTGCTAAAACTTAACAAATAGATCCTAAATACATTTTTAATTTGCCTAAAATTTATAGAACTCATTTTCGTATCACCGTTTATTTTAAAATTACATATGTTTAAGTTTAACTTGCTTAATATCAATCGGAACATCAGACGAGTATTACAATCATTTAATATTTATTTTTAATATACATTATTTATATCTATAGATATATTTTAAATAAAAATTATTATAATATCCTATTTTTATTTTATTAATTTTTAATAACAACAACATATAATACTTTAAATTATATTTCGAATTATTATTTATATATACATACACACATATCTATTTACAATTAATTGTTCGTGAATCGTCGAGAGCAGTCGAAGGTCAATTGAATATATGAAACAGTTCAAACTTTTTGAGACTCGATATTATAGACTTTGCTTATCATGTCGAAATCATATAAAGATTAAGTTTAAATTTGGTCGGAAATTTCCGGGTCGTCACAAAAGTTTCTTGGGTCCTCTACGGTTAGTACCAACAACAAACTTTAGATCAACAATGAGATAATCACGTACAACATCATACAATTTAGACAATAAAGCATCATTTAAAACCACATTACATGAAGCATCATACGTAATATCAAGTTTTACATCGTTATCAGAAGTCTTAACACACAACTTATTCCATGTAGATGTTTTGTTCACAGAAGAAAATTGAAATACATGTGATGACTTCCTAGGTCGACTAGCAGATTTCTTTGGTTTGTTTGCTACTTTCTTAGTCATTGACTTAGGAACCCATACAGACTTGTAAGTCAAATTTGGATTATGACCTGTGACACGGAAAGTACCTCTGTTAGTTAGACGTCCAAACTTTTCAGTTGACACATGAGATGATTGATTTTGCAAAATTACTAATTTGATTTTACGTTCCTTTGCATCATACTCACTCAAATCAGGTTTAGGACTTGTGTGTTGTGTAGACTTGACTGATTTGGTTAAAAGACTCTCCTTTGATTTATTTGACATTTGAATCATAGGAATCTTTTCAATTGTCACAGAACCATTTTGAGAATGAACCTTCTTGACAACAAATTGTGTTGAAGGTGCAACTTTTGAAACACGTTTACCAAATTGAGAACGTAGAGGGTTTTTAAGAATAGTAATGGGTTTTGCATCCTTAGATGTTGTTGTCCCCTGTCCCTTCTTATTAATCCCACCAACACATTTAGACACATTGGTTTCAACAGAAGATGATTGCTTAAGTGTGTTAGCCTGTTTCAGTTGAATTATCTTTTGTTGTAAGCTTTTAATCTCAAGACATAATTCCTCAGCATAAACTATCATTTCTCCTTCCTTAAAGTCATAAGTACATTCTTTCTTAGGAAGTGGAGGCAATTTATCACACAAAGCAAGCATTTGTTCTAATGATTGACACTTAAGTTTCAAATCAACATTTTCCTTTTCCAGTCTATCTACCTTATGACTCAAAATTTGTACAGCAGGTATGCTAGTGTATAATTCATTCAAAGGATCAATTGTTGCATCATAGTCTATCAAGTTTTCAACAATTGGTTCTTCTCGAGGTTCTACCTTTACATCTAAAGCAGTTTGACCTAGAGATTCTGTCTCAAAGAAGACAGTTAGTTCATGTGCTAGGTCTTCACAGAAAACATCATCAGAACATGTAAGTAAGGCCGGTAGAATTGGTTTCACATCAAAAGTCCATTCATCAAACACCTCATCTATGGCAATAATGCTAGAACTAGGTTTGTTAATGTAACACCGGCCATTTTTTTTTATACACAGCAGAAGACTTTAATAATAAACACAATATAAGTCACGTCATTACATTAAACCGTATAATTAAGTTTAAGCTTACACAACAGTGTTACATTATTACAAAACATTATTTAAACAAAAGTCCACATCAGAGTAGGGTTGTCAAACATGTCTTCTGCATAAATACCCATCCCGACTAGCAGTACCTAAACCTGCAAGGGGAAAACATGTGGGGGATTAGCACCGCTAAGTGAATGGAATCTATCTAACAGATATAGCTTAAGCCACACACAAGCTATACACATCAACAATACCTGCTAACTACCAACTAGCATACAATAAGACAATACGAGAATCATCAGCTTGTACGAGCACACGACTCTCAGCTGATCGGGCCTGAGTCTACCGATAGTCCCTGCTACTCAATTCACAGTATAGTTATCCAGATGCAGTCATGCAGGGGATGCATCATTCATACTATACTCCACAATCAGTAGCCTATGGACCCAACCTCCCCTAGGCACGGTTGACCTCACACGAACTCTAACCTCTCCTAGGCACGGTCTCGAGTCCCAGTCTCCCTAGGCCCGACTGATGCCATTCACACTGTGTACACATAATTTACACACAACATCAGGCATACGATATTATTCTATCATGGCAATTTCTACACTATGCATGGTAAAAGAGTCAACCACAATAGCATGATATGCTACTTAAACTCTATTTGGAGATAGACCCACTCACCGAATACCATCAACTAGCTCAGATAATCTATCACTGAGAGGCTTCCTTATCCTTATCACCTGAACATAAGGCAAATCAAGTTAGATTCTGTCCGTTAACACAAAACAGCACAGTACATAAAATCAGTCACAAAAAGCGCCACAAAATGGTCTACTTAACACTTATGCATTTTCAGAATGTACATCCTGAAAATCATAAAAACACACGGACAACATAATAGCTATAATTCAATACTTAGTAAAAATTTCACTGCCAAAGACCATCGGTCGATGGTCCCATCCATCGGCCGATCGTCCACACACCATCGGTCGATGGTCTCCCCCAATCGGTCGATCGTCAAAATTACATCCGCTGGTCAGAAGTCATACACTATCGGTCGATGGTCTTGTCCACCGGCCGATCGTCCCTCACCATCAGTCGATGGTCAACGACCATCGGCCGGAGGTAGTTCATCAGCTGCAACAACAGCAAAGTGACGGATTTCAACCCAAAATCACCAAATCTCGACTTTGGACACGTTTTTGACCTCAAAACTGGTTACATCTTTTACACTAACCTTTGAGAAACATAAACCCACAACTTTTATGCACAAATAACAACAAATTGAACCAATTTTGACATCAAAACCCACTTTTATAAAACTTACCCAAAACACCTATTTTGACACTGATTTGATCACGAAATCAAACAAACTTTACCTTGTTAGAATCACAACAACACAAGGAACGATTTGACACCAAAATCAAGCTTCAATTCGAGATCAAATGATTTAGGGTTGTTTGAGATGATGAAGATGAGGTTAGGTGAGAGTGTGAGTGAAAGGAAAGTTCAGGAAACAAAATGAGGGGAATTAGCTGCTTCTACACTTATTTTGGGGTTAAAACCCCATACCCCACAACACACGGGTATTTATCAGTTAACTGATATCTTTCGCACAAGATTAGGTAACCCAAACGAGGTCCAATTAAAATAAACAAACCTGTTCTGGGACCCTTGTCACAAACTGGTCACAACACAATAAAACAATAATAAAATAATTAAAATAAATCACTTAAAACTAAGCACAAACCCTATGGCAAAATAGACAAATTACAACTAGCCCGGGTTTCAGTCTGTTACAGTTAAACACTTCATTCTCAAGTATTAAAATGTATTTCTCTAGCATGAGTGTAGGGATATAAACCAGTCTATGCTTAGGCACATAATTTTCACGTTGCATATTCTTTTCAGTTTCAACAAGTTCCTTCAAGAAATCAGGATTTGATTTACCCATTTTAGCATTGATTTTCTCATACATTAAGCTAATTTGATGGTATTTTCTAGATTTGCGATTAACAATAATATCATCAAAATCAGCATCAGAAGCATGCACAAAATGAGATGGTAAACCAGCTTGAAAGTAATCAGAATGATATAATCCAGGAATCTTTTTGGAAGCATTATCTAAGATCTGAGGATCTTCATAACCCAACCCCCCCTTTTCACCATGAATCTTTTTTGGTGTATTCATGAAAATTGTTTGTTTTGAAAGTTCCATATCAATGATAGCTTTAGATTGCTCTGTACGATAGAGTTTTTCCTCATATCGAGCAAGTTGAGCTTTCATTTAAAGAGACTCTTTTGACAATGAAGAAATTTCAGTGTTCTTCTCAATTATGGTGTTTTCCAATTGAATAATTTTCTTGTTTAGCTTTCAAAGTGTGGGTTCATGTTGAGTTTTCAAATCAGAAAGATCTTTTTCTAAAAATTGACCTTTTTCTGCAAGTCGTTCCGATTTTAGACGATAATCAGTCCTTTCAACTTTAATCGGATGAATTATCTTTTTGAGATCTTCCAACTCAGTTTCCATAGAGCTGAGTTGGACTTTCAATCTTTTCAACTCTGATTGTAATTTAAATGATGAAGGTTTGGTCTCATTTAGTTTGATTTTATCTTTCAAAACTTTGTTTTCAGATTTTAAACCTTTAACTTCTTTTGACATTGAGACCAAGTTCTTCATCAGGTCATTTTGCATTTTGGTAAAATCAGTTGAGATTTCATTTGATTGTACCTCATCATCATCAGATGTTGAGTCAGAATTCTTCATTGCTTCCTTTGCTTTGATGAGCTTGGTCACCTTGCAAACATTTGCATGTTCCACCTCTGAATCTGAATCATCAGTCCAGTTAAACCAAGTATCATTAACCGGTTTCAGCTCTCCTCCTGTTTCCACAATCTTTGCCATCAACATTATCTTCTTGTAGTAAGCTGCATCCTTTTTCTTAGGCATCTTGCACTCACGAGAGTAATGACCAGCTTTGCCACAATTGAAACAGATTGAATCATCCTTCTTGAAATCATCAGCACGTTGTTGTTTTGATTGATCAAGTTTCTTGTAGTAGGAGGATGAAGATGAGTTCTTGCGTTGATTGCTTGATTTGCTTTTGAACTTGTGTTTGTTCAAGGCTTTGGTGAACATGGCTGCCATCTTGACTAATTCAAGGTGAGAATCATCAACATCAGAAAGATTCAACTCTTCAGAATCAGTTGATTCTTCAACAAGCACTTTCTTGGACAAGCTTTTGGAAGTTGTAAATGATTTGCTCTTCTTTTTGGCAATGAGAGCAAGAGGATCACTTAGAGATGACTCTTTCCTTCCTTCTTTAAGTTTAGACACTTCAGGTTGGTAATGCATAAGAACTCCAACAAGCTAATGAATAGTCAACTTATCAATCTCTTTGGTAGATCGAACAATGGTTCCATAAGGAAGCCAATCATCATTGAGCTTTTTAAGGAACTTCATGTTGACTTCAGCATTCACTTTTATGATCTTGCACATTTTCAACTCATTGAGAACACCATTGAAACGACGATAGGTATCCTTGAGTTGTTCTTTGGGTTCCTGCTTGAAATCTTCATAAAATCCCAAAGCCTTATTCAGTTTAGTAACATCTGACATGTCATAACCTTCTTGCTGTCGTTTGATCTCATCCCATATATCTTTTGCTGTGGTGTTGCTATCAACATTTTCAAACAATTCATACGGGATAGCTTGCATAACAATGTTCTTTGCATCTATGTCACCCTGAGCTCTCTCACATTTATCACCAGAAAGTTCATAGACTAGAATTGGCATACCAGTATCCGGATGATAATCCACAACTGGACCATCTCTCAGAGAAGCCCATTTGTACTTTGCTTTCTCAACCTTGTAGTCTATGTACTGAGTGATACGGTGAAGGCACTGAGTGTACTTGCCATCAAACAACACCGGAGGATGGGAATCTGATCCAATGATCAAAGTATCTTGAGTAGACATCTTGAAATTGAGGTAGATTCGTTAAAGATTCGGTATTACACAAATCTAGGATGAAAGATCACAATAATCTAACAAAAATGTCAGATTCGATATCTGGTTCGGTAGTATAGCAAATTTGGTAAGTGGTTCGGTACTGTAACAGATTCGGTAGATATTCGGTAAACCAGATTCTGTATCAGAAACTGACCAGTAACGCAAGTAACACACCCAGATCCGGTAAATATTCGGTAACCACAAGATTTGAAGCCTTAGAACACTTAAAACCAATGAATTAAGTGATACCGAGACTCTGGTTCGGTATTTGACTCGGTAGTCAAATTCTGTATGAATTTGAATGCAAACACAATCCAATTGCTTTGAATTAGATTCGGTAACCTTGATGCACAAGGAAACAAGTTAGTATCACACAAAATATCAAAGATACCTAATGTATTGAATACCGAATGTCAACTGTAGCAGTTGACAATACCGAGTCTAAGTATGAAAACTTAGAAATTCAATCGAATCCTTTCTCAAACCACACCAATTAGCTGCGTATGATCAAACCGAATGTGATAGAATCACAAACACACTACAATCTACAGAACTTAATGAGAATTAACAACTTTGAAGCAGATTCGGTATGGCAGTTACGATACCGAATGTCGATCAAATCTTCAAAACTTGAAGAATTGATGAAATTAAACCGTCGGAAAATGTGATTAAACACCTCACGATCACAACTGAAACCTCAAAACTTTACTAAAATACATAATCAAGCTTGAATTGATCAATACCGAGAGTTTTAGCCACGAACTCTAAAAATCAACTTGATTCTTCATAATTGTTGTTCAAAAGCTATAATGATGATCGAAACTCTTTCTAATCAACCTAATACACCTTCGCTGAACTTATCACAAGAATCTGAACGTCAGATTATCATATTCGAATATACCGAATCTGATTCAATATACCGTGGGTATTCAGATTCTGTAATCTTCAATCTCTGGATCGATCTAGTGATGTAATATCACTCCCTAGAAGCTCTGATACCAAATGATAGGTCAGATCTTGTTGAGATTGGAAGAAAAGACTAGTTAGAATGAGATTTGGTATGTATGAAGGAGACTCGGTATGAGAGAGAATCAATAAGATTTACATTCCACAGCTTCTAGAACTCGTTTACAATGCAATGGCTATCTAATTAGGAATATTTAGGTTCCTTATATAGCCATCTTCTAAGGAACCTTCATTTAAGCATGTTTCACATTAACACTATATAACTTCGGGGTCCTATCAAGAAATGCAAATATAACAAATGTTATATGCAATGGCAATTGCTAAAAGAAGACGGATTAATACAAAAACTTACGTCACTCGTGAGTCACCAGTTGTCGAGAATTAAATGAATCTTGTTTTCAGTTTAGTTTTTCCATATAATAATAATGTAAAACAAACTTATATATCAAAGTGATAATGAGTTCTAGGTAAATTAAATACGTAGTATATGAGACTTAGGTCAACTAATTCTATATATCTAAAAGAGAGAGACCAAATAGTAAAGTTTATAAGCTTAACAAATTTACAACAAACTTTTTATTTATTATAATTCAATCACACCTTCTATAATAGTTAACTTCATAGTTTTTATAAATTTACCACAAACTTTTCACACTTTATAATTTAACCATAAAACTTCGTATTCATTATAAATCGACCACATAATTTTTTACTATCTAATAACTACTAATTATTATTATTATTATTATTATTATTATTATTATTATTATTATTATTATTATTATTATTATTATTATTATTATTATTATTATTATTATTATTATTATTATTATTAAATCACATAATTTTCACTTTATTATTGTTTAGCTTTTTTTATTACAAATTAACATACACACACACACACACACACACATATATATATATATATATATATATATATATATATATATATATATATATATATATATATATATATATATATATATATATATATATATATAGTGGTAGGATTAAGAGGGAAGTAACCAAACGGGGGGAAGCGGGGGGAAGCAAAAACTTTTTTTTCATTTTTTGAAAAAACTTTGTTCACGAACATTATAGATGAGATGAAAATATGAACATTTAGTAGAGACACTTTGTGATAAATGTTTTTATTTTGGCGGGAAAATGCTCGAAGAAGTAATATATAACAATTATCGTGTTTTTCGAGCGTATGTTGAGGTTTTAGCTATTGGGGTTTAGATATTAGGGTTTATAGGGTTTAGATATTAGGGTTTAGAAATTTAGGGTTTAGGGTTTAGATTTAGGGTTTAGATTTAGGATTTAGATTGAGTTTTTAACACGAACGGTTTAGAATTTAGGGTTTAGGGTTTAGGGTTTGGTGTTTTGGGTTTATGGAATAAACCTAAAACACCAAACCCTAAACCCTAAACTCTAAATCGGGCTAAATTTTACTTCACAAAACATGAAGAAAAAAAAACGTTCATATTCTTCACGAACAATATTATCTTGAATGTTATTTTTGTCGATCGTTTTCTCGCTTAAATAATAACATTCATCACGAAGTGTCTCTTCTAAATGTTCATATTTTCATGTGTTCTTGATGCCGGAAAAAAAAATTCCAAAAAAACGAAAAAAAATAAAAATTTTTGCTTCCCCCCGATTGGTTACTTCCCCATTGATCCTGCCCCTATATATATATATAGTCAAAAGTTCAAACGAGAACCACAAAAAGGCGAGAATTGCAAGAACTTTTAATTTATGAACATTTTCACATGTGAGTAGATTGAATCACTAATAAATGTTGATGGAGATTAAAAATGAACATAAAATAGTTGGAAAAAACTTATATTTTACATATATTATCAAATATATAGTTTCCCGTTCACATGTGCATATTTATTTGTGTAACATGTGAACAGTTGTATAATTAACTAGGGGTGTTCACGAAACCATCAAACCGCAAAAACCGGCCGGACCGGACCGGACCGATTTATTGGTTCGGTCCAGTTTTAGATATTAGCGGTCCGGTTGCCGGTTTTAAGATCTCCAAACCGCGAAACTCGATCCGGTTTGCGGTTTCATTAGGCCACCGGCCGGTTAAACCAGACCGGACCGTATTGTATATACGTCACTGATATTAATTTTATGTAACTATATACTTCACTGAACAAACGTATTTATACGTACATGGCAAATGCGAACACGTTTAGCTTTGTTCGTGAGTGTAGTAAATAGATGTATTTGAATTTGATATGCAGGATGTATATGGAATATGTAATTATATATAAAGGAGGAATATAATTATATAATAGGCGTGACACATTCACTTAAAAAGGATGTATACTGATATAATTTGGAGATGTAAAGACTTAATAAAGATGTATCTACAAAGAATGTTACTTAATAATAATAACTTATGAATCAGTTACGAAGGATTCACATTGTTTATTTTGAATTTTTTGGTACAAAAAGAAAAAAATGTACACAAACTTAATAATAATAACTTATGGAACTTGAAACCGTCAAACCGGCCAAAACCGGATCAAACCATCAAGTTTGACAACTTTCTTGGTCTAGTCTGTTTTGATATATGTTTAAACCGTAGATGCCGGGTTGGTTTGAGATTTAATCAAAACCGGACCAAACCGGACCGTGAACACCCCTATAATTAACAATTTAACATGTAATTTGTGGTATTGAACATATTTTTGTTAGTGATATAAGCATTAATTAACATTTGCATGTAATTTGTTGCATTTAAATGCATAAAAACTATAAAATTAAAAAGTGTTCGCAGTTCTCGCTCTTTTTGCGGTTCTCGTTTGAACCTGCCTCTCTCTCTCTCTCTCTCTCTCTCTCTCTATATATATATATATATATATATATATATATATATATATATATATATATATATATATATAGGGTCATAATCAAGAATGAAACACTTTTTTAGGGTGAAGTAAATTTTTTTCATTTTTTTTGAAAATTTTATTCAGACATCAAGTTTAGGTGACATTTAAAAAAAGACACTTTGTAATGAATGTTATTATTTAGGCGGGAAAACAATCGAAGAAATAATTGATAACATTCATCATGAGTAATGTTATTCCTAATAATATTTTTGGAACGTTGTTTTCTTTCATCTTATATGAAGTTTTTTTTCCTTCAAAATTTAGCCCGATTTAAAGTTTAGGGTTTAGGGTTTAGTCTCTAAACCTAAAATCCAAAACCCTAAACTCTAAACTGTTCGTGTTAAAAATTCAATCTAAACCCTAAACACTAATTTCTAAACCCTAAACACTAATTTCTAAACTCCAATAACTATACCCTAATTTTCGAACCATAATTTCCAAACCCTAATTACTAAACCTAAATGTTTAATCCCTAAAAAAAAAAAAAAACTCAGAAGCATAATATTACTCATGATGCATGTTTTCATTTTTTTTTTCTTCGAGCGTTTTTCCGCCAAAATAATAACATTCATCATAAAATGTCTTTTTTAAATGTTCATATTTTCATGTGATCATGATGCCTGAAAAAAAATTCGAAAAAAATGAAAAAAATTTCTTCCCCCCAAACAAGTGCTACCCTTTTGATTATATATATATATATATATATATATATATATATATATATATATATATATATATATATATATATATATATATATATATATATATATATATATATATATATATATATATATATTAAATAAATAGTTTTTCCTATTTTATTAAATAGTTTGTACCAATCGTTGATGTACGTATCACTTTATTGATTGAGCATTTGAGTATTTTCTCTCGACAAGACGAAAACTAAAACAAAAAATGATGAATAATTACTTTCACGCGTATTAAAAATCAATCACATAACTATTCTGGGTCTTTCATCGACAAAACAAAAAAAAACCAAAAAGATGATAAATAGTTACTGATATTGCTCAAAATATACATATTTATCTTCGCAATATCTCCCTACTTTCGTGGCATTTCGATACGGGTTGTGATGATTAGTGAGCGATTTGTGGTATTTAGTCGTTTCGGGACAAAAGTGGCCTAAAAGTTCATATTTATGCTAAGGAATCAACCCTTGGGTGAAAGGAATGAACCTAGTGAAGTTTTGGAGTGAAAATGAAGTTCCAGGGTCAAAAGAGGCGCTTCTAAGTTCAAAAGCGGTGCTCCTGTAAAGACCCGTCCTTATCCACCTGGACAAGGTCTTCAACATTTGGTTCCATTGCGATGATCGACTCCAAGTAATGTCTTTAGTATGATCTAATGCACAGCGGAAGACTTAATTCGTACCTGAGAATAAACATGCTTTAAAAAGTCAACATAAAGTTGGTGAGATATATAGGTTTGATGCTAGCAGCGTTATAACTATGGACCACAAGATTTCATATGTAAACATTTTAATAAAAATATTCTAAGTGGTTGAGCACTTGGTAACCATACTTAACATTTAATTACGTCGCATATTCCCTTTATTATGAAATCTTACTACACCGTACCAAGTGTAGTCACGAAACGAAGTACTGTGCAACCGTTGAATACTGGTCGTCCAGTCCGGTTGGGGTTGTCAGGCCCGATAGATCTATCAACAGGATTCGCGTTTACAATACCGCTGTAAATATTAGTTACCAAGCTACATGGAAGTATGCCAGTGGTACAACTCAACGTAGAATATATTTTTCAGTTACTTGTGTCCATAACGTAAAACATAAAATACATGTATTCTCATCCCGAAATATTTAGAGTTTAAAAGTGGGACTATATACTCACCTAATGTATTTTGTAGTAAAAATACATATAACATCATTGAACAAGTATAGGGTTGGCCTCGGATTCACGAACCTAAATCATTTGTATATATATTAATACACATAATCGTAATTGAATAATTTCATATATTATAACTCATTTTATGTTTTATAAATTTATTTTGTATATGTAAATTTAAAATGACAAAAATTTATATAGTTATATTAATATATATAAAAATACTTAATTTGTTATATTTGAATATTTATATGAAAATGTTAATACGATTAATACATACTTTTATGTAATATTACAAAAAGTATATTTTTATACACAAAATGATTATTTGATAATATAATATCAATAATAGTAATAAAAGTCATTTTTGAATATAATGATAATGATTCTACTTATAATAATAATAACTATAAAAAAAAATGATTGTACTAATATTTATAAAATAATAATGATAATAATAATAATAATAAATTTTTTTTTTAATAAAAATACTAATTTTTAATAAGAATAAATAAATTTTAAATGATGTTTTTAATGATAGTAATAATAATAATAATATTGTTAAAATAATAAAATTGATAATGATAATAAAGTGATAATACTTATAATAATAATAATAAGAACAATAATAATAAAAATCTTAAATATAAATCTACCTCTAAATTTCGGAGCAAAAAGAAATGACTGAGCCGGGTCTCGAACCCGAGACCTCAGGCTTCCTGTTAACACTCTTAACCACAGCAACACTTCGATTTTTCTGTTTATATATTAGATTTTATTATATAAACCCCGTATAATCCTCTAATTATCATCATCGCTATCATTTCGGTCCAACAAGAAGTGTGTTACGGCCCAACAGAAATAACTTAGGCCCGAATTCGATTTAAATGGCCTGTTTAACTTTTCTTTTTTTAAAATGATCCGTTTTATCAACTTAATAAACTAGGTATATCGGTTTCTTTTTCTTCATTGATTAACAAGTGGGTTATTTGTTTAAAAGGGGTGTCGGTGTAAGGCATAATCAATCTCTTTACAGCCGTCATCAACATAAAATTTCAGCATCATCTATCAAAAATCCTCACGCAATTCATCCTTTCTATCTTTGTCGATATAACTGAACATCATAATCTAATTACTGTCATCTCGAATACCATCTATCATCGTCTTCATCACAGGGGTATAACCAGAAACGGGTAGCAGCTGTAAACAGGAGTGATGTTACGCGTATGGTGTGAGATTTTGGCGAAATGTTTAAGGTTATCCCCAAATTATGCGGATCGTGTTCAGGGTTACGAGTGAAGGTGGTTCACATTTAACCTTGAGAGAGAGAAAAGATTAAGAGGTAGAGAGATGGTGGTTACCGGCTGTAGTGGTGTTTATCGTGAATCAAAAAGAAAGAGATAAAAATAGTTGCAGGTGTGGTGGTTTTGAATGGGTTTCAATGGGTTTGTGTTGGTGGTGGGTTTAGGGTGATGAAGTGGGTCTTCAAATCAAGAAAATAATGGTGGTTTGTGTGGATTCTCGATTGTAAACCGAAAAGAGAGAAATTGTGATGATTTTGTTTTGTGAGTGTGATCAAATCAGGAAGAAGGAGAAGAAAGGAGATTGAAGATGGTGGTCGTAGGTCTGATGATTTCAATGAGCAGCAGTGACAACGAATATGCAGTATCTTATAATGGAGTTTCAAGTACTGTTTGAATAAAAGAAACTGCAACAGTTTGCAGCCGTTAATAGGTAAAGAAGATGATGTTTGAGGTGGTTTTTGGGTTGTGTCCGAGCAACAAAGTGATGGTTGTCTTGGGTGATTGAAACGGAGAAGATCAATAGTAGTTGTTGGTGATTTGTTGATCACCAATTAGAAAGACTCGATTAGTAGTTGCAGCTATCATAGTTGGAACAATACCCAAAAGAAAAAGTATAAAGGATGGTGGTTGTTTGTGGTGTACTGATTGTGTTTTGGTCAGGAGCTAAATGCAGTCCGTTTAATTTGTGGTTGTTAAATCTATCTATCATGCTATATGTATATATGTGTCTTAGTATTCATATGTATGTATATAATATATATTAGGTAGAGGTTAGATAGATCGATGAGTTACGAAGAAAGAAAAATAAAAAAAAATTGGTCTATTTTTAGATAGTGATTGAATAACAGTCAGATTCGTTTACAACTAAGCAAAGACAAAAATAAAAAGTTGAGTTGATGGAAAACAGATTAGAGAAACAAATTTGATTTGAAGACTTTGTAACAATCAGACAATTTAAAGAGAAAAAAAAAAAAAAAAGCAGACAGATACAACTGGTTTGATTCATATTAGTACGTATGATTTAATTAAGATAATTAAAAATTCTAATAACGTTATTAATAGAATTAATATTCATAATATTAATATTATAAAAAAAATATATATACACACACACACACACTCATACGTATACATATTTATTTACACTCAATTGTTCGTGAATCGTCGGGAACAGTCGAAGGGTAATTAATTATCTAAATATAGATTTCAAACTTTCTAGACTC
Source organism: Rutidosis leptorrhynchoides (assembly GCF_046630445.1). NCBI lineage: Eukaryota > Viridiplantae > Streptophyta > Magnoliopsida > Asterales > Asteraceae > Rutidosis > Rutidosis leptorrhynchoides. Next base: position 359,488,509 of record NC_092338.1, read on the forward strand.
AATATTACAGATTTTGCTTATCGTGTCGGAAACATATAGAGACTAAGGTTTAAATTTGGTCGGAAATTTCTGGGTCGTTACAGTACCCACCCGTTAAAGAAATTTCGTCCCCGAAATTTGGTAGAGGTTGTCATAAATAACAATAGGAATGTTTTCATGACGAATATAAGGTAATAATAGAGTTTTATCATTTTTGAAAGATATGGATAAAACGATTCAATCCTATGAAGCGCACGAATGAAGTTATCATAAAAGAGTGAAATGAGTAAATATGGATTCGTTCTAACCGATGACGTGGTTATGTTTGATTTCCGGGATTTAAGGGTTTTAAAGAAAATCTTATGTAATAAGATTTGGTTCTGCGGCGATCAGGATCTTCTTTGATTTAACGCGGCAATCTGTTTTGATTTCTTTGTCGGATATTTCACTATAAATCTACCTCCTTCCCTTTCTTACTTCCCACATCTTCTATCCCCAATTCATACCTTAGAGTATTCTTTAAAATGCTCCACCCCATTCTAATTCTTGTTATACTTTTAACTTTCATATCTTTCATTCTTCTCTTCCATCTGCCACCAGAAGAATCTATTTACTTTTATGATTTCCTTGGAATTATAATGTTTCTAATTCTCCCGTGTCTTTACGTTGCAATACGTATTGATATACACGGTTTGTAGTTTCTGAGTGATTATTGGGTTTTATATCTTCCCTTATACTTCGATGTTCCTACTCCTGTCTTCTATAATCATTGTCATCCACAGTTAATACTCTCTTCTATTTGTTGCGATTTATACTCCAATTTCTATTTCGGGACATTGTCCCTTTCTTTCTTCTTCCCGTCCTCAAGTCAAGCGAGTAATGATCCGAAATTCGTAGGTATGAACATAGCTAATGCTCTTAGAAAGAAATGGTAATGGTACGATTTTGATTTGTCCAATTACCAGAATATCCTGGAAAAGATCGAACTACCAAGACGATATGTTCCTAATACGTTTGAGGATTAGATAGAATGTAAGAGCCGTGTAACATGGCACATGATGATGGTACTGCGAATCATCACATTCCATTAGGAACTTAACATGACTTACTGTAATATAATGAAGTTGATCAAGTTTCATTATATTATACTAATTCATGCATCAGTTCCCAACACTGCTTCAGAACATTCCTATTTTAAACTCGAAGGTTTTAGAACTTAGAAACTAACACAGTTTCTTTTATATTGTAACGCAGATATTACGGCGGAATAAATGATTTCAGATAAAGATAGCTGTGAAAACATCTTCAGAATTATTGAGGATATTTATAATGAAAGATATGATAATATCTTGGAATTTCTAATGTTGAAGGATGATGATGAAGATTGACCCGTAAGGGTTTAGATTCGGAAGCAAGGTGTCCACTTAAAGATTTCATTAGAAACAGAATCATCTGAATTCTTTAAATACAGAGTTTGGTCCTTGTATTTGTCCTTGGTCTCTTTCATGGTTAGCTCAATTCGATTTTCAATACCAAATTTTCCATCGGGTGTTTCCAACACCTCCTTCTTTATCATCAACTTTTGGTCATTAAGACCATCTACAACATGCTGCTTCTTCAGCATTTTCAAAGTTAGCGAATTTGGGTCATTGGTTTTCAAACCGAGGTGATTTTAAGAGGTTTGTGTTTTTAGATGATTAAACGCCGATGGTAGTATTGGCAGAAAAAGGTTCTCCAGTAACGACAGCAAAAGGATACGTATTTATATCGAGATAATAATAAGACTAGTTTTACTGGAAAGTCAAAGTGGAGCTGTGTTAAAAGTGACTAATTTGGAAAGAAATTGCAAAGTTATTTTGGGTATTAATAACAATAAAGGAATTTACACTGCTAAGTGTTGACTCAGTTTCCGAGAGTTTTCAGAGCATAACCATATGCAGAAATCTTTCTTCCGTAGACGAGGTGCGACTGGTTCAACTTCTCGATCGAGGCGTTTTCAAGAATCGTGAAAAGTTTTGAATGCGAATTGTAATCGTCAAGATACGAATGAGGTTTAAGATAGAATCAAGTGGCAAACTTGAAGATTAGTTTAGTTTCATATGTTATAGTCAATATTTTAATTCATTTTACTTGTCCATAGTTAGCAGTTTATTAGTCCGATTGTCCAATGGTCCAATAGTTCAACAGTTCAATATATTCATATATAATTTAATATACATAATTAATACGTACCGTGACCCGTGTACCGGTCTCGGTGTCGATCACAACTCATAGTATATATATATTTTGGAATCAACTCCGACCCTGTATAGCCAACTCCCACCTTCACATATAGAGTGTCTACGGTTGTTCCGAAATATATATATAGATGGGTCAATATGATAAGTCGAAACCTTGTATACGTGTCCCGTTATTTAAAGTGCGTAAAATAAATAAATATATATCATGACCCATTAGACAACGTGTTGTCTCAGAATTAATCCGACGTATTGTTGTACATGTGTCCCGACAGTATGTACAGTGCAGAAATTTAAAATTGCAAGAATGTAAATTGCGATAAATTAAATGTTAATCAGTTAGCTGGGAACAGTTAGCCGGAACTGTTAGCGTGGAATCCTTAACAGATTTTTAATTAGTTAATTCGTGTGTTTCTAACAAATTTTATTCTGTCCAATGTTTTTCTTCGTTATGCCACTTGTTGAATTCGGATAGGTAAAAATCCAAATATGAAATTTGAATGGAAATGGTTATTCTGTGATGAACAGATACGTATATCGGTAGTTGTAAGTAGAATAGTGAATGATCGTTGAATCAGATTCGAAGAATGTACAATGTAACTTATTAATGTGAATTCTAAATATTCCTCGGGTACTACCCACCCGTTAAAATATTTTCATCATTATCAGTTTGTACGAAAGAGTTTTTAATTACAATCTTTATGAAAATATACTTGCATATATATTTTCATCGGATGTAATCTTGGATTTAATGAGTCAATAAGATATTAAACTCATTTGTTTTATCGTTAATACTGAATTGCATGATCTCTAAAACATTAGAGATTTCATAATTACCATGTCGAACGAAGATATATGAGGTAGAACGTTACGTAAAGCGAAGGTAATCGATGTAGAACGATATATAGAACGAAGATTATACTTGAAGTACAGATGATGATATTGAGGCATATGATGTTGATATCCGAGGTACAGATCGTGACGTTGAGATTTATGACGTGATTGTGGTTGGTGTGATAAGAGTATTGTCGGCGTTGATGATGGTGGTACGGTTTATGCTGCTGGTGCTGCTGCTGGTGTTTGTAACCTCCGCACCAGATTTTCCAAAGCCATTACTCGAGCACGTAGTTCGTTAACTTCTTATATTATGTCGAGATGATTGACAATTGAAACGAGCGGGTGAGTAAGATTCAAATATAGGATAATATATAATCGTGACGGGATACTCTAGAAATGAGAGGGTAAATGGTTTTTCGAACAGATTCGCCGGTAAGTGCTTTCAGGTTCATCGCCAAGAGGGCAAATTTTAGAAGGATCTTTGATGTGAAATGATTTTCGAATATGGGATGATATTCCAACTTCATAGAATATCTATAATACTAAAGATTTCGTAGCCTACAGAGGAACTTACGGCATATGACAAGCAAGTCTACAGATGCGCTAAGATATGAATTTTTGTCTATACACTATCGATGCACTAAATGCAGTAAGACGTGTCTAGGCTAAAGAATGATAAGCAGGCAATTCCCTAAGGATGATAAGCAGATGGTTTCCGACTAGAAATGATAAGCAAAACTTTTTGACAGGTAGACACGGTCAAAGTCCAGACTCACTAATGTATCCTAACAACTACCAGTTAGACACACTAATGCAAGACCTGGTTCACTAAGACCACCGCTCTGATACCACCTGTAAAGACCCGTCCTTATCCACCTGGACAAGGTCTTCAACATTTGGTTCCATTGCGATGATCGACTCCAAGTAATGTCTTTAGTATGAGCTAATGCACAGCGGAAGACTTAATTCGTACCTGAGAATAAACATGCTTTAAAAAGTCAACATAAAGTTGGTGAGATATATAGGTTTGATGCTAGCAGCGTTATAACTATGGACCACAAGATTTCATATGTAAACATTTTAATAAAAATATTCTAAGTGGTTGAGCACTTGGTAACCATACTTAACATTTAATTACGTCGCATATTCCCTTTATTATGAAATCTTACTACACCGTACCAAGTGTAGTCACGAAACGAAGTACTGTGCAACCGTTGAATACTGGTCGTCCAGTCCGGTTGGGGTTGTCAGGCCCGATAGATCTATCAACAGGATTCGCGTTTACAATACCGCTGTAAATATTAGTTACCAAGCTACATGGAAGTATGCCAGTGGTACAACTCAACATAGAATATATTTTTCAGTTACTTGTGTCCATAACGTAAAACATAAAATACATGTATTCTCATCCCGAAATATTTAGAGTTTAAAAGTGGGACTATATACTCACCTAATGTATTTTGTAGTAAAAATACATATAACATCATTGAACAAGTATAGGGTTGGCCTCGGATTCACGAACCTAAATCATTTGTATATATATTAATACACATAATCGTAATTGAATAATTTCATATATTATAACTCATTTTATGTTTTATAAATTTATTTTGTATATGTAAATTTAAAATGACAAAAATTTATATAGTTATATTAATATATATAAAAATACTTAATTTGTTATATTTGAATATTTATATGAAAATGTTAATACGATTAATACATACTTTTATGTAATATTACAAAAAGTATATTTTTATACACAAAATGATTATTTGATAATATAATATCAATAATAGTAATAAAAGTCATTTTTGAATATAATGATAATGATTCTACTTATAATAATAATAACTATAAAAAAAAATGATTGTACTAATATTTATAAAATAATAATGATAATAATAATAATAATAAATTTTTTTTTAATAAAAATACTAATTTTTAATAAGAATAAATAAATTTTAAATGATGTTTTTAATGATAGTAATAATAATAATAATATTGTTAAAATAATAAAATTGATAATGATAATAAAGTGATAATACTTATAATAATAATAATAAGAACAATAATAATAAAAATCTTAAATATAAATCTACCTCTAAATTTCGGAGCAAAAAGAAATGACTGAGCCGGGTCTCGAACCCGAGACCTCAGGCTTCCTGTTAACACTCTTAACCACAGCAACACTTCGATTTTTCTGTTTATATATTAGATTTTATTATATAAACCCCGTATAATCCTCTAATTATCATCATCGCTATCATTTCGGTCCAACAAGAAGTGTGTTACGGCCCAACAGAAATAACTTAGGCCCGAATTCGATTTAAATGGCCTGTTTAACTTTTCTTTTTTTAAAATGATCCGTTTTATCAACTTAATAAACTAGGTATATCGGTTTCTTTTTCTTCATTGATTAACAAGTGGGTTATTTGTTTAAAAGGGGTGTCGGTGTAAGGCATAATCAATCTCTTTACAGCCGTCATCAACATAAAATTTCAGCATCATCTATCAAAAATCCTCACGCAATTCATCCTTTCTATCTTTGTTGATATAACTGAACATCATAATCTAATTACTGTCATCTCGAATACCATCTATCATCGTCTTCATCACAGGGGTATAACCAGAAATGGGTAGCAGCTGTAAACAGGAGTGATGTTACGCGTATGGTGTGAGATTTTGGCGAAATGTTTAAGGTTATCCCCAAATTATGCGGATCGTGTTCAGGGTTACGAGTGAAGGTGGTTCACATTTAACCTTGAGAGAGAGAAAAGATTAAGAGGTAGAGAGATGGTGGTTACCGGCTGTAGTGGTGTTTATCGTGAATCAAAAAGAAAGAGATAAAAATAGTTGCAGGTGTGGTGGTTTTGAATGGGTTTCAATGGGTTTGTGTTGGTGGTGGGTTTAGGGTGATGAAGTGGGTCTTCAAATCAAGAAAATAATGGTGGTTTGTGTGGATTCTCGATTGTAAACCGAAAAGAGAGAAATTGTGATGATTTTGTTTTGTGAGTGTGATCAAATCAGGAAGAAGGAGAAGAAAGGAGATTGAAGATGGTGGTCGTAGGTCTGATGATTTCAATGAGCAGCAGTGACAACGAATATGCAGTATCTTATAATGGAGTTTCAAGTACTGTTTGAATAAAAGAAACTGCAACAGTTTGCAGCCGTTAATAGGTAAAGAAGATGATGTTTGAGGTGGTTTTTGGGTTGTGTTCGAGCAACAAAGTGATGGTTGTCTTGGGTGATTGAAACGGAGAAGATCAATAGTAGTTGTTGGTGATTTGTTGATCACCAATTAGAAAGACTCGATTAGTAGTTGCAGCTATCATAGTTGGAACAATACCCAAAAGAAAAAGTATAAAGGATGGTGGTTGTTTGTGGTGTACTGATTGTGTTTTGGTCAGGAGCTAAATGCAGTCCGTTTAATTTGTGGTTGTTAAATCTATCTATCATGCTATATGTATATATGTGTCTTAGTATTCATATGTATGTATATAATATATATTAGGTAGAGGTTAGATAGATCGATGAGTTACGAAGAAAGAAAAATAAAAAAAAATTGGTCTATTTTTAGATAGTGATTGAATAACAGTCAGATTCGTTTACAACTAAGCAAAGACAAAAATAAAAAGTTGAGTTGATGGAAAACAGATTAGAGAAACAAATTTGATTTGAAGACTTTGTAACAATCAGACAATTTAAAGAGAGAAAAAAAAAAAGCAGACAGATACAACTGGTTTGATTCATATTAGCACGTATGATTTAATTAAGATAATTAAAAATTCTAATAACGTTATTAATAGAATTAATATTCATAATATTAATATTATAAAAAAAATATATATACACACACACACACTCATACGTATACATATTTATTTACACTCAATTGTTCGTGAATCGTCGGGAACAGTCGAAGGGTAATTAATTATCTAAATATAGATTTCAAACTTTCTAGACTCAATATTACAGATTTTGCTTATCGTGTCGGAAACATATAGAGACTAAGGTTTAAATTTGGTCGGAAATTTCTGGGTCGTTACAGCTCCTATGTGCTAAAACGTGTATTAAAAAGTAAGTGACCAAAAGCGGCGCTCTCAGCCTCAAAGCCGGCGCATTCAGGTCAAAAGCGGTGCTCCTGGTCTATTGTGGCGCACCCAAAAGCGGCGCTCCTACCCCTATTGACGCAGTACGTTATTCACCGGTTTCATTACGAGGTATTGACCTCTATATGTACGTTTTGTGAACATTGCATTCTTTTGAAAAGGCACACCATAAATGAATATCTAAATCCAAGGTTTTCGACATCTGATGATTTCTACATATAGACAATCACCGTAAATAATAGTTTACAATAATACATCCGTTGACAATGCAATCAAAATAAGATACATGGTGATGATTTTGTGAATGCAAAGTTTTCTCGAATAAAGCATGTATGACTCCATGCACATAACTTGTATAATGTATAAGCAAACAGCGGAAGACTTCTAGGGACTAGAGAATAAACATGCTAAAAGTGTCAACACAAAGGTTGGTGAGTTCATAGTTTTAATATTGCGCATACTCTGTAAATAAAGGTGGATCACAAGATTTCAGTTGTTTCATCCAGAAACGTTTATCAAAATATTCTACGAAATTGAGCACCCTGGTAACTAAACTTTATCGTTATAATAAGTACCCCTGTTTTAACATACATGCAACCAACATGTACAATACACGCAATCCAACGTGTACTAAACTCAAATAGCATACGTCTATTTTATAGTTCAGGCTAGGGTTTCTATACCTGGAACAGACGGGGATGTCAAGCCCTATGGATCCATATATAACTACTCGAGCCCACCAGTTCTTATAACCGGCAGTTACTAGTTACCAAAGCTAAGGGATTTTCGGTTCAAACTCGGTGTAGAATTTAGTATGCACGTGTGTCCATTGCATTTAAAATAAAGTGCATGTATTCTCAGCCCAAAAATATAGATTGCAAAAGCAATTAAAAAGGGATCTATAAACTCACCAGACAACTTCAGAAATAAATCACAGAGATGTGACCAAATATCGGAATGCAAGTAACCGTAGACCTCAACCTAGAGAACATATGTTGGTCAATAAGTGTCTAATAAGCTAGGTCGGTCCATAGGGTAAGTATAGTCCTATTGCTCAAGTCCGACTCATACATTTAGCAAAGTTTAGCAAAAGTCAACAAAGGTCAACAGAAGTCAAAGTAAGTCAAATGTAAGTCAAACGCAAGTCAAACACAGTCAACATGGTCAACAAAAATAAACAATCTCATAATATTACCCAAGTTGGTAAAATAGTCAAACATAAGTCAAACTTAAGTTATCTATTTTTACTTAGAAAAAAATATTATTTAAATATATGTATTTTTTAAGTATTTTACAGCAGATTCTGGGTCCCACCATCTTTGATAAAATACCTTAGGTCATGACCATTGGAAAGTATATCATCCCACCTTTCTATAGACAGTTTATTTGACAAAAACAGAGTTACGGTTTGAAAGTTATGGCGTCGCGAAAATAGCCTCCCGAAACATAAACTGCTGATAAAATGCAGTGTTCAAAATCAGCAACGATTACCCATTTTCACGCTTGTTTTAAACCTGTTTAGTCTCAACAAAATCATACATATAATATATCGTTTTAAAGCTTGTCGTAAATACTTTCAATACCAAATAATAGTTTTTATCCAAACTTAACTGATTTTAAATTACAAGTCCACAAAGTAGGCCCAAGAGTCATTTTTGACACTTAACCAAGACTAAAAGTCAGCCACAACATCTTGTTTTCATGTTCGTTTTAAACCAGTTTAGACTCTAAAAAAATCATACATATGTTATATCATTTTGAAGCTTCTCATATCTACTTTCTGGCCCAATTAATAGTTTTTCCCATAACTTAATCATTTACAAATTACGAGCCTACAAAGTGAGCCCGAGAGTCATTTTGACACTTTCACTAAAATAATAAAATTTTCCATTGATAACTCAAATTACAAACCATAATACTTGAGCAGGTAAAAATTATGTCACAAGTTTATAAATGATATTTTAGACGTGTTACATACCTTTGATCCTCAAAATTTCACATATTGGTCAAAGTAGGCGAGTATGACCCAAATGGGTCATAAATACCCATTTTGATCAAAACATGCCAAAACTCATTTTTAAAACATTACAATCTTAATAATTACTTAAATTGATATATCAGACGTGTCCAAGTTTTCCGTTACTCATTTTGATACTTTTTGGCTTAAATGGGTCAAGTGTCCAAACGGACGGTTTAAATTACATGGTTTATACTTATACAAAATTATCACTTTAGAACACTCCACACTATATGAAACAGTTAATATAAGTATATTAAATTCGTACAAAAAGTCTCAAGTCTCTAGCATTGGTCATTATTTTTATAACCCGAAACATTTGCAAAAGCACACGCTTAAAATCGTATTTACAGCAGCAACTTCTGTGATTTTTAGAGAAATCATCACAATTCCAAATCAGTCACAGCCAATTGGAGATGCGGCATTTTTAAGTGGAGAATCTACTCAATTTTTCGTATAGTCTTATTCGACCCAGAACAGCCCCAGAAACAACAAACGTACCCGCTGGTCGAATCAGTTTTTAACAGCACTTTTAATAAAATGTACAAAACTTTGAACGAGTGTATAGGGTTCAAGAAAAATCGAAATGACCCGATTCTTGAGTCTAAATTCAATAGCTTTTCGACGTCTACAATTCTATCAACCCAGGTTTTTAATTTCACCTCATTAACCGTGTCAAAAACGTACTTTTTCAGCCTATCCCGAAATGTACCTTATTTTAATCCTAACTTTTGACCCGTTCGTCCAATTTATGCAATATCTATATGAAAATTTAACTACTTTTCGAGAGTAATTCATCTAACAACTTATCATAATCAGTTACTAAGATTTACCTGCTTAGAATCAGATAAGCAGTTATGAATTTTTATATCAAAATCTATTTAGTTTTTGATCCGTTAATCGAAATCAAACGATTCTTAAACCAAAAGTTATTAATTTTTCAAGAGCAATATATTTATAAACATATCATAAACTGAAAATATCATGTTCATATCACTAGCATACCATTCAAATTCGTGATCATTCATAAAAACGAGTTAAAACTTCAATTAAACATAACATGAGCATACGGTAACGAAAATTCGAAGATCCAAAGCCCAAACTTATTAGTTTTTCAAGAGGATTCTGATTATCTCATAATATTATACATTCAAAAAGTTCAAGTTTCTGACCTCACACAAAACAAATCCGTGATTCATCAAAAAGTCATCAAACGATCAAATTAACGAATAATATCATGCATACATACATGGACTTGAGCACTAGACACTATATCTTCCCTAATATGTAACAAAAACGTGAAAACTAGAAAATTGAAGTTTTTAAAACTTACTCTAATCAAGAAATTGTTAGTATGGATGTGTAGAGCTCTTCGAGATGAATCCGAATATGTAAACAATTTTATGATCCATCAAGTTTTTAGGGTGTTCTTGAGTGAGAAAGATTCATGATGATGATGATGATGAATAGTAGTGGGTGTTCTTGAGGAGGGGAAGAATATGTACGTATGTGTATGTTTGATGAAATGAATTAGGGTTATAAATAGATAGATATGTCACGGGTATATTTCAATCTCAATAATAGATATCACGGATGTAATAATTAATATACACGGTATTAATGTGTAGTCACGGGTAAATAGATATATCACGGGTATAATAATTAGGTAAACACGGGTATTACTGTATAGTCACATGTTATAATTAAATTTTTATCCTTTAGCTAAGATTCAATGTATTTTATCTTAATATGATTCCATGACTGGTTAATTTTATATTTATAAAAAAAATTATGTATATATCTATATTGTTTGAAACCTTTTAAATTCTCGACATCATACCTGGTTTGTGTGTTTCATATAATACTTATTTATATTTGTATTTTACATTAATAAATATTTATCCTTTATTGAAACATGAATGTTTAAACTAATTTTTCTCAAGTTTAATTTAAGAATATCCTAATTAATTAAATTGATTTTTAAAACTTAATTATTATATAAAATAATATTTAAAATAAGAATTCTTACGTTTCATTGTCTGAAAAGATATTTTTCCTGGTTTCACTAACCGTAGTGTTTTATTAAAAAAATAAATATTAAAAAGTAGTATAAAAATTTCTTACAACTTGAATCTAAATAGTGATTAGAAATAGATACGAATCTAGTGATGTTAAAATTCAATTTAATCATTTATTATATATTTTTATTTATCATTTTATTTTTAAATAAAGTATTTTTATATATTTCAGGAGTTATCAGTTGAAATTATTAACTTTATTATTACTAATTTTCAAAATTTTCTAGTGCTAAATTAACACATATCAAAAGTAGTATGTTCTTAAATATATAAAAAAAATGGCGTTGAAAAATTATTGAATTTAATAAATGGTTGTTAAGTATTTAACGGAAAAAGTCGGGTTATTACATTACCTACCCGTTAAAGAAAATTTCGTCCCGAAATTTTGGTTGGTGCGATTAAACTGCGTTTTGGAAACAAGTGAGGATAGGAATGTTCATCTTAATGTAGTAAGATCGAGCATCTTGTAGTTAAGTATGAAAGTTGAGCAAAATGAGATCATATTTCTTTGATGACGAATACTTTTGAATAAACTATTCGAAGTGCAAGTATGATATGACAAAGATGAGAAGGAAATTACATGTGACTTAAATGATGTCACATATAGGGTATCAGTATATTCAGATGTCAGTAGAGTAAAATAAAGGAATCATGTAACATGGTACATGGTGAAGGTAAGGTTGATCAAGTTTTACCCCCATCACATTCCATTAGAACTTCCGCATTACTTACTGTAATATAATCTCGTCGATCAACTGTCATTATATTACACTAATTCATGCTTCCATTCCAACACTACTCCAAAATATTTATGGATATAAAACAAGTGTCGTTTTCCAGAATTTATAAATCAAAATAATTTCAAAAAGGGGTGTGCTAAAAATAGTATGAGAATATAATATTTATTAATAATATTGAAAGGGTAATGACGTTAGAATGTCTTTGAAACTATTGAGAACCTTCGTGAGTCGGAAAAGACTTCTTCCGATTCACAATTCGAGATGTCTGGAATTTCTGAATCGAAGCACATAAGCACATAACACAAATGATATCTATAAAATTATATAAGTAATAACTCACGTAGGAATGTCGGGAATTTCGAAAGTCCTGAATGACGCTTCCTGGATTTTCAATAACCGGGGTGTTGAATATGAACTCGCTTGTAACAACCCAACCCGTTGTCCAACCAAAAATGCGGAATAATTTTTTTTATACAGATAGGGTGCGCGGCGCGCAACCCTCCTTGTGCGCTGCGCGCACAAGGCCATTCAGCTTCTGTCCGGATTTTACATTTTTGCGTTAAAGATCTATCGCTTCCCGACGCTTTTAGACGAAACGATTTTCACAACATTTAATACTAGTTAAAACTAACACGTTCCAATAATAAAATGAGTTTTACGACACCGGGTCCACATCGGCAGTTTTACGACTTTCGTACAAAATACAAGTTTATGACCACATGATTTTTAACACAAAATAAAGACCGAGCATGGCGATTGGGGATACGCTACACAATCCTAATCAATCTAAAAGCAAGATCTTTAGAGCAACTACGCGAGTCCACTAGTTCTCACGCTTACCCGAGCCACCGCATCCATGCATATCTATAAAAATGTAGACAACGAGAGGGTAAGCTAATGCTTAGTGAGTGAGAATATACTACATACATATATATGCATAAAATGGACACGCCACACAAATAATCAATTAACACATACAGGAGCATCCACGTATGAGGCAAACTAAGCATACCGTTCAACCGCTATATAACAAGCTAATAATCAACAAGTAAGTTCACCAACGACGATATGAACAACTCTAACAAGCTACACCCGGAGGGTTAGCTACATCACAACGATACAACGATATATATATAACAATAACGCGTACAACGCCCAAGGTTAACCCCTTAACCCAATACCAAAAGTCAATTACCACAATGAAGTTTGCCCGAACTACACGAGCCTTAGTAAATCCGCAACCACACGAGACTATTATCTTCATTACCACAACAACATCGAGGTTGGCCGAACTACACGAGCCTTAGTGAATCCGCAACCACACGAGATCACTACCTCAATAAGATGACCGAACTACACGCGTCATCGTGAATCCGAACTATACGAGACACACTTCCGATAAGATGACCGAACTACACGTGTCATCGTGAATCCGCATCCACACGTGACCCACTTCTCCCAAACACAACTCAATATCAACCCTTCGCCATTGGGGTTATATAATCCACATCACAAGCACATGATGATAACGTACACACGTAGCATGCACCTTGCCAAAGGTCTTCAACCAAAACGTACAACCGTGCCAATTGGACCTATACACAAGTCCACCAAATCCACCTATATGTGAAGTGAGCTCTATAACCGAGAACCACTTCACCCGACCCGCACCCATCCTACACATACATATGCACATAGGATATTAACACTCACCTTGTCGTCTTGATGAATGCTACCGAATAATCCGCAACTCGTCGATGGAATGTACCTATTCCAATATCACAATACAAGTAACACACTTAGAGTGGATTTACAAACCAACTCAAAACGACACTTAGTGCAATTTCGACCGATTGCACTTCCAAGCACAAGACGCGCCCAAACTAACCAATAATCACAATCACAAGTGAAAATGGTCCTAATGCGCCAATTAAACCCATACACAAGTGTTAAACACTTATCATTCTTAAAATTACCCATAAACCCTAATTTTGACTCATTTTAAAATTAGTCTTTCAAGTACACCAAAAATGGGTTCCAACACTTCCATAATCACCAAACCTAGTGATTATACCCAATTCCAAGTCTTAAATCATGGCCAAGTCGGTTTCCAACCCAAAACCCACCAACAACAACAATAAACCCAATTACTAGCATCAAAGAACTCACTTCAAGAGTTTAAATGGGTTTCTCAACAATTTAAGTTCAAATCCTAACTTGAATATCAAAATCAAACAATGAAATTCGGAGTTTGAACTTACCAATACTACCACAATGTAGCCGTGAACGAGATGAAAAACTTTAAAACCCGAGCTTTGGTGAGAATCCAACTCCTTCTTCTCCAAATGAAGCTTCCTCTCTCTAAAACTCTTCTCTCTCTAGGGTTTGAAGATGAGAGTGTTTGTGGTGTAGAAATGAGGATAAGATGATCAATGGATCAGCTTTGAAGGCTCAAAACCGACTTTAAGTGAAATGACCAAAATGCCCATCATTTAACTCAAAATAGAAAAAGGCTGGAATTCTGTCGCAGGTGGTGTGCGCGGCGCAATCCCACAAGTGTGCGCGGCGCGCATGACGCCCAAAACAGTCCGTTAGCTTTAATTTAATATCCTGCTTCACCCACTACACGTACATCACTAATGCTCTATGTACAATCAATATTAGGGTCTTACAATTCTCCCCCACTTAGAATCGATCACGTCCTCGTGATCCTCGTCACTTAACCAATCGGACCCACACTCAATGGTCCTTGAACATACGTTCCAATCCGACTTATACCACAATTATCGTAAACTCGAAGACTATTCCATATACCCGTTACACACATGCACGCATTCTGAAACATGCAATGCACACAACACCCGAAATCTACCAAAATCGCTTAACACACGCGAAATCATCAAGTTCTCTTCCAACTTCTCTAGGCAATTCTTCTCAATGAATCGCCTTTAATACTAAATCATCATCCGCGATTTATCAAATCCATAAATTCGAGCACTAAAACTTGCTCAATCCCTCACATCGGGAAAAACTCAACCAATCTTTTACCGAGATATCAATCCCTTAGCATGCCCTTACCAAGTACAACGCTAAAAGCAACCAAGTCTTAACCTAAGGTCAACAACCCGAACGATGAATACCCAACAAAAACGAATCCTTACAGATATCGCTTATCACAAAACATCCCTTGTAGTGCGCAATACGACCAATACGCATCTATCACAAAATCGTAAGCAAACGACTAAATCCGATAGCGCCCAAAACGACTATGGCAACGCTAAACCCAAGGTGTACAAAATCGACTATTGTCACACCCGTAACAACATGTGATCAAAACACGGCTATCGCATCACTAATCACAAAACATGGTCCTCACGACCCCACCATTGGTGTATAGACAACCAATAGTTCACAACACAACCACATGAAGGCTGGCCAAAAACTACACGCGCCTTAGTGAATCCGCACCACACGCAACTCACTACCTCCACCGCACAACAATCGGGATTGGCCGAACTACACGCGCCCCAGTGAATCCGAACCACACGAGAATCACTATCCCAAAAGAATGACCGCATCCACACGTGTCATTGTGAATCCGAACTACACGAGACTCACTTCCTCAATATAATGACCGCATCCACACGTGTCATTGTGATTCCGAACTACACGAGAGTCACTTCCACAATAAGATGACCGAACTACACGCATCACCGTGAATCCGCATCCTCACGTGATTCATCTCCCAAATCTCAACACAGGAATGGTGCTCCCATTCCCCATTGGTTCTCGCATTTCCCGATAACGTTATACCATACCGATATAACACTACTCTCATGATGAAGTTAGCGGACCGAATCACGGCCATAACCCACCAATCACCCACGCTCTTTTGGCCTCATACGACGGGTAATGTAACATCGCGCACTGCTACACCATAGTGAATCCTAACGGAATACACTAACCATCAACACCAAACAAATATCCATTAGTGTACTTAACACCACGTAACACTAACCACCAGGTGGTGTCTTAACACCGCGACTAACCCACCCAAGTAAAATCCATCATACACATACGCGCATCATACGTATGCGTACACAATGCCAACACAATCGAGCAAGAACTGCACATAGGCACAAAACAATAATTCCCTAGAAGAGAATCCGATACGCACATCCCTTAATCGAGGGATCTCACTTGCTCGTCAAACACGTCCATTATCTCTAAATGAGATTCACCACATTACCACCTCGGTGATAATTTAAATCCAAAACCATAAGTACAATTTATTCCAAATCGTACTTTTACCATAATTGACCAACGTAGGTCTCAACGCTAGCTCCGAATCCATACAAGCATCGTCCAATATCAATACACTAGAACACCTTCGTGCGAGAGTACAACTCCCCCACTTAGAACTCTGTTCCATAACCACATCATCGAGATAAGATATCCCATGATATACACTTCACAATACCTTGCCCTATCCATGAGCATACAAAGGATTTTAACCTATCCTTAAACACTTCGAACGAAGAGTTCACCACAAATTACACAAACTTTATTATTGCAATCCTCCGATTGCCATAGCTTGTCACATGTCGACTTAGTCACTCATGTACCTAAGGGTTTCTTTCCAGTACCCTAAGTACAATGTAACCGCAACACCACCGGAGTCGAAAAACACGCTAGTAGGTATGAAAGAGGCACCTAACATCGCGTCACGTAGACTCCATTACTAACATACACATCGAGATCAAACACTCGATCTTTAGGGTTTTATCCACCCGATAAACCTCATGGTTCACCACCCCAAACACAAAAGCGAACACGCTCTTAACAACCGAGCACCAAAGCCCGTTCTCGAGGCTTGGTAGAAACATTTCCTGAACACTGAGGAATGCTTGGTTGCACCAGGTCTTACGCCCTTCGCCCATCAATCAAAACGTCACCGTAGGGTAATTCCATTAGGAACGTCACCCATAACAATATTATGCACAACACAAGGCATTTAACAAGCCCGAACTCAGTCGACACATGATAAATATGAAGCAACCCGTCCTAATCCATAAGGACGAATACAATAACATATGGTTACATCGCGAGGTATTTGACCTCTATATGATACATTTTACAAACATTGCATTCATTTATAAAAGATAAACTTTCTTTACATCGAAAGTTGACGGCATGCATACCATTTCATAACACATCCAACTATAATTGACTTAATAATAGTCTTGATAAACTCAACGACTTGAATGCAACGTCTTTCGAAATATGCCATGAATGACTCCAAGTAATATCCTTAAAATGAGCTAATGCGCAGCGGAAGATTTCTTTAATATCTGAGAATAAACATGCTTTCAAGTGTCAACCAAAAGGTTTGTGAGTTTATTCGTTTATCATAAACATTCATTTCCATCATTTTAATAGACCACAAGATTTAATTTTCATAGTTAACTGCAGGAACACTCATATGCAAAAAAATATAATACAGGAACACTCATCTGTATAAAAATCATTCATATGGTGAACACTCGATAACCGACATTAACAAATGCATATAGAATATCCCCAAATATACAGGTACACTCATCTGTATATAAAATCGAAGTACTAAAGCATCCATAACCTGGATGGGGTTTGTTAGGCCCATAGATCTATCTTCAGGATTCGCGTCAATTAGTGGCGTTCACTAATTCTTAGGTTACCAAGCAAAAGGGGTGATATTCAATTTCGATAATCTAACCATAGAATGTAGTTTTGATTACTTGTGTCTATTTCGTGAAATATTTATAAAAGCAGCGCATGTATTCTCAGTCCCAAAAATATATATTGCAAAAGCATTTAAAAAGGGAGCAAATGAAACTCACAATACTGTATTTTGTAGAAAAAATACATATAACAAAACTGAAATTGCAGGGTTGTCCTCGGATTCACGAACCTATATCATTTGTATATAATAATATTAATTTTGTTATGTTATATTATATATATTAAATATATATCATTTGATTGTTAAAATAGTATTTTAATAATACAAAATAATATTTGAAATGATAGAATAACAATAATGATAATACTAATATTAATAATAATGATAATAATATTAATAATTCTATTAATGATAATATTAATGATAGTTTTAATGATGAATCTCATAATAATGATAATAACAGTAGCTTTTAATAAAATGAATAATTTAATAATAATGGTAATAATTTTTATAATAATACTTAATACTTAATATTAATAATATTTATAACCATCTTATTACTAATGGTAATCTCTATAATAATACTTTTATTAATAATAATAAGTCTAAAATGATACTAATACTAATAATAATAATAATAATAATAATAATAATAATAATAATAATAATAATAATAATAATAATAATAATAATAATAATAACAGTTTGTATTATTTTCATAATAACAATAATAATAATCCTAATCATAATGATACTTATATTAATATTAATAATACTAATAGTAACATTAATAATACTAATAATAACATTAATAATACTTAATGATGTTTCTTAGTAATAAAATGATAATAACATTAATCATAGTATTTATGTCTTCATAATAATAATGATAATACATATATTAGTCATTAATAAATATACTAATAATAATAATATTAATAATTATAATAATAATCATACTCTTAGTTATAACTATGATCATAAGAATAATAATGATAAATGATAACTAATACTTAAATGACAAAATTTATAATAATAAATACATTAATAATGTTAATAATAATAATAATAATATTCATATTACTTATAATCATGGTAATAATAATAATAATTATAATTCTAATAATAATTAGTAATAATAACATTATTAAACAATAACAATAATAATAATAATCATATTAATAATAATAAAGATATTAATAATAATAATAATAATAATAATAATAATAATAATAATAATAATAATAATAATAATAATAATAATAATAATAATAATAATAATAATAATAATAATAATAATAATAATAATAATAATAAATAAAAATGAGAAAAACTACCTCACAAGAAAAGTTCTAATAAAAATAACTGCCCATGCCCGGGCTCGAACCCTTGACCTCTCGCTAGCCCGCAAATACTCAAACCATCGATCCATTTCTGTTTTTCCTAATTATAATCCCACTTAATATTATTTCACCCGCTTATTTTCTTTCTCTCTTCTTTCTTCTTCTTCCTCAATCAAATCGACCAATGACCATATCAAATACACATTGAATTCGTTTTAGGTATTCATAAGCTAAACAGAATGTTATGTAGTTAACCAAATTAACTAAAACAGAAGTAAATTAAAAAGAAAAAAAAACTGAGACAGAAATTGAAGAACACGTTTATTTTTCAAAATCAATTGAAATTTCCAAATTTACAACAGCAACAATGGAAAGGATTTTGAATTTGAGAACGAATTAGAAATAAGTCAGCTGTGGGTATTTGATTTCCAGAACCAAAGAAAATAAAGAAACAGAAAATCAAAACAGTAACAATGACCCGTTTATGAACTCGCACATCGATTTTGAATTCAAGATCGTTTTGGACAAAAATTATAACACGAAATAGGTTTCAATTCACTCCTAGAATCTTTCTCAACCATCAATTGAATCAGAAACATCAATACGATTATGAATTTTTATGAAGAACAAAAGGTTGACTTTTCTGAATTTAAACTTTGACCTTGAAATTCATCCTAGTTTTATCGAATTAAAATCTGAAATTGAGCGTACACATTCACGACAGGAATAAGAAAAGATTTGCATTCTTACTTTTCCTCAATTTGATCTGAATCAGATCAAAGGTTAAATGTTTTTTGCAATTTTTTTGATAGGAAGAAAAACAAATATAAAGAATCTGTTTTCTTTATCAATTCGCAGAGTGGATTATATGGTGCGGTTTGATTGATTGTTTCCACGATAATAATTGATCAAAGTCATATGGTAGGGTTGATGAATGTCGACAGCTTCACGGGTTTAACAGAAAAAACAGTTAAGAAGAAGAAAATATTGAATCTGATGGTGATATCTAATTACGCATATAAATCTATTTTTATATATATTTTTATTATAATGTTTAATAATACTAATTAATAAATATATTGAATATAATAATTTGATAATATTAATAATACTATTAATATTATTATTAATAATAAAAATATTAATAATAATGATACTAGCAACAATGATAACCATATTTAATAATATTAATAAAAATAATAATATTATTATTATTCATGATAATAATACTAATTTGTATTATTTATGATAACTATAATAATAATAAATATTTTAATGATATGATAATAATACTTTTTTTTAAATAATAATCACTATAATAACTAAAATTAAAACTTTAGTTCTAATTATAATAATAATGTTATTAGTAATGATAACAATAATATTAATTTTAATATTAATAATATAACAAATTAAATGTATTCAATTTCACATATATATATATATATATATATATATATATATATATATATATATATATATATATATATATATATATATATATATATATATATATATATATATATATATATATATATATTATATATTAGTATTAATATAAATATATATTTTATTAATAATGAAAGTAATCAATTATATAACAACCATATTTTAACTTGTAATTAAATTCAATATTATATATTATTAATTATGTAACACCTATATTATATAATAACATATTTGAATATTATATATATATATATATATATATATATATATATATATATATATATATATATATATATATATATATATATATATATATATATATATATATATATATATATTACAATATACATGTAATATTAATTATGTATAGAAATCATATATATGTATATATTTATTTTAATAATAACTTAATTAGTTTGTATATTATTTTACATATTTAATTCTAATGATTAACTTATCAACATACACGAGAAATTGTTGTAAAGCACACATTGAAAGTTAAGCAGGAATCTCCATTATCTTTTGACTAACCCTCGATAATTGATACCTTGTTCCCACTTGTAAATCACTTTACCATTTATTCCGAATATTATTAAAAGGAAGGTTTGCTAAATCAAAGTGGACCTCTCAACAGAGACTCGTAATCATACATTGTATCTGACAAATCAGTCATTTGATATTATCTCCTAATCCCATCTATAAACATATTGAAACAAATATGTTCATGTAAAGTATTTTACGTTTAATACTTTGTTAATATTTTCAAGTTATAATATATACACATATACATATATAGTCATATTCGTTCATTTAATGGTTCGTGAATCGTTAGAATTTGGTCGAGGTTAAATGAGTGTATGAACACAGTTTAAAATTTTTGAGATTTAACTTAACAAATTTTGCTTATCGTGTCGGAAACATATAAAGATTAAAGTTTAAATTTGGTCGGAAATTTTTGGGTTGTCACAGTACCTACCCGTTAAGAAATTTTGTCCCCGAAATTTGGTCGAGGTCGTCATGACTAACAGTAAGAATGTTATTATGACGAATGTAAGCTGATACATAGAGTTTTATCATGATTAAGAAATACGGATAAAATAATTCGATTTCTCGAAGTGTATGAGTGAAGCTATTATAAAAGAGTGAAATGAGAAAATAGAGATTTCCCTTATCTTTTGACGTCATCACGGTTGATCTCCGGATTAAAGAAAATCTTTGTAATCTATATAGGATTTGATTCTTCGGCGATTAAATAAATTATGATCGTCTTCGATTTAATGCGATAATCCACCTCGATTTCTCTGTCGAATATTTCACTATAAATCCACCTCCTTCGTTTCCTTTTATCTCACACCTTCTACTCTTTCTCCCTCAACTCATATTTTAAAGTATTCGTCAATATGCTCCATCCAGTACTGATTCTTGATATACTCCTAAATTTCATATCTGTCATTCTTCTCTTTCATCTACCACCGGAGGATTTTATTTACTTTTACTATTACCTTGGGGTTATAGTATTTTTAATTCTCCCGTGCCTTTACATGGCAATACGTATCGATATGCACGGTTTGTAATTTATGTGTTGTTGTCGAGCTTTACATCTTCTTTTATATTCAAGAGTTCCATACTTTTGTCTCATCTTCCCGGCTTCAAGTCAAGCGATTAATGGTCCAGAATTTGTAGGTATGGATTTCGGAATGAACTTAATTAATGTTCTAAGAAAGAAATTGTAATGACAAAATCTTGATTTGTCAAATTACTAGAATACCTCGGAAAAGACCGAGTCATCAAGAAAATATTTTCTTGATATTTTTATAGATTAAATAGAATACAAGAGTCGTGTAACATGGCACATGATGACGTTATAATCTGTGAATCATCACGTTCCATTTAGAAACTCAGCATGAATTACTGTAATATAATCACGTTGATCAAGTGTCATTATATTATACTAACTCATGCTTCAGTTCCCAACACTACTTCAAAAAATTCATACTTCAAACTCGAAGGTTTCAAAATTTAGAAACTAAAATAGTTTCTTTTATGATGTAACACAGATAGAGCGAAATGATTTCAGATAAGAATAGTTATAAAAATATCTTCAGAAATATCGAGGATATTTATAATGAAAGATATGATGATATCTTAGAATATTTAAGATAAGAGGATGATGAAGAATATTGTCTGTAAGGGTTTTAGAGTAAGGAGCAAGGTATTCATTTAAGGCTTCAGCAGACACTGAATCATTTGGATTCTTTGAAGGAAGATTTAGTCCTTGTGATTTGTCCACAGCCTCTTTCATACCTGGCTCAATACAAACCTTCTCTTTTTCTGAGCTTTGCCAACACACTATTCTTTATCATCAAACTTTTTACTGTTAAGGTCGTTTACAATTTTTGCTGCTTCATCAGCATTTTTCAAATTTTCGCGAACTAGTTCACAGTTTAGGGTGTTTTTCAGAAACTTCACATTCGAAGTATGTAAGTCCAGGAGATAGATGTTATATGTACACATATAACTGTTTACGTAGACATGCTGCAAGATTTCAAAATACTGATTGCTAATTCCCGACGATTCATATAGGAATTCCCGTTACAAGATGCAGATGAGTAAATGATGGGGTTTCAATGAATATAAAGATTTTTCGAAAAGTCAAAGATCAATGAAGTTGCTGGTAAGTTTACTGCTAATGTAGTGGAATATAAACGGTTCCCCAGTAACAATGGCGAAAGGGCAACGTATATATCAAGGTTATAATAAGACTGTTTCGACTGAAATGTCGAAGTTGTCTTGCTGGATCTGTGACAAAACTGTCTATTTTGAAAAGAGATCGAAAAGTTATTTTAGCTAATAAATGCCAAAGGGTCTGACACGGATACGTGTTAAACTATGTGATGACCCAGAAATTTCTGACCAAATTTAAACTTTATCTTTAAATGATTTAATGTTTTCGACACGATAAGCAAAGTCGGTTAGATTGAGTCTCAAAATTTTAGAACTGTTTCATATATACAATTACCTTTGACTACTCTCGACAATTCATGAACAATTATATGTATGTATATATATATATATGTACAAGTAAAAATGACTTTCCTACAGTAAAACATTATTTGCTACAGTAAAAATGACTTTGCTACAGTAAAACACTATTTGCTATAGTAAAACACTATTTGCTACAGTGAAACCGTACTTTGCTACATTGCTATACTATTTGATGTCGATGAACTAGCAAACAAAAACGGAAAAGGCGGCCATGCGATCGCATGGCAAAAACACTGAAAACTCATGCGATCGCATGGGCAGGTGGGACAGGTCTGGTCCTATAAATATCGAACGTTTCTGTTTCTCTGTATCCATCTATCTCGCATCTATCTCTCAATATATATTATATTTATATTTATATTTATATTTATTATTATTATTATTATTATTATTATTTTTATTATTATTATTATATTATTATTATTATTATTATTATTATTATTATTATTATTAAGATTAATATTATTATTAATCTTAATATTATTAGTAGTAGTATTATTAATTAGTATTATACATAAAATACTACGACGAGGTCAAGAGCTTGTCACTTTCAAAATATGTTTTCGAGCGGGATAGAGCTAAGGAAATTATGGGTTATTGCTAAGGAGGTTATGGGTAATGTTCGGGGGTATATTTGTGAATCAAATCTAGTGTTTATCATCTCCATTACGTCTACGTACTTTTCTACAATATTGAATCTCAATATTAATACGTAAGCATTTATATTTTATATTTTATAAATTAATAGTGTATACATACTAGTGCTCGGGTGTATATATTTATATATGCTTGTATGCTAAATTTCATCGTTAAACAGTTTATAATAAATCACGAATTAAATACATATATTACGGGTAAAAGGTATATGATATACATGTTTTCGGAAAGCTGGCGAAAAATCAATAACTTTTCATTTAGATATCAAATAGTTTCGAGGAACGAATCAAAAGATATGGTCAACTGAATTATAATTGACATTAATTG
Organism: Rutidosis leptorrhynchoides; assembly: GCF_046630445.1. Lineage (NCBI taxonomy): Eukaryota > Viridiplantae > Streptophyta > Magnoliopsida > Asterales > Asteraceae > Rutidosis > Rutidosis leptorrhynchoides. The sequence continues at coordinate 359,513,052 of NC_092338.1, forward strand.
GAATTGCTTTTTGAATCTGCAATTAATACTTAAACAACTTGTTTACGAGATTGATAAAATGGATTTTTGAATATTACCAACCGAGTAAATGAATCCTTATATAAGGTACGTCTCGTTTGTTGAACTATTGTCAAAATTGACTTTTTGAAACAACTTTGAATAACTTTTGTATGACAATTTCGAGCATTAGGATTGTGATACACTATGACCTGACCTAGCTTGATAGACATTTATTGACCAACATATGTTCTCTAGGTTGAGATCTACGATTATTTGATATACCGAGTTTCGGTCACATTACGATGAACAACTTTATGTGCTGCTAAGGTGAGTTTCATTGATCCCTTTTTAATTGATTTTGCAATATATATTTTTGGGCTGAGAATACATGCATTTTATTTTAAACGCAATGGATACAAGAACATACTAAATTCTACACTGAGTTTGAACCGAAAGTCCCTTAGCTTTGGTAACTGTTAACTGCCAGTTATAAGAACTGGTGGGCGCGAGTAGTAGTATATGGATCCATAGGGCTTGATATCCCCGTCCGAGCTAGAGCACTAGCCTTTTTATGGATGTATACACGTTGGTTTGCGTGTATTATTAAGATGATTATACAAAGGGTACAAATTATATATACGTTAAGTTTAGTTACCAGGGTGCTCAATTTCGTAGAATATTTTGATAAACGTTTCTGGATGAAACAACTAAAATCTTGTGATCCATCTTTATATACAGATTATGCGAAACATACAAACTATGAACTCACCAACCTTTGTGTTGACACTTGTTAGCATGTTTATTCTCAGGTTCCCTAGAAGTCTTCCGCTGTTTGCTTATATGATAGACAAGCTATGTGCATGGAGTCTTATATGGCATATTTTTCAAGAAAACGTTGCATTCACCAATTCATCATCATGTACCTTATTTTGACTGCATTGTCAACGGAAGTACTATTGTAAACTATTATATACGGTGATTGTCTATATGTAGAAATCATCAGATGTCGAAAACCTTTGATTTAAATATTCATTTACGGTGTGCCTTTTCAAAAGAATGAAATGTTTACAAAACGTATCATATAGAGGTCAAATACCTCGCAATGAAATCAATGAATGACGTGTTCGTCCATATGGATTTAGAGCGATCGTCGCAAACTATGACTTTGGTTTCGAGAGTTTTTCAGATGCATGACTGTGGTTAACATGTGATTGGATCATCATCTCGATTGTTCATTATTTGAAGTGTCTTCGGGAATTTCGAAGGGTTTGAACGTAGATTGTAATCGTTAATATACACATGATGTTCTAGCACAGTTTTCAAGTCAAAGTATAGCTTTAAAAGATGTAAGGATCTAAGAGTGATGGTACTGGTTATATCTCAAATCAAAATTTCAAAATCAGTAATTGGAGTTGATTGAATACGGTTGTTTTGATTTCTATTAAAAGAATGTATACTGTTGTGAAAGTAGTGAGTATAGTTGATGATTGTGGAATCAGATTCGAATAATGTAACATATAAATTGTGAATTTATATATATCTCGGGTATTACCTACCCGTTAAAAAAAATTTCACAATTAATATTTTGTACAAAAAAATTTTATTACAGTCTTTATGAAAATATATATGTGTATATTTTCTTTAGATGTAATATAGATTTAATGAGTTAATATTAAATTGAACTCATTTAATTTACGGTTGAAACTAGAATTGAATGATTCCTAAAACTTTAGAAATTACATAACTTTTACGGAGTATTTCTTCAATATAATTGAAATTATGAATCAATACTTCATTATTTGTTGATTCATGATGTTGGTGTTTGTGGAATTCTTGTGAACTTCGCAAGGTACGAATGATGTTTTCTAGAAAGTTCCGAGTACAGTGAAAATGAAAGTGTAATATCAAACATGTATTTGAATAGTACACCTGGTTTATTATGACATGAAATTTATTGAATTGAGATAGAGATTGTAGTTAACGGTGGTTAAATTGCTGACAAAGGATGTATATCATAGCATATTAGTAATATGAATTAACCGAGTAGTTAAGATTCACACATAATAGCGTAGTACGAAAATATTTATTATGGTTTAAAAATTTATATATATAAGATATACATATAAATCCTTCAGTGGAAATGAGTTAATACTTCATAACTCATTATTTCGATATACCTATTGGTGATTGTGTTGTTAATATCGTTAGTGGTTATGTAATTGATGGAGCTTATAGTGTTACAGATGTTGCTGGCGTTGGTAATACTGACGGTGATGCTGGTGGTACTGTTGATGCTGCTGGTAAACAAGTCTAGCTTGTAATTCGTGCACTATCCTTGTCAGGGTTTCTATTCTTCCCTGTATCACTTCTATCCATCCATTCATCTTGGTTTACGGCTATGACTTGAATAAATAATCTCTAAAACTTTAGAGATTACATAATCACCGAAGAATATTTCTCCGATAAAGTTATGAATCGATACTTCATCGTTGGTTGTTGTTGGTACTCCTTGGTATCTATGGTGTGTGTGACGTTGATGCATGTGGGACGGATTGTGAAGTTGAGGTTTGCGATGCGGTTGTTGTTGGTGGTTGATATCGGCTAAAATGTCACGTTTTCACCCCGGGATTAAGCCCCAAAAACAAGAAACATTTGACCTTTGTCAGAAAAATACCTACTTCGTCGGTTAGAATTAAAGAACAAGTAATTACGAAGGCGGTGCAAAAAGAATCAAGAGAATCGGAGCTAAAACGAAGATTCTAGAGCAAAAATGATGAAAGACAAGAAATCAAGTTACGATCCAGGGAATCAAGGCTGACCAGCATCAGAAACGGCCTGCCATACGGCCTGCCATACGGCCTGCCAGTATGGAGTACGGCCTGCCAAACGGCCCAGCAAATGCCCCCAAGAAACGGGATGCCAGTCAAATGGGCTGCCAAATACGGGCCACCATACGGCCTGCCAGCCGAATTTTGGCAAAATCCTAGTCTATTTAAAGGGTATTTGTCATTCATTCCAACTCACACTTCAATTCACTTCTTTCTCTCTTTTGTACAATATTAGTCATACTCTCAAGGCCTTCGACTCTGTGCGGGAAACCTAGTACCTGGAGAAGAACGCTGAAGATTGTATTAGGAGCGGTCTGGAGTCTTGAAGTTGTCACTTTTATATTCGGAACTCGTTTAATATACTGGTACTTCTATCCTTTATCTTATATAATGTTTTATGATATTGTTGCCATGATTAGCGAGTAATTATCTTTAGTGTACGCTATGATGTAAGCAGTTATAATGCCGAAATAATATTATGGTCTGTGTATGCTGTTGAAATGCTTTCCGATTATGCTTTAAACTCAATCGCTTTTCTAACTAATAGAACATAGTTATAGGTTCTGTTATTGGGAAGTCGCGAACCCCGATTCAGAGTACACTATCTATGTCACCCCTTGGTAAGAGAAGTCTATCGAATACAATGTAAGATCGACCGAGACACACCTGTTGTATTAAGTCTGTCGAGCCTTGGATTCCGACTGAGGACTCTTTCGTAGTGAGACATCTGACTAGACCCTTAGTACATTGTCAGTCCTAGACCATGCTAGTGTAGTCACCAAGCATATAAACTTCGTACGTGCACGCTAAAGCACAACGGTTTTTGTAAGCTGTACCTCTGCTAAGTAAAGCCATGGAACCCGGTTAGTGTTGATCAGTACACTGCACCATAATGCGGTCTCAAGCATTGCATCCCGCTTGAGGGATTATTAGTTAATTAAGGAACTGTTTGTTTAGACACATAAAGAATTGGACCGTTAGGATAACTGAACGTGTTCATGGAAGTCACCTTGACTTGGCCTTGGTGTTCTTTATGGTTGAACTCTTTTTAAGGGCCTAACTATCTTTTACCAATCATTAACGAAAGCATTGAAACGCATCACGTCTCTCGGATACGGCAAACCATGTATTCTATTATGCTTAAGAAAGTTTAGACCATTTTGGAATGTTAATACGTCACCCAACCGAGTCGCTCAATTGGATGAGCTGTCTGAACGTGTATTCCTGTAGTCAGACTGCACGGGCGTCGGGGGTAAGGGACGTTGCTGTCTATTCAGAATCTTCAAGCCTAATGCAGTACCCAGTGACATGTCTATTGACAGGGGCGTTTAGGACCAGTGTAATGGATACAGGGCCTCTGCCTATTCATGAGCCAGCATTCCATAATCTCGGCAGAATAACTGATGAAGTCATAGTATGCACTCACTTTAACCTTATCTGAATTACGAATTTTATCGCATTTACTTTATCTGTCTTATTAAATTAGAAAATCCCAAAAATAAATATTCACTACTCCCTAACTATCTTAGGCTTAAATATAGGTTCGATTATACTGATATCTCAAAAATACGACTCTAGGTCATACTTCCCTTACTGATATGGAGTAGTAAGATTTAGGCCCCGCTAATTTAAAATAGTACCCTCCTCCCACGAGTGGCTGATCCTGGCGAGCCGCGGCCTGACGACACCGCGCGAATAAAAACCGTCCGTTTCGGCCATATCACAAGAGGAGTAGAGTTTTTTGTGCCGCTGCCGGGGAACTGGTATCAGGCAATACTGCTCTCTATCAAACTTATTCACAAGCATTTAGTGGTGTCTAAGAAAGACAATTATACACGGACTTGGTTATTGGATTTTCCAAACAGTCGCCAATTATATTGGGACCAAAAGGATCCTGCCTCTCCGTAGTTGGCCTGGCCACTTGGTTTGTTGAGTAGTTCGTGCGGAGCTCTATTACTGAAATACCAGGGAATCAGTAGCCAGAACCAAAAACATATTTCACCGTAGGATAGTTAGTTAATTAAATTAGACTACCTTAGATTACCTTAGATTAAAATTAGATTAAATTAGATTACCTTAGAATTAGATTACCCTGGATTAGATTACTTTAGATTAGTTTAGCTTATTATAATTTAGTTTATTTGCGAAGAATTAAAAACAAAAAGGCATACCTAGTGTATGACCCAAACCTGATCTAGACCAGGGCCGTTGTTATTCGTACCTGATTCAGACGCAATAATCTCTAAAGCACGCAAGGACGCATGAATCAGAAATCAAATGGCGTTACGCGTTACTTTAGCAGAAAATACCAAACCCTCGATTGAAGGTCGAGGAGGACCAATCAGATTTCCAGAGATTCAAGGACACTCGTTCGAGTTAAAACATCACATCATCTAGCTCATTCAGAATAGCTGTCAGTTTCATGGATTACCGAATGACGATCCTAGTTCTCACCTTGATAAATTCATATCTCTTTCGAACTCCTACAAACAGCCAGGGATAGGACAAGATATAGTCTGGCTATACTTGTTCCCCTATTCTCTCACTCATCATGCTCAAACTTGGTTCGAAGGACTGGAAAAAGATTCCATCACGTCATGGACGGAGATGGCTACTAAATTCCTAACCAAATATTTCCCTCATTCTAAACAAATAAAACTGAAGAATGACATCATTAACTTCAAACAAAGTTATGATGAATCTCTTTACACTGCATGTGAGCGATTCAAAACCCTGCTGAAGAAATGCCCTAATCACCGGATAGAACGGTCAGCCCAAATCTGTACCTTCTACAATGATCTTACGGTAAATCATAGGACGATGATCGATGCAGCAGCTCAAGGGAATCTGATGAACCAAACCGCAGACGAAGCCTCAAGAACATGACAATGCATCATCATGACTGGAACAGTGGTGAAGCAGCTTCATCATCTGCCCCACTCTCTTCACTTAACAATCAAACGGAGGCCATCAAATCCCTCACGGATAAGATGGAATCTCTTGCTAAACAACTCGGAGAACTGAAGACGCAGCCGCAGCAGGTTAACCAAGCTCAGGCTTGTGTTAATTGTACCAACCCGCAACCTGCTGAAGAATATCAAGTTGAGTACGAAAACCCTGACGGTTCAGTCTGTTACGTCCAATACCCAGCTCGTCCACCAAATCCTGGATTCAATCAACCACCTAGGGTTAATCAATTTCAGCGACGCAATCAACCTTTTCGCTATCGCTATCCACCTTATCCAGCCCAACAATCTCAATTGACCTACGATCAACCACTTCCACTCACTGGTCCCCCAGTTGAGGAAAATTCCCCTACCACCCAGATTACAAAAGCAACTAACCCCACTCTCGGAGCTGATGATCAGTTAACTCAGTTCATTCAAGGGCAACAACAGTTAAATCAGAGAACTGCAACCAGACAAGATTAGACGGAGATACTAATGAGAAATCAATTGGCTCTACTCAAAAGTTTGGAAACGCAGCTCGGACAGTTATCACAACGCCTTGAAACCCGACCGCAGGGAAGATTGCCAAGTAATACTATCCAAAATCCCCACATAGAAGAAGCAAAAAAAATGGATTCCGTAATCCCAGAGGAAGAACCGCAGAGAAGGTCAACTAGGCTCAAGAACAAATCAACATATACTCAGAACTGACTCCTGAAACTCTAGTTCGCGTACCTTAACCTGGAAGGCTACAAGAAGAACCATCCAATCTCAATTCCTTCAAACTTGATGGAAGATTCCTGGACACCATGTCCAAAGTTCCCAACCAGAAGAGATACATTCGAAGGCTTCTTTCTACAAAGGAGAGGATACCAGACTCTAACAAAAATCCACTGAGTGAAGAATGCTCTGCATTACTCAGAAACTCTCTACCACCAAAGCTAGGAGATACGGGCCGATTCGTTTTTCCGTGTTCAATCTACCAATCTGGAACCATTCATGCGTTAGCAGATTTAGGAGCAAGTATCAACCTAATACCCTACTCTCTCTATAAGAGATTAGAGTTAGGAGACTTATCACCAACCAAAATGACAATCCAACTTGCCGATCATACAATTCGAGATCCTAAGGGCATAGTTAAGAATGTCTTGGTGAAAGTCGACAAATTCTTGTATCCTACGGATTTCATAGTAATGGATATCAAGGAAGACCTACACACACACCAATAGTGTTAGGAAGACCTTTCATGAATACGGCTAGGACTGTCATTGATGTGTACAATCAAACCTTGATCTTACGATCACATGGGGAGAGCGTTACCTTCAAAATTGACCGAACAGCCGATCTTTCTGGACAGGCAGAGATGTTTGCTATTTCCACCAGACAGATCACTTCCAATGACGAGTCTTCACCACCAGCCGATGATGTCGAGATGGGTGTCAAATCACAGTCTGTAGACGACCCAGAAATGGAAGAAGAGGATTCTAGCGAAGAAATAGAGGAAGAGGAGGAATCTGAAGAGGAAGAGGAAATGGAAGATGTAAAAGAAACTGCAACAATACCCGCTCCAAGCACTGAGCGTCATGAAGAAATAATGAGGCTTGAGACGGCAGATCACAGTTTAATCATTCTTTTTAAGAAGAAGACCGATAAGGCTGAGGTTAAGGATGTAGAAATTGATCCTGCAAGTATCAAAGTGGAGAATCAGAATACTGAAAAAACCCGTTCATCAGACGCATCCTCAGAGGAACAAGATACCGATGATGACGAGGAAGAACAACATGAAGACATTCTGAATAACTCGCACTCCCTAACCGAACCAGGTCAAGGGGAGCTGAACTCTTCCTCAGATTGAATTTCGGTTATATCCACATACGCAGATACAGTTTCTGACATTGTTTGAAGACCTCCGAAATGAGCATCACATCAGAGAAATCATCAACACCAGCACTGCTTCTATGATTGACATTCATGGGTCAACCAGCAGAGCTGTGGATCATATCCTCATCGAACTTCAAGACTTATCAAGAGCCGAAACTGCGCACTACTTATCTTTCAGAAGATCTTCAAGAGAAGTACCGGATCTGTTACCACTATTGGTCCGACACTTTCTCAGGATTTATCCACCAAGACTCACATTCCCTCGAGAAGACCAAGATCACAACCATCAGCGAGGAATGTTTGCTTTTTGAAGCATCACTATGGTCGAGCCAACGACCTTAAACAAAAGCGCTTCTCGGGAGGCAACCCGTGCAATAAAGTAGAGTAGAAGAATAAAGGACGATAAATGAGCCGATAAAGATGTGAGGATTAGAAACCAGCCGCATCTGCTAGGGGTTTTTCTTTCTTCTCACTACTAGCTCAAGATTCAAACTATGCCACATCCTAGCTTATCACTAAGTGTGGGATAACACCCAATAAAAGCACTAGACAAATACTCCAAAATCTCCAAGTGTGGGATACATTAAGAACATTGAGGACAATGTTCGTCTAAGTGTGGGATGTTGGTATCTTTTTATGCTGTATTATAATAACCCATTACGAAGATTTCAAGTCCTTAAGCCAAATTTCAAAATTTTTGCAAAAGAAACCCTTTTCGAAAGAGTATTTTTGAAAACCGGAAACGTTTGTCCATAAAAATAAGACTTAAGTAAGGTGGAAATCTTGTTAGATTGAAATCTCTAATAGAGCATTGCATGACTAAGGCATTATCGACCTAAATTGATTATGGTGAGGCACCCCAAATAAGACCAGCATTCATCTTTAATGCTTCACTATTTTTCGTTGAGAGTGCCGATGTTTGTGCTCGGAATCAGAACTTGCTTTAGATCTACATCTCCAAGCAGCGAAACGTGATTCGGTTGTAATCAAAATAGCTAGCCATTTGTCAAACATAAACCTTCCGCACCTCCACTACTTCTACTCCACCACCACATCCACATCACTATTTCTCGAAAATTCCAGAAAATGAGATTCCTTCCGAAAACTCGATGTTATAAACCTCCCAAGTATCATGGCAAAGGTCTTGAAAAATTTTCCCGGCAAAAAGTTTCTCGAGATGAAGTCTCCAAAAAAAAATTTTTTTTTTTGAATGATTTCAAGTTCTGAAAAGAGGAGCAGAACTATATAAAGAGAAACGACGAAGAGAACTCGACCGAAAATGATTATCAATTGAAGAAAAGTTCCAAAGTGCTTCTCAAAATACTTCAGCACTCATATATATCCGAATAAAAGTCTGTATAAAGACTTCATTACCCTTTATCTCACCCCCTCAAAAACAACTTCACTACCACTCTAAAATTCCTTTCCCATCATTGACAAATGACCTATAAAGCTGAGATTACTACCGCTCTCGCATTAGCAGCAAGGATTTGAGTCTTTATCAAGTCTATGACGATGGGTGCAGCATGACTGGCTATGAGTGTATTCATTTCTTAGATCTATAGGGAACCCTAAACACTTGAGTGATTTGAGTGACCCGTGAAAGCTAGCCTATGTCATGTAACCTCCTCGCATGCTTGCAGAGATAATTTCAAACCTAACATAGATGACTCACCTTATTTTTTTGCTCTTATAATAAAAGCAAACCGCTTAGGCTATTAGAAAAGAAACACCGAAAAGATTTTTAAAGAATGAGAGTTTGCTTGAGGACAAGCAAAGTCTAAGTGTGGGATATTTGATATCGGCTAAAAAGTCACGTTTTCACCCAGGTATTAAGGCCCAAAAACAAGAAAGATTCGAACTTTGTCAGCAAAATACCCACTTTGTCGGTTAGAATTGAAGAACAAGTAATTACGAAGGCGGTGCAAAAAGAATCAAGAGAATCAGAGCTAAAACGAAGAATCTAGAGCAAAAACGGTGAAAGACAAGAAATCAAGTTACGATCCAGGGAATCAAGGCTGACCAGCTTCAGAAACGGCCTGCCATACAGCCTGCCAGTATGGAGTACGGCCTGCCAAATGTTCCAGCAAACGCCCCCAAGAAACGGGCTACCAGTCAAACGGGCTGCCAAATACGGGCCACCATACGGCCTGCCAGCCGTATTTTGACAAACTCTTAGTCTATTTAAAGGGTCTTTGTCATTCATTCCAACACACACTTCAATTCACTTCTTTCTCTCTCTTGTACAATATTAGTCATACTCTCAAGGCCTTCGACTCCGTGCGGGAAACCTAGTACCCGGAGAAGAACGCTGAAGATTGTATTAGGAGCGGTCTGGAGTCTTGAAGTTGTCACTTTTTTATTCGGAACTCGTTTAATCTACTGGTACTTCTATCCTTTATCTTATATAATGTTTTATGATATTGTTGCCATGATTAGCGAGTAATTATCTTTAGCGTACGCTATGATGTAAGCAGTTATAATGCCGAAATAATATTATGGTCTGTGTATGCTGTTGAAATGCTTTCCGATTATGCTTTAAACTCATTCGCTTTTCTAACTAATAGAACGTAGTTATAGGTTCTGTTATTGGGAAGTCGCGAACCCCGATTCAGAGTACACTATCTGTGTCACCCCTTGGTAAGAGAAGTCTCTCGGATACAACGTAAGATCGACCGAGGCACACCGGTTGTAGTAAGTCTATCGAGCTTTGGATTCTGACTGAGGACTCTTTCATAGTGAAACATCTGACTAGACCCTTAGTACATTGTCGGTCCTAGACCATGCTAGTGTGGTCACCAAGCATATAAACTTTGTACGTGCACGCTGAAGCACAGCGGTTGTTGTAAGCTGTACCTCAGCTAAGTAAGGCCATGGAAACCAGTTAGTGTTGACCAGTACACTGCACCATAACGCGGTCTCAAGCATTGCACCCCGCTTGAGGGATTCTTAGTTAATTAAGGAACTGTTTGTTTAGACACATAAAGGATTGGACCGTTAGGATAACCGAACGTGTTCATGGAAGTCACCTTGACTTGGCCATGGTGTTCTTTATGGTTGAACTCTTTTTAAGGGCCTAACTATCTTTTACCAATCATTAACGAAAGCATTGAAACGCATCACGTCTCTCGGATATGGTAAACCATGTATTCTATTATGCTTAAGAAAGTTTAGACCATTTTGGAATGTTAATACGTCACCCAACCGAGTCGCTCAATTGGATGAGCCGTCTGAATGTGTATGCCTGTAGTCAGACTGCACGGGCGTCGGGGGTAAGGGACGTTGCTGTCTATTCAGAATCTTCAAGCCTAACGCAGTACCCAGTGACATGTCTATTGACAGGGGCGTTTAGGACCAGTGTAATGAATACAGGGCCTCTGCCTATTCATGAGCCAGCATTCCATAATCTCGGCAAAATAACTGATGAAGTCATAGTATGCACTCACTTTAACCTTATCTGAATTACGAATTTTATCGCATTTACTTTATCTATCTTATTAAATTAGAAAATCCTAAAAATAAATATTCACTACTCCCTAACTATCTTAGGCTTAAATATAGGTTCGATTCTACTGATATCTCAAAAATACGACTCTAGGTTATACTTCCCTTACTTATAAGGAGTAGTAAGATTTAGGCCCCGCTAAATATAAATTTAAAACAGTACCCTCCTCCCACGAGTGGCTGATCCTGGCGAGCCGCGGCATGACGACACCGCGCGAATAAAAACCGTCCATTTTGGCCATATCAGTGGTGGTAATGGTACTGTTGGTGTTGTTGATGGTGTCGGTGCTGCTGCTGGTGCTTGTATCCTTTGCACCATATTCTCCAAAGCCACTACCTGAGCACGAAGCTCGTTGACTTCTTCTATTACACTGGGATGATTGGCGGTTCGGACGAGCGGGTGAATAAGATCTAGAATTTGAGATAATATACAATCGTGACGAGACACTTTGGAAATGAGAGAGAAAATGGTGTCTTGAACAGGTTCGCGGGTAAGTGCTTCAGGTTCTTCACCAAGAGGGCAATGTGGTGGATGAAAAGGATCGCCTTCTTCTTGTCTCAAATGATTAAGGAGGCTACGAACCCATCCCCTATTCATTAAAAATAGATGATGGCAGATTGGTTGATCCATTCTAGTCACACTGCTTAAGGAGCTTGAGTGGGATTCCATTTCGGAATCCGAGGGACTTGAACTAATGACGAATTCCATTTCGTACGATTGGATAAAGGAATTTCGTTATGAAATGATTTTTGGCTATCGGATGATATTCTAATTACACAGAATATCTATATATATAGAGGAAAAGATTTCGTAGATTACGGAGGAATTTATGGAATATGTCAAGCAAAGTTTACAGTAACAGATACGCTAAGATATGAATTAGCAGATACGCTAAGATATGAATATTATCTATACACTATTCATGCAATCAATGCAGTAAGATGTGTCTAGACTAAGAATGATAAGCAAGTAATTTTCGACAAGAAATGATAAGCAAAACTTTTTGACATGCAGACACGGTCGAAATCCAGACTCACTAACGCATCTTAACAACTATCAGTTAGACACACTAATGCAAGACCTGGTTCGCTAAGACCACCGCTCTGATACCACATGAAGCGACCCGTCCTAATCCATAAGGACGAATACAATAACATATGGTTACATCGCGAGGTATTTGACCTCTATATGATACATTTTACAAATATTGCATTCGTTTTTAAAAGACAAACTTTCTTTACATCGAAAGTTGACAGCATGCATACCATTTCATAACACATCCAACTATATTTGACTTAATAATAGTCTTGATAAACTCAACGACTCGAATGCAACGCCTTTCGAAATATGCCATGAATGACTCCAAGTAATATCCTTAAAATGAGCTAATGCGCAGCGGAAGACTTCTTTAATATATGAGAATAAACATGCTTTCAATTGTCAACCAAAAGGTTGGTGAGTTTATTAGTTTATCATAAACATTCATTTCCATCATTTTAATAGACCACAAGATTTAATTTTCATAGTTAACTGCAGGAACACTCATCTGCAAAAAAATATAATACAGGAACACTCATCTGTATAAAAATCATTCATATGGTGAACACTTGGTAACCGACATTAACAAATGCATATAGAATATCCCCAAATATACAGGTACACTCATCTGTATATAAAATCGAAGTACGAAAGCATCCATAACCTGGATGGGGTTCGTTAGGCCCATAGATCTATCTTCAGGATTCGCGTCAATTAGTGGCGTTCACTAATTCTTAGGTTACCAAGCAAAAGGGGTGATATTCATTTTCGATAATCCAACCATAGAATGTAGTTTCGATTACTTGTGTCTATTTCGTGAAATATTTATAAAAGCAGCGCATGTATTCTCAGTCCCAAAAATATATATTGCAAACGCATTTATTAATTATATCATTCTTATATTAATAATATTTATATGTCTCATATATTCTTTTTTGTATATAATAATATTAATTTTGTTATGTTTTATATATTAAATATATATTATTTGATTGTTAAAATAGTATTTTAATAATACAAAATAATATTTGAAATGATAGAATAACAATAATGATAATACTAATATTAATAATAATGATAATAGTATTAATAATTCTATTAATGATAATATTAATGATAGTTTTAATGATAAATCTCATAATAATGATAATAACAGTAGCTTTTAATAAAATGAATAATTTAATAATAATGGTAATAATTTTTATAATAATACTTAATATTAATAATATTTATAACCATCTTATTACTAATGGTAATCTCTATAATAATACTTTTGTTAATAATAATAAGTCTAAAATGATACTAATACTAATATTAATAATAATACTAATAATAATAATAATAATAATAATAATAATAATAATAATAATAATAATAATAATAATAATAATAATAATAATAATAATAATAATAATAATAATAATAATAATAATAATAATAATAATAATAATAATAATAATAATAATAACAATAATAATAATAATAACAGTTTGTATTATTTTCATAATAACAATAATAATAATCCTAATCATAATGATACTTATATTAATATTAATAATACTAATAATAACATTAATAATACTTAATGATGTTTCTTAGTAACAAAATGATAATAACATTAATCATAGTATTTATGTCTCCATAATAATAATGATAATACATATATTAGTCGTTAATAAATATACTAATATTAATAATATTAATAATTATAACAATAACCATATTCTTAGTTATAACTATAATCATAAGAATAATAATGATAAATGATAACTAATACTTAAATGACAAAATTTATAATAATAAATACATTAATAATGTTAATAATAATAATAATAATATTAATAATGTTCATATTACTTATAATCATGGTAATAATAATAATAATTCTAATAATAATTAGTAATAATAACATTATTAAACAATAACAATAATAATAATCATCATACTAATAATAATAATGGTAATAATAATAATAATAATAATAATAATAATATTAATAATAATAATAATAATAATAATAATAATAATAATAATAATAATAATAATAATAATAATAAATAAAAATGAGAAAAACTACCTCACAAGAAAAGTTCCAATAAAAATAACTGCCCACGCCCGGGCTCGAACCCTCGACCTCTCGCTAGCCCGCAAACACTCAAACCATCGATCCATTTCTGTTTTTTCCTAATTATAATCCCACTTAATATTATTTAACCCGTTTATTTTCTTTCTCTCTTCTTTCTTCTTCTTCCTTAATCAAATCGACCAATGACCATATCAAATACACATTGAATTCGTTTTTGGTATTCATAAGCTAAACAGAATGTTATGTAGTTAACCAAATTAATTAAAACCGAAGTAAATTAAAAAGAAAAAAAAACTGAGACAGAAATTGAAGAACACGTTTATTTTTCAAAATCAATTGAAATTTCCAAATTTACAACAGCAACAATGGAAAGGATTTTGAATTTGAAAACGAATTAGAAATAAGTCGGATGTGGGTGTTTGATTTCCAGAACAAAAGAAAAGAAAGAAACAGAAAATCAAAACAGTAACAATGACCCGTTTATGAACTCGCACATCGATTTTAAATTCAAGATCATTTTGGACAAAAATTATAACACGAAATAGGTTTCAATTCACTCCTAGAATATTTCTCAACCATCAATTGAATCAGAAACATCAATACGATTATGAATTTTTATGAAGAACAAAAGGTTGACTTTTTTGAATTTAAACTTTGACCTTGAAATTCATCCTAGTTTTATCGAATTAAAATCTGAAATTGAGCGTACACATTCACGACGGGAATAAGAAAAGATTTGCATTCTTACTTTTCCTCAATTTGATCCGAATCAGATCAAAGGTTAAATGGTTTTTGCGATTTTTTTGACAAGAAGAAAAATAAATATAAAGAATCTGTTTTCTTTATCAATTCGCAGAGTGGATTATATGGTGCGGTTTGATTAATTGTTTCCATGATAATAATTGATCAAAGTCATATGGTAGGGTTGATGAATGTCGACAGCTTCACGGGTTTAACAGAAAATACAGTTAAGAAGAAGAAAATATTGAATCTGATGGTGATATCTAATTACGCTTATAAATCTGTTTTTATATATTATTATTATTATTATGTTTAATAATACTAATTAATAAATATATTGAATATAATAATTTGATAATATTAATAATACTATTAATATTATTATTAATAATAAAAATATTAATAATAGTGATACTAGAAACAATGATAACCATATTTAATAATATTAATAAAAATAATAATAATATTATTATTCATGATAATAATACTAATTTATATTATTTATGATAACTATAATAATAATAATAATAATAATAATAATAATAATAATAATAATAATAATAATAATAATAATAATAATAATAATAACTATTTTAATGATATGATAATAATACTTTTTAAAAAAAATAAAAAAAAATAATCACTATAATAACTAAAATTAAAACTTTGGTTCTAATTATAATAATAATGTTATTAGTAATGATAACAATAATATTAATAATATAACAAATTAAATGTATTCAATTTCATATATATATATATATATATATATATATATATATATATATATATATATATATTAGTATTAATATAAATATTTATTTTATTAATAATGAAAGTAATAAATTATATAACAACCATATTTCAACTTGTAATTAAATTCAATAATACATATTATTAATTATGTAACACCTATATTATATAATAACATATTTGAATATTTAATATATATATATATATATATATATATATATATATATATATATATATATATATATATATATATATATATATATATATATATATATATTACAATATACATGTAATATTAATTATGTATAGAAATCATATATATGTATATATTTATTTTAATAATAACTTAATTACTTTGTATATTATTTTACATATTTAATTCTAATGATTAACTTATCAACATACACGAGAAATTGTTGTAAAGCACACATTGAAAGTTAAGCAGGAATCTCCACTATCTTTTGACTAACCCTCGATAATTGATACCTTGTTCCCACTTGTAAATCACTTTATCATTTATTCTAAATATTGTTAAAAGGAATGTTTGCTAAATCGAAGTGGACCTCTCAACAGATGTCAAACCCGTCCTTATCCACCTGGATGAAGTCATCAATATCTGGTCTCATTGCGAGGTACTGTCCTAAGTATGCCATGTATGACTCCATGTAATATCTTTAAAATGAGCAAATGCACAGCGGAAGACTTAATTCGTACCTGAGAATAAACATGCTTAAAGTGTCAACCAAAAGGTTGGTGAGTTCATTAGTTTATCATAACAATCATTTCAATATATTAATAGACCACAAGATTTCATAATCATAAACATAATACACTCGCAAGTGTATGTAAAGCATTCTAAGTGGTTGAGCACTTGGTAACCATACTTAACATAATCAACGTTACATATTCCCTTTATTATGAAATCTCACTACACTGTACCAAGTGTATTCACGAAACGAAGTTCTGTGCAACCGTTGAATACTGGTCGTCCAGCCCGGTTGGGGTTGTCAAGCCCGATAGATCTATCAACAGGATTCGCGTTTACAATACCCATGTAAATAGTAGTTACCAAGCTACAGAGAAATATGCCAGTGGTACAACTCAACGTAGAATATATTTTTAAGTACTTGTGTCTGTTTCGTAAATATTTATAAAAGCAGCGCATGTATTCTCAGCTCAAAAATATATATTGCAAAAACAATTAAAATGGAGCAAATGAAACTCACTCATACTGTATTTTGTAGTAAAAATACATATGACGTCATTTAACAAGTGTAGGGTTGACCTCAGATTCACGAACCTATATTATTTATATATATATTAATACATATAATGGTAACCGAACAAATTTATATATTATTAGTGATTTAATTGTTATTTTAATTATGTGTTTCATTAATAACCTAATTAATATAAAATATTACTATAATCATGTTAGATGTAGTAAATATAGTTTTATATAGCTAACAGTTATTGTTAAAATAATATTGATAATAATAAATAAATATATATTTTTGTTTTATAATAATAATAGTAAAAAAATGATAGTTCTTATAAAAATGATACTTTTAAAAATGTTAATTTTAATAGTAATGAATATTAATAGTAATAATTATAGAAAATGTTGATTTTACTAATAATAATGATAATAATATTTATATTAATAATAATAATAATGATAATATTAATAATAATACTTATTTTAGTAATAATAATAATAATAACAATAATAATAATAATAATTTTACTACCTCAAAGGAGTAGTCCTTAAATAAATGCCCAAGTCCGGATTTGAACCCGTGATGTCCCGCTAACCCGATAACACTTTCAGCCATTCAACTATTCCCATTTTTCCCCAATTAATATCCCTTCTTAATTGTAGTTACCCCCTAAAATTTATGTTGTTTTTCATCATACTATCATCATCTACATGTAACATCATTATGATCATAATCATAATCGTCTTCTCTCATCATCATATGACATCATGCTCGTTATCATTACTATCACCTTCATTTGTAACCTCTATTTATCATCATTAAGAAATCATCAACGTCACCATCTTCTTCGTTCATCATCTCCGAACCATCATTTAAAACTTCATCATTTCCTGTCATTACCATCATCATTCATCACGGTTCTTACTCCTACTATCACCAAATCATCATCATCATTATTTATCTAAACAATCCTAATCGTTCTTGTTACAGTTTAACCCAAACTTTATGTTATGCTCATTAATCAAAACATGGTCCCATAATCATCTAGTTCTTGGTCATGTATCGATTTTAATATAGTTTGTGGGGCTCTTGTTGGTCGGCCACACAACAAATAGAACACAACAAAATATCAACTAATACCATCAAGTGCTGGCTTAAATAAAGAAATATAGGATTCAAATAATCATTTTCATATGCTAGTGGAGATGATTAGGTGCCGAAAGTTTCATTTAAAAATCCATTATTCGATGTTTATGGATGTATTTCTTAACAACTATGTTGTCCCACAGAACTATAATACTTCTTGGTTCAAAAGGTGAAAACAACCCATAGCATAAAACCAAAGGAAGTCGGTGGTTAATTGAACAAAGAGACGTGATATTGAGCTGTAAAGCAAACATCATGACTTGCACCACTAACTTCATTTATGCGTGTTCCTTTTTCAATCTTTATCACTTCGATCTTTAGACACCTCAACTGAAAGAAAAATATAGAAGGCGGTAGTTGACATTTTGGTGCTCGAAAAGAACAGAAAATAAAGTGTATCAGCTGTAGGTTCAGGAGCTGGATCAGTAATATAAATGTAACGAGTTTTATATACTGTTTCATCGAGCCAGAAATAGGAGAGAGAGGAAAGGTGATGGGGTTTTGGTTCTATTGTTTGGTTGTTCTCGGTGATGGTATGGGTTCTTGGTTAGTAATCGAAGAAGAAACAGAAAACGTAATTCATAATTTGTGATGGGTCGTCTGGTTACAACTGAAACAAGAGATAGGTAACAGTAATATTGAAAGCAAAGTGGTGTAGGGTTGTTCGTGACAGAAATAGTAATGAATGAGAACAGGAAAGTTGGTGTCTTTCTAATAGTTGCAGCATGAAGAAAGGTATTAGAAATTTGATAATGATGTTCAAGTGAATGATGATATCTGATGCGAAGGATAGTTTAGACAAGTGTAACAGTCGGGTTGTAATCGTTAGATAATATTCATATTTTGTTGTATAGCTTGAGCTGCAAAACAAGAGTGGTGGTGGTGTTGTGGTACAAAGGAGTTGATGATGGATTCATGAAGAGGAGGTGGTCATGTGGGTGTTTGCTCGTTGTCCAAAAAGGAAATGAAACAAAACTTCATGGTGGTCGAATGGTTAATCAACCGAAATATTAAAGTGATAGATGGTTTCTTATGTGATGGGTTGTTATGATGATATGGTTGGTGTTTGATCACAGGTTAATAGATGAACACGTTTAGTAGAGAGAGAAGAAAAGTAGAGAGATAACGGTTTAGAGGTGGTTGTAGACGGTGGCAAGATGGCAGAGATCAATGATGGAAGAGGTAGTGGTGATGGAAGCTAAGGTTGATCGGGTTATATAGATCTATGAGTGTGTATATGTAGTATATGTAAGGTATGTATATATATATATAAGAGATAGATGGTAGATATTAAGAATCACAAGAGACACAGTACATGTAATCAATTAATTAAAACGTGTGGAGAGTGCTGCCGACAGTTTATCATTGATATTATATCGTGTCAATTTCTAAACAGTTAAAATATAAAAGTGTTCGTAAAAATCCTAAATTTTTAGATTAAATATATTTAATTATTTCACTCATTATCTGTTTAAAACCTGATCAAAAAGGTTCTTCTAATATTTATTTTTAGTTCCAAGTAATGTGTACGGAGTACTAAAACTTAGCTCGAGGTATTTAAATATACTTTTAGCAAACTTAGAATTTCTAAAACTTAATTATGGACTAACGTTTAATTTTAAAGTTCTCATAAGTTTATATTATACTTGTTTACTAACAATCGAAACATCAAACAAGTTTACTATCACTTAATATTAAATTTTATTATACTATATTTATATATATTTATGTTGTAAATAATAATTATTATAATATTCTATTTTTTTATTTTATTTTACATAATTCATTTTAATAACAACAACATATGATGTTTCAAATTACATTTCCAATTATTATTTGTATATATATATATATATATATATATATATATATATATATATATATATATATATATATATATATATATATATATATTCACATATTTACAAGGAATGGTTCGTGAATCATCGGGAATGGTCGAAGGTCAATTGAATATATGAAACAGCTCAGAATTTTTGAGACGCAACATAACAGACTTTGCATAAAATATTACATCGTATCGAGAGTTTGGTTCAAAATTAGTCGAAATTTTCCGGGTCGTGACAGTACCTACCCGTTAAAGAAATTTTGTCCCGAAATTTGATCGAGGTGGTCATGGCTAACAATAAGATTGTTTTTATGACGAATATGAGTTAATAACTAGAGTTTTATCACCATTTAGTAATAGTGGTAAAAAAATTCGATTATGTGAAGCGTACGAGTGAAGTTGTCACAAAAGAGTGAAATGAAGTAAATAAAGGTTCGTTTTAACTTTTGACGTAGTTACTGTTGAATTTTGGAATTCAAGGGATTTAAGGAAATCTTCTAATCAGAAGGAAAATGTATTAGCACGAATTATTAGCAACTGTTGGAATCACGGAAGACCAGAAATATCAAGGAAATATTTCCGTGATATGCTTAGAGTTTAAGTAGAATGAAAGAGTTGCGTAACATGGCACATGATGACGTTATGATTTGTGACTCATCATCATCACGTTTCATTAGAAATTTAGCATGACTTACTATAATATAAGCACGTTGGCCAATCGCATTATATTATACTAATTCATGCTTCAATTCCCAACACTTCTCCAGAAATCATTCTTGAATTTCAAAGAACTTTAGAAACTAAAATAGCCTCCTTTATGATGTAACACGGATAGCACGAAGAGATAGATAATTTCAGACAAGAATACTTATGAAAATATCCTCTGAAATATCGAGGATATTTATGATGATATTTTGGAATTTCTAAGTTCGAAGGTTGATGAAGAAAGATTTTTCGCAAGATTTTAATCATGAGTACGGAGCAAAATATTCGTTAAAGGTTTCATCGGATCCAGAATTACCTGGATTCTTTGAATATAGGGCTTGGTCCTTGTATTTGTACTTGGTCTCCTTCGTGGTTAGCTCAATCCGTTTTTCAGTACCAAATTTTCTATCGAGCGTTCCATTCTTTATTATCAACCTCTTGGCCATTAAGACCATCTACAACATGCTGCTTCGTCAGCATTTTCAAAGTTAACGGATCTGGATCATCGGTTATCAAACCGAGGTGGTTTCAGGAGAATTGTGTTTTTAGATGATTAAACGCTGATGGTAATATGGTGGAATATAAAAGGTTCCCCGGTAACAATAAATGAGCACGCATATATATCAAAGTTATAATAAGGCAAACCCGAATGAAAGTTGAAGTTGACTTGCTGGAGCTGTGACAAAATTGGCTACTTTAAAAAGGGATTGTAAAGTATTTTTCGGTAATAACAATGCCAAAGGTGCTAGCACAGATACGTGTTAAACGTTTGCTCAGGTTCGGAGTGTTTTTCAGGTGCATAACTATATGCATTAATCTTTTCTTCCGTAGATGAAGTGCAGCTGGTTCATCCTCTCGATCGAGGTGTTTTCAAGAATCATGAAAGATTTGAACATGGATTGGAATCGTCAAGATTCAAATGAGGTTTAAGATGAAATCAAGTGGCAAACTTGAAGAATTGTTTAGTTTCATATGTTATAATCAATATTTTAAATTCATTTTTAATTGTCCAATGTTGATAGTCCAATAATCGATTTATATATATATATATATAATCTTAGAATTATCCCACGACATATTGTATACGTATTGTCTTTACATCAACCCAGAGACGTATTGTAGACGTATTGTCTTAGAATTAACTAAGACGTATTGTGTACGTATTGTCTTAGGATTTATCAAAATGTATTGTATACTTATTGTGTTAGGACGTACCAAAAATTCGAATTAATAAATACGTATCATGACCCATTGTACAACTTATTGTCTCAGAATTAATCCGACGTATTGTGTACATGTTTCCTGATTTATCCGACGATATGTAAAGTGCATAAAATAAATAACAGAAATTAAATGACGGTAAATAAAATTGCGAGAATATAAATTGCGATAATTAAATTGCGATAAATAAAATGTAACCAGTTAGCTAGGAACAGTTAGCGTGGATTCTTAACAAAATTCTTTATAATTAATTTGTTTGTTTCTAACAAATTTTATTTTGTCCAATGTTTTCTTCATTATGCCACTTGTTGGATTCTGAGATATCAAAATCCTATATGAAATTGAATGAAAATGGTTATTCTGTGGTGTACAGATTCATATATTGGCGAATGTAAACAGGGTAATAGATGATCATTGAATCAGATTTGAAGAATGTACAGTGTAACTTATTAATGTGAAATCAAAATATTCCTCGGGTATTACCTACCCGTTAAAATATTTTCACCATTAACAGTTTGTATGAAACAATTTTTAATTACAATCTTTATGAAAATATACTTACATATATATTTTCTTCAGATGTAATCTTGGATTTAATGAGTCAATATGATATTAGACTCATTTGATTTATCGTTAATACTAGATTACATAATCTCTAAAACTTTAGAAATTACATAATCGACATGTCTAGCGAAGATAATCGATGTAGAACGATATGTAGAACGAAGATAAAGTGGATAGAACGATACGTAGAACGATGATTATGCTCGGGGTATAGATTGTGATGTCGAGGTGTGGGATGCAGATGTTGCCGTTGATGGTACTGGTGTTGCCGGTGCTGTTGCTGAAGCTGGTACGTTTTGCACCATATTTTTCAAGGCTACAACTCGGGTGCGAAGATCGTTGACTAATTACTCCAGGATGATTGTCGGTAGGAACAAGCGAGTGAATAAGGTTTTGAATTTGGGATATCATATAATCGTTGCGAAATTTCCTGGAAATGAGGGCGAATATGGTGTTTCGAACAAGTTCACCGGTAAGTGCATCGGGTTCATCGTCAAGAGGTGAATTCGGTTTATGGAAAGGAAAGGATCGCCTTCTTCTCATCTCCATTGATTAAGTCAACTACGAACACATCAGATGAATTGGGGATGGATGACTGGGTGATTCATTCTGGTGACGCTGCTTTCGGAGCTTAGGTGAAACTCCATATCGGAATCCGAGGGACTTGAACTAGTGGTGAGTTCCATTTCGTACAATTAGATAAAGGGTTTTCGATATGAAATGATTTTCGGATATCGGATGATATTCTAATTACATAGAATACCTATACATAGTACAGGAGATCCCGTAGATTACGGAGGGAATTAAGGAAACGTGTCAGACAAGACTTAATGTGATGGGATGTGAATTTGTCTGTACACCGTCTATGCAATAATTGCAATAAGACGCGTCGAGACTGAAAATGACAAGTAGATATTTTTCGACAAATGGTGGTAAGCAAACACTTTTAACATGCAGACCAGGTTCAAGTCTAGACTCATTAACATAACCTAACAACTACTAGGTCGAAGTCCAGACTCATTAATGCATCCTAACAACAACTAGTTAGACACACTAATGCAAGACCTGGTTCGCTACGACCACCGCTCTGATACCATTCTGTCAAACCCCGTCCTTATCCACCTGGACGAAGTCATCAACATCTGGTCCCATTGCGAGGTACTGTCCTAAGTATGCCATGTATGACTCCATGTAATATCTTTAAAATGAGCAAATGCACAGCGGAAGACTTAATTCGTACCTGAGAATAAACATGCTTAAAGTGTCAACCAAAAGGTTGGTGAGTTCATTAGTTTATCATAACAATCATTTCAATATATTAATAGACCACAAGATTTCATAATCATACACATAATACACTCGCAAGTGTATGTAAAGCATTCTAAGTGGTTGAGCACTTGGTAACCATACTTAACATAATCAACGTTACATATTCCCTTTATTATGAAATCTCACTACACTGTACCAAGTGTAGTCACGAAATGAAGTACTGTGCAACCGTTGAATACTGGTCGTCCAGCCCGGTTGGGGTTGTCAAGCCCGGTAGATCTATCAACAGGACTCGCATTTACAATACCCATGTAAATAGTAGTTACCAAGCTACAGAGAAATATGCCAGTGGTACAACTCAACGTAGAATATATTTTTAAGTACTTGTGTCTATTTCGTAAATATTTATAAAAGCAGCGCATGTATTCTCAGCCCAAAAATATATATTGCAAAAGCAATTAAAAAGGGAGCAAATGAAACTCACCCATACTGTATTTTGTAGTAAAAATACATATGACGTCATTTAACAAGTGTAGGGTTGACCTCAGATTCACGAACCTATATTATTTATATATATATTAATACATATAATGGTAACCGAACAAATTTATATATTATTAGTGATTTAATTGTTATTTTAATTATGTGTTTCATTAATAACCTAATTAATATAAAATATTACTATAGTCATGTTAGATGTAGTAAATATAGTTTTATATAGCTAACAGTTATTGTTAAAATAATATTGATAATAATAAATAAATATATATTTTTGTTTTATAATAATAATAGTAAAAAAATGATAGTTGTTATAAAAATGATACTTTTAAAAATGTTAATTTTAATAGTAATGAATATTAATAGTAATAATTATAGAAAATGTTGATTTTACTAATAATAATGATAATAATATTTATATTAATAATAATAATAATGATAATATTAATAATAATACTTATTTTAGTAATAATAATAATAATAACAATAATAATAATAATAATAATTTTACTACCTCAAAGGAGTAGTCCTTAAATAAATGCCCAAGTCCGGATTTGAACCCGTGATGTCCCGCTAACCCGATAACGCTTTCAGCCATTCAACTATTCCCATTTTTTTCCAATTAATATCCCTTCTTAATTGTAGTTACCCCCTAATATTTATGTTGTTTTTCATCATACTATCATCATCTACATGTAACATCATTATGATCATAATCATAATCGTCTTCTCTCATCATCATATGACATCATGCTCGGTATCATTACTATCACCTTCATTCGTAACCTCTATTTATCATCATTAAGAAATCATCAACGTCACCATCTTCTTCGTTCATCATCTCCGAACCATCATTTAAAACATCATCATTTCCTTTCATTACCATCATCATTCATCACGGTTCTTACTCCTACTATCACCAAATCATCATCATCATCATTATTTATCTAAACAATCCTAATCGTTCTTGTTACAGTTTAACCCAAACTTTATGTTATGCTCATTAATCAAAACATGGTCCCATAATCATCTAGTTCTTGGTCATGTATCGATTTTAATATAGTTTGTGGGGCTCTTGTTGGTCGGCCACACAACAAATAGAACACAACAAAATATCAACTAATACCATCAAGTGCTGGCTTAAATAAAGAAATATAGGATTCAAATAATCATTTTCATATGCTAGTGGAGATGATTAGGTGCCGAAAGTTTCATTTAAAAATCCATTGTTCGATGTTTGTGGATGTATTTCTTAACAACTATGTTGTCCCACAGAACTATAATACTTCTTGGTTCAAAAGGTGAAAACGACCCATAGCATAAAACCAAAGGAAGTCGGTGGTTAATTGACCAAAGAGATGTGATATTGAGCTGTAAAGTAAACATCATGACTTGCACCACTAACTCCATTTATGCGTGTTCCTTTTTTCAATCTTTATCACTTCGATCTTTAGACAGCTCAATCAAAAGAAAAATATAGAAGGCGGTAGTTGATGTTTTGGTGCTCGATAAGAACAGAAAATAAAGTGTATCAGCTGTAGGTTCAGGAGCTGGATCAGCAATATAAATGTAACGAGTTTTATATACTGTTTCATCGATCCAAAAATAGGAGAGAGAGGAAAGGTGATGGGGTTTTGGTTCTATTGTTTGGTTATTCTCGGTGATGGTATGGGTTCTTGGTTAGTAATCGAAGAAGAAACAGAAAACGTAATTCATAATTTGTGATGGGTCATCTGGTTACAACTGAAACAAGAGATAGGTAACAGTAATATTGAAAGTGAAGTGGTGTAGGGTTGTTCGTGACAGAAATAGTAACGAATGAGAACAGGAAAGTTGGTGTCTTTCTAATAGTTGCAGCATGAAGAAAGGTATTAGAAATTTGATAATGATGTTCAAGTGAATGATGATATCTGATGCGAAGGATAGTTTAGACAAGTGTAACAGTCGGGTTGTAATCGTTAGATGATATTCGTATTTTGTTGTATAGCTTGAGCTGCAAAACAAGAGTGGTGGTGGTGTTGTGGTACAAAGGAGTTGATGATGGATTCATGAAGAGGAGGTGGTCGTGTGGGTGTTTGCTCATTGTCTAAAAAGGAAATGAAACAAAACTTCATGGTGGTCGAATGGGTAATCAACCAAAATATTAAAGTGATAGATGGTTTCTTATGTGATGGGTTTCGATGATGAAGTGGTTGGTGTTTGATCACAGGTTAATCGATGAACACGTTTAGTAGAGAGAGAAGAAAAGTAGAGAGATAGCGGTTTAGAGGTGGTTGTAGACGGCAGCAAGATGGCGGAGATCAATGATGGAAGAGGTAGTGGTGATGGAAGCTAAGGTCGATCGGGTTATATAAATCTATGAGTGTGTATATGTAGTATATGTAAGGTATGTATATATATATATATATATATATATATATATATATATATATATATATATATATATATATATATATATATATATATATATATATATATATATATATATATATATATATAAGAGATAGATGGTAGATATTAAGAATCACAAGAGACACAGTACATGTAATCAATTAATTAAAACATGTGGAGAGTGCTGCCGACAGTTTATCATTGATATTATATCGTGTCAATTGCTAAACAGTTAAAATATAAAAGTGTTCGTAAAAATCCTAAATTTTTAGATTAAATATATTTAATTATTTCACTCATTATCTGTTTGAAACCTGATCAAAAAGGTTCTTCTAATATTTATTTTTAGTTCCAAGTAATGTGTACGGAGTACTAAAACTTAGCTCGAGGTATTTAAATATACTTTTAGCAAACTTAGAATTTCTAAAACTTAATTATGGACCAACGTTTAATTTTAAAGTTCTCATAAGTTTATATTATACTTGTTTACTAACAATCGAAACATCAAACAAGTTTACTATCACTTAATATTAAATTTTATTATACTATATTTATATATATATATGTTGTAAATAATAATTATTATAATATTCCATTTTTTTTATTTTATTTTACATAATTCGTTTTAATAACAACAACATATGATGTTTCGAATTATATTTCCAATTATTATTTGAATATATATATATATATATATATATATATATATATATATATATATTCACATATTTACAAGGAATGGTTCGTGAATCATCGAGAATGGTCGAAGGTCAATTGAATATATGAAACAGTTCAGAATTTTAGAGACGCAACATAGCGGACTTTGCATAAAATATTACATCGTATCGAGAGTTTGGTTCAAAATTAGTCGAAATTTTCTGGGTCGTGACAACAGAGACTCGTAATCATACACTGTATCTGACAAATCAATCATTTGATATTATCTCCTAATCCCATCTATAAACATATTGAAACAAATATGTTCATGTAAAGTATTTTACGTTTAATACTTTGTTAATATTTTCAAGTTATAATATATACACATATACATATATAGTCATATCCGTTCATTTAATGGTTTGTGAATCGTTGGAATTTGCTCGAGGTTAAATGAGTGTATGAACACAGTTTAAAATTTTTGAGATTTAACTTAACAAACTTTGCTTATCGTGTCGGAAACATATAAAGATTAAAGTTTAAATTTGGTCGGAAATTTCCGGGTTGTCACAAAATAATCAAAGGACATATTTATTAAAACGAAATGTACCTTAACGTCTCCTTGCCGCACCCGTCCCCGCTAACTCGGGACACTCCGACTTACGATGTCCTTCTTCTTGGAAATTGAAGCACACCGTGCCATCACCCTTTGGCGCCGAACATTCCCAAGACTTGTGACCCCTCACGCCATAATTGTAACACCTAGACGCACTAGAATTCGATATACTCATCCTTATACCACCCGTGCTCACACTTGCACCCCTAGCTCTCTTACTTGGAGCGCCATACGAAACAACCCTTCTCTCACTTGAAGGTTCACCAATCTTCGATCACGAATACGACTCAAAACCCCTAGCCAACGTTAATAACTCTACAAACGACTTTGCGTAACCCCGTCTAATTTTATTCTTCAAGTCATCATTCAAAGTCCGATAGAAATCTTCCATCAACAAACGATCATTCCCCATATACTCCGGGAAAAAACGAGCCTTCGCCATAAAGGTCGTCTTGAGAGTATTCAAATCCATAGAACCCTGTTGCAAATTTCGCAACTCATTACGCAATTCAGAAAAATCGGCTGAAGTCCGGAACTCCTCGAAGAATTCCTTCTTAAAATCGCCCCATGATAACGCCATAACGGTTCACCACCGATAAGATCAATCTTACCATCCAACCAATCCTTCTCCCTACCCGCAACAAACTAGTAGCGAGTCTCGTATTTTTCTCGAGAGGGCATTCAATAGTGCGAAAACACCCTTCGACATCCGAGATCCATGTTGTGCTAACCAAAGGATCCGGTTTACCGTCATACATCGGGGGTTTAGTCCTCATGAAGCTCTTAAGACAACGCTCCATTTCACCACTACTTTAAAGTTCGGAATACTTCCTATCCATTTTTTCTCGAAATGCACCCATTTGCTCCGCAACGGCGGCTGCAACTCTAGCATTAAACTCAACGTCATTCATCTCGATCTCGTTTCGCGTCGTCATTCTAAAGAATGCAAAACAATTAGTCCACGAACGTATAAAACCACACGCACAACACCTCCCTATCTTGCTAAACACTCATCGTACATCACTTGTTAGACACGATTTTCACCAGTAATAAGGTTCGCAAGTCCTTATACACGCCGTATCAACTCGTTAGTACAACAACGATTTTGCTCGATGTTATTCACAACGCAAACACAAATACAAACACAATGCAAAGTATATTAATAATATCTGCATATTAATATAACCGTTAGTCCACCTACAAATTAAGGCACTAACCAAATTTCCATTCCGACCCGTACACCTACAAGTCCCGCAACAAATAAGCACACACAAAAGTCTAAGTCTAGGCACCTATCTCAAGTCACCTAAATCCCATAGACCATGCTCTGATACCACTTGTAACAACCCAACCCGTTGTCCAACCAAAAACGCGGAATAATTTTTTTTTTTTATACAGATACGCGAGTCCACTAGTTCCCACGCTTACCCGAGCCACCGCATCCATGCATATCTATAAAAATGTAAACAACGAGAGGGTAAGCTAATGCTTAGTGAGTGAGAATATACTACATACATATATGTGCATAAAATGGACACGCCACACAAATAATCAATTAACACATACCGGAGCATCCACGTATAAGGCAAACTAAGCATACCGTTCAACCGCTATATAATAAGCTAATAATCAACAAGTAAGTTCACCAACGACGATATGAACAACTCCAACAAGCTACACCCGGAGGGTTAGCTACATCACAATGATACAACGATATATATATAACAATAACGCGTGCAACGCCCAAGGTTAACCCCTTAACCCAATACCAAAAGTCAATTACCACAATGAAGATTGGCTGGACTACACGAGCCTTAGTAAATCCGCAATCACACGAGACTACTATCTTCATTACCACAACAACATCGAGGTTGGCCGAACTACACGAGCCTTAGTGAATCCGCAACCACACGAGATCACTACCTCAATAAGATGACCGAACTACACGCGTCATCGTAAATCCGAACTACATGAGACTCACTTCTGATAAGATGACCGAACTACACGTGTCATCGTGAATCCGCATCCACACGTGACCCACTTCTCCCAAACACAACTCAATATCAACCCTTTGCCATTGGGGTTATATAATCCACATCACAAGCACATGATGATAACGTACACACATAGCGTGCACCTCACCAAGGGTGGTCAACCAAAACGCACAACCGTGCCAATTGGACCTATACACAAGTCCACCAAATCCACCTATATGTGAAGTGAGCTCTATAACCGAGAACCACTTCACCCGACCCGCACCCATCTTACACATACATATGCACATAGGATATTAACACTCACCTTGTCGTCTCGATGAATGCTACCGAATAATCCGTAACTCGCCGATGGAAAGTACCTATTCCAATACCACAATACAAGTAACACACTTAGAGTGGATTTACAAATCAACTCAAAATGACACTTAGTGCAATTTCGACCAATTGCACTTCCAAGCACAAGACGCGCTCAAACTAACCAATAATCACTATCACAAGTGAAAATGCTCCTAATACATCAATTAAACCCATACACAAGTGTTAAACACTTGTCATTCTACAAATCACCCATAAAGCCTAATTTTGACTCATTTCAAAATTAGTCTTTCAAGTACACCAAAAATGGGTTCCAGCACTTCCATAATCACCAAACCTAGTGATTAAACCCAATTCCAAGTCTTAAATCATGGCCAAGTCGGTTGCCAACCCAAAACCCACCAACAACAACAATAAACCCGATTACTAGCATCAAAGAACTCACTTCAAGAGTTTAAATGGGTTTCTCAACAATTTAAGTTCAAACCCTAACTTGAATATCAAAATCAAACAATGAAATTCGAAGTTTGAGATACTACCACAACGTAGCCGTGAACGAGATGAACAACTTTAAAACCTGAGCTTCGGTGAGAATCCAACTCCTTCTTCTCCAAATGAAGCTTCCTCTCTGTAAAACTCTTCTCTCTCTAGGGTTTGAAGATGAGAGTGTTTGTGGTGTAGAAATGAGGATAAGATGATCAATGGATCAGCTTTGAAAGTTCCAAACCGACCCCAAGCGAAATGACCAAAATGCCCATCATTTAACTCAAAATAGAAAAAGGACAGAATTCTGTCGTAGGTGGTGTGCGCGGCGCGCTCCCACAAGTGTGCGCGACGCGTATGACGCCCAAAACAGTCTGTCAGCTTTAATTTAATATCCTGCTTCGTCTACTGCACATACAACACTAATGCTCTATGTACAATCAATATTAGGGTCTTACATCGCTTGAGCAGGAGAAGGCTTGTAATCAAAAGGAGAAATACTTTCTCACCGATAGTAATAATAATACTATATTAATGTCAAAATATGCACATAATCACATATAAGTATAACGACACGGTTCTAGACTAGATCACTAATGTATCCTAACGGTCCAGGTTAGACACATTAATGCACCTAATTCCCTAGAACCAACGCTCTGATACCACCTGTAACGACCCGCCAAAATCGCTATTGACGCAGTACGTTATTCACCGGTTTCATTGCGAGGTATTGACCTCTATATGATACGTTTTGTAAACATTGCATTCTTTTGAAAAGGCACACCATAAATGAATATCTAAATTCAAGGTTTTTGACATCTGATGATTTTTACATATGGATAATCACCGTAAATAATAGTTTACAATAATACATCCGTTGACAATGCAGTCAAAATAAGATACATGGTGATGATTTTGTGAATGCAAAGTTTTCTCGAATAAAGCATGTATGACTCCATGCACATAACTTGTATACCGTATAAGCAAACAGCGGAAGACTTCTAGGGACCTGAGAATAAACATGCTAAAAGTGTCAACACAAAGGTTGGTGAGTTCAAAGTTTTAATATTGCGCATACTCTGTATATAAAGGTGGATCACAAGATTTCAGTTGTTTCATCCAGAAACGTTTATCAAAATATTCTACGAAATTGAGCACCCTGGTAACTAAACTTTAACGTTATAATAAGTACCACCGTTTTAACATACATGCAACCAACATGTACAATACACGCAATCCAACATGTACTAACTCAAATAGCATACGTCTGTTTTATAGTTCAGGCTAGGGTTTCTATACCTGGAACAGATGGGGATGTTAAGCCCTATGGATCCATATATAACTACTCGCGCCCACCAGTTCTTATAACCGGCAGTTACTAGTTACCAAACTAAGGGATTTTCGGTTCAAACTCGGTGTAGAATTTAGTATGTACTTGTGTCCATTGCATTTAAAATAAAGTGCATGTATTCTCAGCCCAAAAATATAGATTGCAAAAGCAATTAAAAAGGATCTAAAAACTCACCTGACAACTTCAGAAATAAATCACAGAGATATGACCGAATATCGGAATGCAAGTAACCGTAGACCTCAACTTAGAGAACATATGTTGGTCAATAAGTGTCTAATAAGCTAGGTCGATCCATAGGATAAGTATAGTCCTATTGCTCAAGTCCGACTCATAAATTTAGCAAAGTTTAGCAAAGGTCAACAAAAGTCAACAGAAGTCAAAGTAAGTTAAATGCAAGTCAAACGCAAGTCAAACACAGTCAACATGGTCAACACAAATAAATAATCTCATAATATTACCTAAGTTGGTCAAATAGTCAAACATAAGTCAAACTTAAGTTATCTATTTTTACTTAGAAAAAAATATTATTTAAATATATGTATTTTTTAGGTATTTTGCAGCTGATTCTTGGTCCCACCAACTTTGATATAATACCTTAGGTTGTGACCATTGGAAAGTATATCATCCCACCTTTCTATAGACAGTTTATTTGACGAAAACGGAGTTACGGTTTGAAAGTTATGGCCTCGCGAAAACAGCTTCCCAAAACATAAACTGCTGATAAAATGCTGTGTTCTCAAAATCAGCAACGATTACCCATTTTCAAGCTTGTTTTAAACCTGTTTAGCCTCAACAAAATCATACATATAATATATCGTTTTAAAACTTATCGTAAATACTTTGAATACCAATTAATAGTTTTTATCCAAACTTAACTGATTTCAAATTACAAGTCCACAAAGTTGGCCCAAGAGTCATTTATGACACTTAACCAAGACTAAAAGTCAGCCACAACATCCTGTTTTCATGTTCATTTTAAACCTGTTTAGACTCGACAAAATCATACATATCTTATAACATTTTGAAGTTTCTCATATCTACTTTCTAGCCCAATTAATAGTTTTTCCCATAACTTAATCATTTACAAATTACGAGCCTACAAAGTGAGCCCGAGAGTCATTTTGACACTTTCACTAAAATAATAAAATTTTTCATTGATAACTCAAATTCCAAACCATAATACTTGAGCATGTAAAAATCATGTCACAAGTTGATAAATGATATTTTAGACGTGTTACATACATTTGATCCTCAAAATTTCACATATTGGTCAAAGTAGGCGCGTATGACCCAAATGGGTCATAAATACCCATTTTGACCAAAACATGCCAAAACTCATTTTTAAAACATTACAATCTTCATACTTACTTAAATTGATATATCGAACGTGTCCAAGTTGCCCGTTACTCATTTCGATAATTTTTGGCTTAAATGGGTCAAGTGTCCAAACGGACGGTTTAAATTACATGGTTTATACTTATACAAAATTATCACTTTAGAACACCCCACACTATATGAAATAGTTAATATAAGTGTATTAAGTTCGTACAAAAAGTCTCAAGTCTCTAGCATTGGTCATTATTTTTATAACCCGAAACATTTGCAAAAACACACACTTAAAATCGTATTTACAGCAGCAACTTCTGTGTTTTTTAGAAAAATCATCGCAACTCTAAATCAGTCACAGCCAATTGGAGATGCGGCATTTTTAAGTGGAGAATCTACTCAATTTTTCGTATAGTCTCATTCGACCCAGAACATTACAATCTCGAAATCAGTAATAGCACTTTTAATAAAATGTATAAAACTTTGAACGAGTGTATAGGGTTCAAGAAAAATCGAAATGACTCGATTCTTGAGTCTAAATTCAATAGGTTTTCGACGTCTACAATTCTATCAACCCAAGTTTTTAATTACACCTCGTTAACCATGTCAAAAACGTACTTTTTCAGCCTATCCCGAAATGTACCTTATTTTAATCCTAACTTTTGACCCGTTCGCCCAATTTACGCAATATCTATATGAAAATTTTACTACTTTTCGAGAGTAATTCATCTAACAACTTATCATAATCAGCTACTAAGATTTACCTGCTCAGAATCAGATAATCAGTTACAAATTTTTATATCAAAATCTATTTACGCGTAGTTTTTGATACGTTAATCGAAATCAAACGATTCTTAAACCAAAAGTTATTAATTTTTCAAGAACAATACATTTATACACATATCATAAACTGAAAATATCATGTTCATATCAGTAGAATACCATTCAAATTCGTGATCATTCATAAAAACGAGTTAAAACTTCAATTAAACATAACATGAGCATACGGTAACGAAAATTCAAAATTCCAAAGCCCAAACTTATTAGTTTTTCAAGAGGATTCTGATTATCTTATAATATCATACATTCAACAAGTTCAAGTTTCTGACCTCACACAAAATAAATTCGTGATTCATCAAAAAGTCATCAAACGATCAAATTAACGAAAAATATCATGCATACATACAAGGACTTGAGCACTAGACACTATATCTTCCCTAATATGTAACAAAAACATGAAAACTAGAAAATTGGAGTTTTTAAAACTTACTCTAATCAAGAAATTGTTGGTATGGATGTGTAGAGCTCTTCGAGATGAATCCGAATATGTAACAATTTTATGATCCATCAATTTTTTAGGGTGTTCTTGAGTGAGAAAGATTGATGATGATGATGATGATGATGATGATGATGAATAGTAGTGGGTGTTCTTGAAGAGGGGAAGAATATGTACGTATGTGTGTGTTTAATGAAATGAATTAGGGTTATAAATAGATAGATATGTCACGGGTATATTTCTATCTCAATAATAGATATCACGGATGTAATAATTAATATACACGGGTATTAATGTCTAGTCACGGGTAAATAGATATATCACGGGTATAATAATTAGGTAAACACGGGTATTACTGTATAGTCACATGTTATAATTAAATTTTTATCCTTTAGCTAAGATCCAATGTATTTTATCTTAATATGATTCCATGACTGGTTAATTTTATATTTATAAAAAAAATTATATATATATATCTATATTGTTTGAAACCTTTTAAACTCTCGACGTCATACCTGATTTGTGTGTTTCATATAATACTTATTTATATTTATATTTGTATTTTACATTAAATAAATATTTGTCATTTATTGAAACATGAATGTTTAAACTAATTTTTCTCAAGTTCAATTTAAGAATATCCTAATTAAAATGATTTTTAAAACTTAATTATTATATAAAATAATATTTAAAATAAGAATTCATACGTTTCATTGTCTGAAAAGATATTTTTCCTGGTTTCACTAACTGTAGTGTTTTATTAAAAAATAAATATTAAAAAGTAGTATAAAAATTTCTTACAACTTGAATCTAAATAGTGATTAGAAATGGATATGAATCTAGTGATGTTAAAATTTAATTTAATCATTTATTATATATTTTTATTTATCATTTTATTTTTAAATAAAGTATTTTTATATATTTCAGAAGTTATCAGTTGAAATTATTAACTTTATTATTACTAATTTTCAAAAAATTTTAGTGCTAAATTAACACATATCAAAAGTAGTATGTTCTTAAATATAAAAAAAATGGCGTTGAAAAATTATTGAATTTAATAAATGGTTGTTAAGTATTTAACGGAAAGAGTCGGGTTATTACATGATTCAGCCAGAAAATTCAGCCGACCTATAAAAGCAAATTTGGGGTTTTTGAGTTAGAGAGCTGCTTCCTTAGGCCGTTTTGGAGCCCTAAAAGGGTTCCAATCATGATTCCATCAAGATCAAGGCCTAATTTCATGTTCCAAGTCAAAGATTAGTGAAGCTAGATGCTAGATCTACATCATCCATTCTCCATTTGTAATTTCTTTTCCATTTTAGCACTTGTTCTTATTTTATCTAATTGTAATGATGAATGCTTTAGTTTAATTGATTTTGTTCTTGTTTATCTTATGATTATAGCTTAGATCTTCTTCTCTTTGTCATTTTGGGTTGTAATCTCCACTTTACTTTACGCATTTTGCACTAATTAGTTGTAATCTTTGTTTTTCTTCATCTAGCTTTGAATTAATTACTTGTAATCACTCAAGATGATGTTTATTGATGTTTTTATGCTTGTTGCTAGTGTAATCTTTGCTATGTTTGGCTAAATCATTTGTGTTTGCTTATCTATGAATCTCTAATGCTAGTGTTTACCCCAAATCAATTGATTATTGTTGTTTGAATGAATTACATGATCATATGTTGTTGAGTTAGCTAAAGATCCATTGCTATGAGTTTGTTTTAGGCTTAACTTTGATTACATATGTTGAGTAGCTCTCTTAGTGATTTGAGAAGTGAATCAATGTGTGCTTCAACACCTTAGGTGATCTAGACTACTAGCTTGGGAATTGCAAGTGATTATGTTCTTGATCTAGGTTGGTTTTCAATTGGCCTTTAGTCAACATAGTAGTGCCGATTATCTTAAGTGATTTTGATAGTTGGGGGTTTTAAGTGATTTTATCCCAAGCTCAATCTCAATGACCAAATCATGCTTAACTCGATCTTAGGAAACAATGCTTATGTGAATTCGCAGAGTGTTATTTGATTTGAGGTTTAGTAGTGATGCTAAACGTTTAATAGTTCAACAACGAATGAGATACAAAAATAGGCAAAATGGGGCAAGCCAAGCATAGAGAGGATTAGGTAAGTGAACACTACTTAGTTATTTGATTTAAGTCTTAATATTTCGTTACTTGCTACTAGTTTACTTGTTAAGTTTAAGTTTGTTTAATTGTACAAGTTTTAGTTGTTAGTTGATATCAATCGAAACCCCCCAATCAAACAAACCCCCTAGGATAATTAATAGTTTCAATTATCCGACTTACACCGCTCTCTTGGACGAACTTGAAAAGAATACTTACATTAAGTGCTATAATAACCGGGTTTTAAGTGCTCGATAGATTGTGCGTGCTTCTTGTAATATTTACATCTTATATAAATTTAGAGAGTTATGTTTGGTATATCCACACCTCATCAGTTACTTTTTCAATAATTAGCTATGAAATTAATGTTAATCAAGGGTGAAGAACCAGCGCAAAGCCAGGTCGCCCAACTAGTTTACTACTATAGGCATATAATACAATTAATACTCAGGTTTTAAGGGAGGCTCAACACCCCCAGTTTTCTTTTGTCTCCGCCTCTTAGGGCAAGTGTTCACTGTGGAGGAACTTGAACCCGACCACGGATGGGGCGAGTGTAAAAAATTATTAAATTTTTCATTACAGATGAGGCAAACACTCAAAAACCTTATTTTTTAGTAAAAAAAAATTTTAGTATAAATTTTTTTTAAATCCTGCTGAGGCGGATGCCCCACCCTGTCTACACAAAGCTCCGCCCCTGAGTGGCCAATTGGGTGCAACAAAGGATCTACATTTCAAAAGTTGTTTTTTTATTGTATTATGTTGGTACCTATAACTATAACCACTTTTTTTTCTTTAATTCTTTGTATAAATTGTGATTATTAATGTATATTTTCCCTAGCTATTCAATTTGATTAATAGTGTTTTTATATGATAACCGGCCTTCTAAAGAAGACGTTAAACATATGACATGTACCATTTTCTTAAATATTAAATAGACAAAATTGTTAAAATAGTCCCCATGTTTTGCATTTTCTGCCCATTTCATCCCTGAAACTGAAACTCATCACTTTTCATCCTTAATGAGAAAAAAGTGTCACATTTTTGTCCCTCCTTTAACTCTTGTTATTTTCTTTTGTTACTTTGTACTTCATGTGCAATTCATATGCAGTCTTTGTACTATTTTTCTTACTCTAAGTACTGTTTTCGGAATTCTAAAATCTTGATTGTTTGTATTAATCATATAAATTTTACATAAAATCAAATAAATCTAACAACAAATTTCCAAATCTGTAGTAAAACCCAGACTTCATTCAAACTCAAAACACCACATTAACACTAATCGGCCAAACAGAGATGCATCTTGTTTTAGCTCTAAGCTTCATCAATGGCAGATTTTGCTTTCAACACTTTATAGGTTAATAAATTCTGTTAGAACAACTTCTCAATAGCACTTTTCTGGTTACTCGAACATACCCCAAATTAGATAAACTAACAAGGAAAAAACTTATATGCTTTATTACTAAAACAAGATCCAGTGATTTAAACCTAACCTCTTCCATTCATGAAGAACGAATCCTTCTTCACGCATCTCACGCATCTCATTTAGGGGAAGAATTGATTGTGGGATTAAGCTGAAAGTGGTGATGAGGACTGTTTTTTTTATTTTAGAAAACCTTTAAAATAAGAAGACTATTAACCCAACAAGATTTATACAGTTCAAGAAATGATGAGGACTGTTAGAGTAAGAAAAAGAGTACAGGGACTGCACATGAATTGCACACGGAGTACAAAGTAATGGAAAAATTAACAAGGGTTAAGGGAGGGACAAAATGAAAGGACCCGTTCATATACATTATAAACGATTCACAATAGTTGATTACATTGCGAGGTATTTGACCTCTATATGATACATTTTACAAACATTGCATTCATTTTTAAAATACAATCTTTCTTTACATCAAAAATTGACAGGCATGCATACCATTTCATAATATCCACTATCCAACTATAAATTGATTTAATAATAATCTTTGATGAACTCAATGACTCGAATGCAACGTTCTTCGAAATATGCTATGAAAGACTCCAAGTAATATCTTTAAAATGAGCAAATGCACAGCGGAAGATTTCTTTAGCACCTGAGAATAAACATGCTTTAAAGTGTCAACCAAAAGGTTGGTGAGTTCATTAGTTTATCATAATCATTTATTTCCATCATTTAAATAGACCACAAGAATTTCATTTCCAGTTCTCATAAATATACGTCCCATGCATAGAGACAAAAATAATCATTCATATGGTGAACACCTGGTAACCGACATTAACTAGATACATATAAGAATATCCCCTATCATTCCGGGATCCTCCTTCGGACATGATATAAATTTCGAAGTACTAAAGCATCCGGTACTTTGGATGGGGTTTGTTAGGCCCAATAGATCTATCTTTAGGATTCACGTCAATTAGGGTGTTTGTTCCCTAATTCTTAGATTACCAGACTTAATAAAAAAAGGGCATATTCGATTTCGATAATTCAACCATAGAATGTAGTTTCACGTACTTGTGTCTATTTTGTAAATCATTTATAAAAATTGCGCATGTATTTTCAGCCCAAAAATATAAAGGGTAAAAAGGCAAATGAAACTCATCATACTGTATTTCGTAGTAAAAATACATATAACGTCATTGAACAAGTGCAAGGTTGGCCTCGGATTCACGAACCTAAATTAATTATATATATTTATGTGTTGGTCAATATTTGTCTAACAAATTAGGTCAAGTCATAGTGTACCACAATCCTAATGCTCGAGAGTAATATGCAAAAGTCAACAAAAGTAAATTTGACTCAAAATAATTTTCAAAAATCTATACATGATTAATATATGGTTTAAATATCGTCGTTTTATATTTTTAAATATTTTTAAAATATTTATTAGAGTAAATAATATAATTTATTTATTAATAAATAAAATTTTATATTAAATTTATATAATAAAATATACTTTTATATATATTAAGTAATAAAATTTATAGGGTTGATTTAATATCATAAAGATAATATGATAGGTATTATTAAAGTAAGTTATTACACGTAGTAAAATATGTTTGTATCACATATTTATTTGATAAAATAATATCTATAATGATAGTAAGTAAAAGTTGTATTATTTTGTAATAATAATTATTATTATTAAAATATCAATATTTATAATTACTAAGATGACATTATGATAAAACGATAATTCTAATTATGATAACTTTAATATTTACGATAATTTTTAATATTATCTTTAAAATAATAAATCTATTTAAAATAATAATAATAATGATATTTTATAGTAACAATGACATTTCTATTAAAATGATAATTTTTGTTAAAATGATAGTTTTAATACTAACGATACTTTTAATAATAATAGTAATGATAAAAATAATAAGAACGATAATTTTATCTAAATCAATATCTTATAATATTTAAATTTCATCATGATACTCTTACCCATTATTTCCTAATCGTTTCGTTTAATAGCTTTTAATCGTCTTTTATATCGTGTTCATAATAAAGATAATAATAGTAATCAAAATAATTAGGTGCTACAAATATTTGTTTTAATTACTCTAATATTAATAATGATATTTACTATAACATTATTAACGATAATACTAATAATTATCTTAATGATAATATAGTAATAATAATAATAACAATAACAATAACCATTTTTAAATAATGATATATATATTAATAATGATAATAATAATAATAATACCAATAATAATAATAATAATAATAATAATTGGATAATAATAAAAATACTAATTATAACTTTAACGATAATAACGATAGTAATAATAAAAAAATAACAATTTTTAATGATAAATCCCTTTTATTGATAAAGATAATAATAATGATAATAACAAGATAAAACTAGAACGACGATAAAAACGACGATAATAATAATCATTTTTAATAAAAATATCGAAAATTCAATTGATTATAACTTCTAATCCGTTCATCGAAACCATTCAATATCTAAAGGAAAAGTTCTTAATTTTTCGCTAACTTTCCAAGGACATGCATATCTTATACCTTATCTCAACCACAAGTGTAACTAATTCAAGATTTAACCTAACCTGTCTAAGGGCAATATCAAAAGTACAAGCATGCATAATCCTAAATACTCGAGCACTAGTCAGGGATACACTATTAGTATGTAAAAGTTAAATTATGAGTACTCACGTATCAATATTGAGATTCAATATTGCAGGAAAGGTAGGTAGACGCAACGAAAATGATAAACACTATATTGACCTCACGAGCATACCCATGAACCATACTCAATCACCTCCATAGCTATAACCCATAATTTCCTTAATCCTATCCCACTCGAAAAACAATTTTGAAATCACTCGGACAGCACTCCGTCGTAATATTTTATGTATACTAATAATATCTTGAAATAATATGGAGTAAATATATATATGCAAATCGATTGAGAGAGTTTAGAGAAAAATATTTTCAAGTTTCTATGAAATAATGAAACCTGTTGAATTTCATTTATAATAGATTTTTGAATTATTAAAGTAAATTATTAAAGTATGAATTATTAAAGTGAATTATTAAAGTATGAATTATTAAAGTGAATTATTAAAGTATTAATTATTAAAGTGAATTATTAAAGTATGAATTATTAAAGTGAATTATTAAAGTATGAATTATTAAAGTGAATTATTAAAGTTAAAGTAAAGTAAAAATAAAGTAAAGGTAAAGTTTAAGTATAGTAAAAGTATAAAACTATGTACGTATAATACGCGTATAAATATATATAATATTAATTTAAATTGTTTATATATTTAATAAAATAAAATATAAATATCGTTATCTTTATCTTTATCATACTAGTTAAGTAATGAGTTGTCAAAAGTGGTTCTAGATATTTATAAAAGTTATATACGTTTTAATAATAAAGTTCTTTTAAAACTGAAAACGTTTTTGTACGTTTAAAACTAAATAGATCAATCGAGTCTTTATGAGATTCAATCTTCCACTATCCTTTGTCTAGTTCTCAATGGTTGACAATTTGTTCTTATTTATAAATCACTTTACCATTTTCCGAATATTGTTAAAATGGCAAGATTTCTCAAATCAACGTGGGCCTTTCAACAGAGACTTGTAATCATAATTCAATATATCTGATAATTCAATCATTTGATCTTATCTTCTAATTCCATTGATAAACATTTTGAAACAGATACAATCATATAAAGTATTTAATCTAATATTTTGTTTACGTTTCAAGTTATAATATATATACACATATACATATATAATCATATTCGTTTAATGGTTCGTGAATCGTTAGAACTTGGTCGAGGTTGAATGAATGTATGAACATAGTTTAAAATTCTTGAAATTTAACTTAACAAATATTGCTTATCATGTTGGAAACATATAAAGATTAAAGTTTAAATTTGGTTGGAAATTTCCGGGTTGTCACAGTACCTACCCGTTAAAGAAATTTCGTCCCGAAATTTGAGTGGAAAGGTCGTGAATGATAATAAGTATGTTTTCATGATGCATACGGGCTGAAAATTAGAGTTTTATCATCAGCGAATAATTTGGATAAACAATCCATTTATATGAAGAGTACGAATGAAGCTAACATAGAAGAGTGAAATGAGTAAGTGTAGATTTATCTTATCATTTGACGTAGATATGATTGATTCCCAGATTTCAAGGGATTTGAAGAAAATCTTCTTAATAAGATTTGACTCTCCGGTAATCAAGGGAATTAGGATCCGCTTTAAATACGATCGTCCATTTTAATTGTTCTGTCGGAGATTTTCTTATAAATTCACCTCCTTCGTTTCCTTACAACTCACACCTTCTGTTGATGCATTTTATGCAAGTCCCTAGACATCTACCCACGTCCATTGCAGGTACAACAGTTTATAGGCCACCATGATTGCTCGTTATTATCCTATCCGTGTTTGTATGTGGTTACAGGAACTGCAGGAACGAGATTTAGATGTTTGACTATGTTAGACTTAGTCAAACGTACGAGTGAAACCTCACTAGTACGGCTGACAGGCTCATACGCACGGTTGATGCTGAGCTAAGTCACAATTACAACATAAATGAGAAGACACGAGTGAGTGATCACCCGTACGGCTGATGAAGCCAACTCTTACGTGTGATGAATGAATCGTATGGGTGAGTC
Organism: Rutidosis leptorrhynchoides; assembly: GCF_046630445.1. Classification (NCBI taxonomy): domain Eukaryota; kingdom Viridiplantae; phylum Streptophyta; class Magnoliopsida; order Asterales; family Asteraceae; genus Rutidosis; species Rutidosis leptorrhynchoides. Next base: position 359,555,996 of record NC_092338.1, read on the forward strand.
AACAACAGGGGTATATAAAGTCTTATGTTCTTCATTTTAGGTTAAGCCTCTCATTTGTTACACACACTCAAATCTAGTGAGCTCCTCCGATTCTCTCTCAGTCCAAATCACCCAGGTGGTGAATAATAGCTCCAGGTGTTGATCTAATCACACTTGATTTAGTTGTGGTTTGACAAAATTAATCAAAAAAAACTTAACCTATTCACTAGAGGGTTTGATTCACTTATTCCGCCATTGTGTGAGTTAAATCTGTTGATTTCTAAGTTCCTAGTCATGTTTCATCACCTTCTATTCTTTCCCCATCAACTCATATTTTAAAGTATTCATCAATATGCTCCATCCAGTTCTGATTCTCGATATACTTCTAACTTTCATATCGGTCATTCTTCTTTTTCATCTACCACCGGAAGAATCTTTACTTCTACTATACTCTTGGGTTTATAGTGTTTCTAGTTCTCCCGTGTCTTTATATTGCTATATGCATCGATATATATGGTTTATAATTTCTGGTTTATCGTTGGGCTTTATATGTTCCCTCATATTTCAAAGTCTCTGCTTCTGTCTTCTATAATCATTATCATTCACAGTTAATGCTCTCTTTTATTTGCTGCAATTTATATCCCAATTTCTATTTCGGAGTTTTGTCCTTTCGTTTCTTCTTCTTGCGATTAAGCACCGCTTGTAATGGTCCAGAATTCACAGATATGAATTTTGGAATGAACATTGTTAATGTTCTAGGAAGGAAATTGTGATGGCACGATCTTGACTTGTCAAATTACTAGAATACCTTGGAAAAGGCCGAATCATCAAGAAATATTTTCTTGATATTTTAGAGGTTAAATAGAATACAAGAGTCGTATAACATGGCACATGATGATGTTATGATCTGTGAATCATCACGTTCCATTTAGAAACTTATCATGACTTACTGTAATATAATCACGTTGATCAAGTGTCATTATATTATACTAATTCATGCTTCAGTTCCCAACACTACTTCAAAATATTCCTATTTTAAACTTGAATGTTTCAGAATTTAGAAACTAAAATAGTTTCTTTTATGATGTAATACAGATAGCGCAAAGAGGTAAATGATTTCAAATAAGAAAAATTAAGAAAATATCTTCAGAAATATGGAGAATATTTATAATGAAAGATATGATGATATTTTAGAATTTCTAATATCAGAGGATGATGAAGAATATTGTCCGCAGGGGTTTAGAGTCAGGAGCAAGGTATTCGTTAATGACTTCAGCAGGTACTGAATCATGGATCCTTTGAAGTCAGGTTCAGTCTTTGTAATTTGTCCACAGCCTCCTTCCTACTTTGCTCAATCCGTTTTCCAGTTCAAAAACTTCTCTTTTTCTACGCTTTACCAGCACAATTCATCATTATCATCCAGCTTTTACCGTTTAAAGTCATTTATAGTTTTTGCTGCTTCATCAGCATTTTTTCCATTTTCGGAGAACCAATTCGTAGTTCGGAGTGTTTTTCAGAAACTTCACATTCAAATTAAGTCCAGAAGATCGACGTTATATATACACATATAACTGTTGGCGTAGACATGCTGCGAGATTTCAAAATACTGATTGCTAATTCCCAATGATTCGTATGGCAATTCTCATTACAAGATGCGAATGAGTAAATGATGGGGTTTCAATAAATAATTATAATGACTTTTTGGAGAGACTAAAGTCAAAGGGTAATGAAGTTATTGGTACATCTGCTAATAATGTGGTGGAATGTAAAAGGTTCCCTGGTAACGATGGTGTATATCTCAAGGTTATAATAAGGTTAGTCTGACTGAAAAGTCGAAGTTGACTTGCTGGAGCTGTGACAAAACTGGCTACTTTGAATAGGAGTCGCAAAGTTATTTTTGCTAATAAATGCCAAAGAATCTGACGCGGATACTTTGTTTAAACTTTTACTTTGGTTTCAAGAGTTTTTCGGGTACATAACTGTGGGTAACATGTGGTTGGATCATCATCTCGATTGCTCATCATTCGAAGTGTCTTTAGAAATTTTCGAAGGGTTTGAACACAGATTGTAATCGTTAACATACATTTGATGTTTTAACACAGTTTTGAAGTCAAAATATAGCTTGTGAAAGATGTAAGGATCTAAGAGTGATGATTTTGGTCATATCTCGAGTTGAATTTTGAGATTTCAAAATCAGAATATGTAATTAAATTTTGAATGAGTATGGTAGTTTTGATTTCTATAAAAGAATATATATTGTTGTGAAAGTAGGGAGTATAATGGATGATTTGCTGAATCAGATTCGAAGAATGTAACATATTATTTGTGAATTTATATATCTCTCGGGTATTACCTACCCGTTAAAAAAAATTTCACAATTAATATTTTAAACTCATTTGATTTACGGTTGAAACTAGAATTGAATAATCCCTAAAGGCTTTAAAAAGTACATAACTTTTACACAGTATTTCTTTAATGACATTGAAATTATTAATCAATACTTCGTTATTTGTTGATGTATGATGTTCGGTTCGTGGAATTCTTGTGAATTTCGCAAAGTACGAATGACGTTATCTGAAAAGTTTCGGGTACATCGATGATGAAAGTGTAAAATCAAATATATACTTGATTTATTATGAATTGGAATTTGTTGAATTGCGACAGAGATTGTAGTTAACGCTGGTTAAGTTGCGGCCGAAGGACGTACATTATTGCATATTTGTAATATGAATTAACCGAGTAGTTAAGATTCACACACAATAGCTTAGCACGGAAAGATTTATTTCAAAATATATATATATATATATATATATATATATATATATATATATATATATATATATATATATATATATATATATATATATATATATATATATATAATATACATATAATTTTTTCAGAGGGAATGAGTTAATTCTTCATAACTCGCTGATACAATATACACGTTATTGATTCGTAATGATGTCCACAGTGATTCTTGAAATGACGGAGTTTGTGATGTTATCGGTGTTGTTGATTCGGATGTTGACTGTACTGACGATGCTGGTAACGCTGACGGTACTTTTGATACTGTTGGTAAAGCAAGTTTAGCTTGTTAATCACACACCATTTTTGTCAGGGTTTCTACTCTTCTTTCTATCATTTTGGTTTGCTTAACTGATTTATGGTTAGGGCTAGATTAGATAATCTCTAAGACTTTAGAGATTACATAATCGCCGCGGAATGTTTCTCCAATGAAGTTATGAATTAATACTTCGTCAGTTATAAAGTGCGAGTATCCTCGTCAAATTACCCTTATACCCGAAGTCAAATATTCCAACTGATTAAGGATTTAAACTGTGACGCAGTTATCACTTCTGTCAACAATTACACCAGTTATCACTGTATGTAATCCACCCCTGTTTTAATTAGTTTATGAATATTAATTCATCCACTTGATCAGAATGAATAATCAATTACCCAACCCAATTGATTAATTAAATGATTATAACAGATTCCATATGAACGTCACTAAATAGGACAACCATAATCATTATTAATTATTAGATTAATTAATTTGAAGATAGGTTCGACAGACTCCAATGAGTTGTCACTCAATTAGACAATACCCCCCATCTATTAATAGTCAATAGTCCAATTTTCACAAGTGTCGGTCTTTTGCCCAAACCTTAATTATGGTCCAAAGTTCAATAACCCCATCTTAGTAATTAGCCCAACATCATGATTACTTCGTTTTAAATAAGCATAATAATAACTTAGCTACGAGACATTAATGTAAAAAGGTTGAACATAACTTACAATGATTAAAAATAGCGTAGCATTACACGGACAGAATTTCGACTTACACACTCAAACGATCTCTATCATAAATCTTATTATTATCATAATTTAAAATTAAAATTAAGATTATTGTTATATCTGATTACATTAACATTATGATAGAGAATTATAGATATTGATATTGATAGATAGAAAAATAAGAAAAAGATAGAAAAAAAATGATCGAAAAAAGTCTCCTGGTTTTGATCGTAAATCATCGCTTTTATAGCGAAATTAGAATTGAAATTTTCATTTACGACCCCTGAACTATGCTCAATTAACAACTTTTTATTATTTAATATTATTCTTATTATGAATTATTTAAATATTATATTTTATTCTTGTGCATAGTTGACTCGTAATTTTTACACCGTTGCGTCGAGCGCTGAAAGTTGGTTCATGCCTCGGTTCCGGATTTTCGAACGCCCTTTCGTACAATTTTATATCGTGTACTTTGCGTTTTGTAACTTGTACTCTTGTCATTTTTAGACGTTCTTCATCAATAATTTGAACCTTTTTGATTGTATCTTGTACTTTTGAGCTTTTTGTACCTTTGCGTCTTCAAATCTTCATTTTCGCCTTTTGTCTTCGCACTTATTTAAAATAAACGAATATTACTCGAAAATGGAACAATTGCAACTAAAATCTTGTCTTTCTTGGGGGATTTTGCTATGAAATATATGTTCCTTTTTAGCCTTATCAATATCCCCACACTTGAGCGTTGCTTGTCCTCAAGCAATACAGTCTTGAAATAATATAATACATCACACGAATCACTTCTTTATTCTTCACACTTTGTACATCAGTGATTTTGATAGAGTGGTATAAACAATGATATTAACAATAGAACCATGGTTAAAGGTGGGTGTGTCATCCACAGTTGCCTTGGGTTTAGGTCAACGACACTTGCAATCAAATAGCCGATTTACTTTCGGTTTCCAAAGCAAAGTGCACATTTGAAAGGCGGTTTACAGTCCCACATGACTATAAAAATTTAGATCCTTTAGGAAATAGGATCTTTATGAAAACATTTGATCTTTTGAAAATTCAATCTAGCTTTTACCCTAGATAAGTTTTCTGATTTGATCCACCATTGGTGTTGCAAAATATATTTGTGGATCAATATTTTGGCTAAAAACATTTAGGTTCGTGTAATCCACTGCTATCCCGGTATCGGAAAGCACACATCCAGTTTACTTGTTCCGTATATTACCTTTCGGCAAACTACCGTCCGGTTGTAAAGGAAAGCGATGAACAAGAAACTGTTAAGGCAATGTCTAATGACATGCTTTTGGTTATGGTCTTTTAACGTGTCGGATGCTAGTACTATCCTTGGTAGGAGCAATAGTAAAGATCATCCTATGATTTTTCGGTCTGGCACAAGGTCCTGTCTCCGACCATGCTATGCAACCACCGTTCTTACGGTTGACACCCGATTTGGTTCAGGTGACCTAATGAATTCCAGGTGAATTCCTAGGATTTTACGTTCAATGGTAATGAACGCATTGAAAATGGATTTTCAGAAAACAAATCGGTTTGTATTTTTGATCAAAATATTTTCTCGTTCAAGCTCGAGTTTAGATATCATTGAATTCCATGAGTTTGAATTCTCAATCTTTAAGGTCAATCTCTAGGATTGAGTATTATCAGTCTTAAAAGCTGATTTTTAATCTTTAAGGAGATTATCCTTTTCTGGGGATCTGATTCATTAGTCTTATCAAGCTAATTTGCACGGTGCCTCCCCATTGTACGAGATAAATCCTTCTCATGGTTAGGATAAATCTGACCACTTGGCGACCCTGTTTGATGCTGAGGTCCGTGGATTTCCTGCTGATTTTAGTGATGACTTTTCTAGGTTTTTCGTCAACCTACAGCTGGTCTGGACGACAACTTCATGACCTAAATCAAGAAGCGCGTTTCTTTTTCGGAAGACTTTACTTCCTTTTAATGATGGAATTGATTCATCGTGTAGATCCATCTTTCTTTCAAAAGTATTATAGTAAATCGGGTAAAACTGATTAGTATCATCCAAAACAAAAGTACCTGCAATAATCTTGTACAAAAATATGTGATAGATAGTTTTTAATTGAATAACTTGGTACATTCTCCCCACACTTAGTTTCTTTCTTTGCCTTTTTATTCTCCTTTATTCCATTTTAAATGAATTCAAGCATTTTAGGTTGTTTCTCAATTTATGTCCTTTCCGAGGTAACGATAATTTCGGTATTATCACCTAGTTTTCATCGTTCATAAATATGTATAAACATGATTTTGAGTTCATTTAATTGAAAATTTTTCAAATTTTCACAAAATTTGGCAAATAAACTAAGTGTAAACCCGAGAGAATTTATAACCCTTCCCCACACTTAAGATCATGCAATGCCCTCATTTGCATCAAATCAGACTATAATTTAAATTCATGAGGGTGATTAGCGTGGAAAAGTGATTAAAAATACCGAGTTTGTAATTACAAAGCTCGTCGAATGATAGATGGCGCCTCATCGTTCATTCCTTCATTTGTTATATCATATTTGTTGTTTTGCGTCTTGTCGTCAAAATTAGTACCTTTTGCTGAACTTTAATGACAGTCTTTGAAAGTGCATTGTTTTACCCTGTTTTGTACATAAGATAAAATACAAACATATATATATATATATATATTTGAAGTTTGGTTTATAACCCCACTTTTCAAAAATTTATAAAGTATAATATTTTTGGCATACTTTAAATCAATAAAATTAAAAATAATGATAACAAAATTTGTCGCCCCGCCCTCGGGTAAAGTAATTTCGGCTTAATGACCTAGTCTTCAACTCACGACGAATTTTAGAAATCATTTTTTCAACTTAATGAATTAAAGTAAATTTTGTTTTTAAAAACTTAAATTAAAATGCATATTAATTTCATAAAAAAACTACAAAACAAAAATTCAGAATGGAGGGAGAAAACTAGTTCTTTAGTGTCTGCTAGCGAAAAAGACCAATCGGATTCCATTCTCTGAACTACACGAGAACAGAACAAATAACTTTAGACAACATTATCTTTTTAGAACATTCGAATCTCCCCACACTTAGGTAGCTGTGGTGTTGAAATTGTGATTAACTTCATTGTCAATTTCTCTTGGTCCATAATCAACTTGCCTATCTGTGACTTTTTCTTTAAGCCAGTGCCCGGCTTCTTCCGTAATATCCCATAATTCAACTAGCTTCGCCCTTTCTTTAGGCGACAGATTGGATACTAACCGGTTACATAACTTAAAGTTCCCCTTACTTCTAGCATCAATAGCCCGTTTAAAAAGTTTCTTCATTGAACTGTTAATAATGGGGTCATTTAATTTCGTATCAATAACGGGGTTCTTTGTTATCATGTCATCATTAGGTGTTACTTCATTTTCCCCACACTTAGGCGTTTTATTATTATTAAGCACTACCGTTGGAGTTGGTAAAACAACATGGTTCTTACCAATCATTTTTTCTGGTTCAACGGTTTTGGTTGGTGGAGATTTAGACTTTCGAATCATAAAGGTGATAGATTTGTCACCACTTTTAAGTGTCATTCTTCCATTTCCTACATCAAATAACGCCCCGGTGGACGCAAAGAATGGTCGATCTAAAATTAGAGGAATGTTTGGGTCCTCTTCTATGTCAATGACAATGAATTCGACTAGAAAGGTTAAATTACCTACTTGAATGGGTAGGTTGTCAGCAATTCCAACTGGGTGCTTAATGGTTTGATCAAAGAGTCGAACACTCATATCCGTTGGACTTAACTCACCTACACCTAATCTCTTATATAAGGAAAGAGACATAACACTCACACTTGCACCTAAATCTGCTAGTGCATCATACATGACACAATCACTAAGTAGACAAGGAACAATAAATTCACCCGGATCACCTACCCTAGGTGGAGGTTTTGGTGGAACTGTATTCACCGGGTTTACTTCTACGGCTTTTGTTTCTTGTACTTTCTTATTCTTTTTCTTCTTCTTCTTTCCAGAAGTATCACAATCTTTATTACCTATCACTTGCTCATACTCAACTCCTTTTCTTGGAAACGGGATGGGTGGTTTGTATGGTGCCACCATTGGCTTTACATACTCGGGTGGTGGTGGTGTAACTTCTTCATTGTTACTCTCATCTAAAACCTTCCCATCTTCTGGTGCTGGTTTTTCAGAATTCGTTGAAACCATATTAACATTCTCATTCCGAGGATTTACTTCAGTATTACTCGGTAGCTTTCCTTGTTCCCTCTCACTCATCATGCTAGCAAGAGTACCTACGTGTTTTTCTAGATTCAAAATGGAAGCTTGTTGAGTTCTTAATGACTGATCAAATCTCTCGTTCGTTTGGGTTTGAGTTTCAATAAATTGTGTTTGAGATTCAACTAGCTTGAATACCACGTCTTCCATATTTGACTTTTTCTCTTCGGTTTGTTGTTGTGGTTTATATAAACCAGGTCTTTGTTGATTGAAAGTGTTGTTTTGAGTTGGTTGATTATTCGGACCTTGTTGGTTATACCAGTTATTTTCGGGTCCTTTTGGATTGTAAAGAATGTTTTGATTTCGATTGAAGTTTAGCTTTGGCGGTTGATAATTATTTTGATAATTATTTCCAGGCCTTTGGTTCATATAGGAAACATTCTCTCCTTGTTCCAATGTTGGTTCAATGTGACAATCTTTCAATAAGTGTGGTCCACCGCATAGCTCACAACTGATTCGTATTGCGTGAATATCTTTATTCATCTTTTCCATTCGTCTTTCGAAAGCATCTATTTTTGCTGAAACGGAATCAAAGTCATGGCTAGAATCGGCTCTAGCCACTTTAGATGAACGAAAAATATCTTTTTCTTGGTGCCACTCATGCGAGTGGGAGGCTGTGTTATCAATAATTTTGTAAGCTTCAGTTGCGGTTTTCTTCATAATGGAACCACCAGCTGTTATGTCGATGTCTTTTCGTGTAGCAACGTTGACACCTTGGTAGAATATTTGTACTATTTGGTAAGTGTCTAAACCGTGTTGAGGACATCCTCTCAACATCCTTCCGAATCTTGTCCACGCCTCATATAATGTTTCATTTGGCTTTTGCGCGAACGTAACAATTTCTCCTTGAAGTCTCACGGCTTTAGATGCCGGAAAGAATTGTTTAAGAAATTTTTCAACTAAAACATCCCATGTGTCAATCGCCCCTTCAGGTAACGATTCTAACCAATCTTTGGCTTCTCCCTTTAAAGTCCAGGGAAACAACATGAGATAGATCTGCTCATCTTCCACTTCTCGGATTTTGAATAGTGTACAAATTCTTTTAAACGTACGAAGGTGTTCGTTAGGATCTTCATTCGGTGCACCACTGAATTGGCATTGGTTAGTTACCATGTGTAGAATTTGTCCTTTGATTTCATAATCTGGCGCATTAACTTCTGGCTTAATAATGGCGTGACCTTGGCCCGTGCGTGTGGCTCTCATTCGATCTTCCATACTTAGAGGTTCCGTTACTTCCATAATTGAATTTGTTGAATACGAATCACTAGAGGATTCTGATTTAATGGTTTGTGGCTCAGGAGGAATAATTAGTGGTTCAAGATCTTGGAATTGTCCTTGAATATGCTCCGGGTTCTTAATTGTGAAGTCGGGTTCAAAAGATGGATTATCGGAAATTTGAGTTGGAGTTCTTGTTCGACTAGATGACGATTCTAAAGAAAAATCAACGGCGACAATATTTGCTAGATGTCTTGATCGAGTTACAGGTGGTGAACGTATGAAAGGTGGTGAACGTTTTACTCGGTGCATTCACTGAATATCCTATTAGTTTTTAAAAAAGAAAGAAAAATTATAATAAGTTATCCAATTAATAGACTTTTCTGATTTTGCCCACGTTTCGAATAGCCAAAAGATGCAGCAGAGGGGCAGGATTCGTTTGGTCTCAATATAATTGAGTACTGTTTGGCTCCAATAACCCGGTCCACGTACAAATCCAACTATTACTACGAACCAGAAAATTTTGATGTCTATCAATTTAACCACTTAAAATAAATTTTCGTAATTTTAAGAAATTTAGATAAGAAGTAGAATAAAAATCTATGTCCTAAAACTAGAATAGCGAGAAATAAGAAAGAAAAAGAGTTCGTCGAAAAAGGTCGAAAAATAAAAGGTCGAAAAATAGGCGTCGAAAAATAAAAATAAGAAAGTAGTGCGAAATACGGCGTCGTAAAATTCTAAAGCACCTAAAACTTAGTCTAAGGAATAAGCACTTAAGGGATTTTACGGCAAAGCCTAAAAATTCTAGAAGTAAAAATAACTATGGCAAAACTAAACTTAATACTAAAAGTTGCGACTATAGTCTAAAAATCTAAAGGTAATAAAACTAAAAAAAAAACATTTTTTTTTATAGATAAAATCTTAAAAAAATATATTTTTTTTTTTTTAATAATTTTTTTTTTTACGTTTTTTTTTTTTTACTTTTTTTTTTTTTTTAAAAACGATTTTTTTTTACAATTTTTTTTTTTTTTTTAAAAACGAATTTTTTTTTTCTTAAAAAAAACGTTTTTTTTTTTTTACAATTTTTTTTTTTTTTTATAAAAAACGAATTTTTTTTTCTTTAAAAAAAACGTTTTTTTACACAATTTTTTTTTTTAACTCATTTACTATTCATGAATAGTAAATGAAAAGAAATTAATTAATTTACTATTCACATGAAAGCGACATTATAGAAATTATTAATTATAAGTTACATAATATACCCAAGAAGTATTTAATAAATACGACTTTTTTAAAATTTACGTATCAAATTTTGATTCTAAAATATTATTATATTATTATATTCTATTTCAATATTATTATATTATTATATTCTATTTCAATATTATTATATTATTATATTTTATTTCAATATTATTATAATTAAAAATATAGCGTTTTAGCGCTCCCCGGCAGCGGCGCCAAAAACTTGATGATGTAGCGTGAGGGTACGAAATAGTATTATTTTTACTAGGAAATACTACAAAATATGACACAAGTTTTATTTATTTACGGATGGGATATACCTAAACCTTGCTACAACACTATAGGCAGTGTACCTAATCGTAGAGTAGTGTAGTTTTTAGTAAGTCCGGTTCGTTCCACAGGGAGCTGGTGATACTTACTATATTTTTAACTATATTTATACAAAATATATATAATTATATAAGTAGTAATATTATTATAAAAGGGGAGTTTTTACCGTTTAATGACCGGTTTGTCGATTTTATATTTCTAAGCGTAAAGATAAATGACAATAATTAAAGTGCGTAAAATAAATAAATGACGATAAATAAAATGACAGTAAATAAAATTGCGAGTAATAAAATGACAGTAAATAAAGATACGATGAGAAATATAATAAAAGAATTATGCTTATTTAAACTTCCGTAATCATGATGTTTGACGTGTTGATTTTAATTTATTACCATGGGTTAATTGTCCTTTGTCCTGGTTTATTTGATACGTCTATCTGGTTTTTGTCCATAATAGTCCATCGGTCATAAATATAAAGTGCGAGTATCCTCGTCAAATTACCCTTATACCCGAAGTCAAATATTCCAACTGATTAAGGATTTAAACTGTGACGCAGTTATCACTTCTGTCAACAATTACACCAGTTATCACTGTATGTAATCCACCCCTGTTTTAATTAGTTTATGAATATTAATTCATCCACTTGATCAGAATGAATAATCAATTACCCAACCCAATTGATTAATTAAATGATTATAACAGATTCCATATGAACGTCACTAAATAGGACAACCATAATCATTATTAATTATTAGATTAATTAATTTGAAGATAGGTTCGACAGACTCCAATGAGTTGTCACTCAATTAGACAATACCCCCCATCTATTAATAGTCAATAGTCCAATTTTCACAAGTGTCGGTCTTTTGCCCAAACCTTAATTATGGTCCAAAGTTCAATAACCCCATCTTAGTAATTAGCCCAACATCATGATTACTTCGTTTTAAATAAGCATAATAATAACTTAGCTACGAGACATTAATGTAAAAAGGTTGAACATAACTTACAATGATTAAAAATAGCGTAGCGTTACACGGACAGAATTTCGACTTACACACTCAAACGATCTCTATCATAAATCTTATTATTATCATAATTTAAAATTAAAATTAAGATTATTGTTATATCTGATTACATTAACATTATGATAGAGAATTATAGATATTGATATTGATAGATAGAAAAATAAGAAAAAGATAGAAAAAAAATGATCGAAAAAAGTCTCCTGGTTTTGATCGTAAATCATCGCTTTTATAGCGAAATTAGAATTGAAATTTTCATTTACGACCCCTGAACTATGCTCAATTAACAACTTTTTATTATTTAATATTATTCTTATTATGAATTATTTAAATATTATATTTTATTCTTGTGCATAGTTGACTCGTAATTTTTACACCGTTGCGTCGAGCGCTGAAAGTTGGTTCATGCCTCGGTTCCGGATTTTCGAACGCCCTTTCGTACAATTTTATATCGTGTACTTTGCGTTTTGTAACTTGTACTCTTGTCATTTTTAGACGTTCTTCATCAATAATTTGAACCTTTTTGATTGTATCTTGTACTTTTGAGCTTTTTGGACCTTTGCTTCTTCAAATCTTCGTTTTCGCCTTTTGTCTTCGCACTTATTTAAAATAAACGAATATTACTCGAAAATGGAACAATTGCAACTAAAATCTTGTCTTTCTTGGGGGATTTTGCTATGAAATATATGTTCCTTTTTAGCCTTATCACATTGCATTCATTTTTAAAAGACAATCTTTCTTTACATCAAAAATTGATAGGCATGCATACCATTTCATAATATCCACTATCCAACTATAAATTGATTTAATAATAATCTTTGATGAACTCAATGACTCGAATGCAACGTTCTTCGAAATATGCTATGAAAGACTCCAAGTAATATCTTTAAAATGAGCAAATGCACAGCGGAAGATTTCTTTAACACCTGAGAATAAACATGCTTTAAAGTGTCAACCAAAAGGTTGGTGAGTTCATTAGTTTATCATAATCATTTATTTCCATCATTTTAATAGACCACAAGAATTTCATTTCCAGTTCTCATAAATATACGTCCCATGCATAGAGACAAAAATAATCATTCATATGGTGAACACCTGGTAACCGACATTAACTAGATACATATAAGAATATCCCCTATCATTCCGGGATCCTCCTTCGGACATGATATAAATTTTTAAGTACTAAAGCATCCGGTACTTTGGATGGGGTTTGTTAGGCCCAATAGATCTATCTTTAGGATTCACGTCAATTAGGGTGTTTGTTCCCTAATTCTTAGATTACCAGACTTAATAAAAAAAGGGCATATTCGATTTCGATAATTCAACCATAGAATGTAGTTTCACGTACTTGTGTCTATTTTGTAAATCATTTATAAAAAATTGCGCATGTATTTTCAGCCCAAAAATATAAAGGTTAAAAAGGCAAATGAAACTCACCATACTGTATTTCGTAGTAAAAATACATATAACGTCATTGAACAAGTGCAAGGTTGGCCTCGGATTCACGAACCTAAATTAATTATATATATTTATGTGTTGGTCAATATTTGTCTAACAAATTAGGTCAAGTCATAGTGTACCACAATCCAAATGCTCGAGAGTAATATGCAAAAGTCAACAAAAGTAAATTTGACTCAAAATAATTTCCAAAAATCTATACATGATTAATATATGGTTTAAATATCGTCGTTTTATATTTTTAAATATTTTTAAAATATTTATTAGAGTAAATAATATAATTTATTTATTAATAAATAAAATTTTATATTAAATTTATATAATAAAATATACTTTTATATATATTAAGTAATAAAATTTATAGGGTTCATTTAATATCATAAAGATAATATGATAGGTATTATTAAAGTAAGTTATTACACGTAGTAAAATATGTTTGTATCACATATTTATTTGATAAAATAATATCTATAATGATAGTAAGTAAAAGTTGTATTATTTTGTAATAATAATTATTATTATAAAAATATCAATATTTATAATTACTAAGATGACATTATGATAAAAATATAATTTTAATTATGATAACTTTAATATTTACGATAATTTTTAATATTATCTTTAAAATAATAAATCTATTTAAAATAATAATAATAATGATATTTTATAGTAACAATGACATTTCTATTAAAATGATAATTTTTGTTAAAATGATAGTTTTAATACTAACGATACTTTTAATAATAATAGTAATGATAAAAATAATAAGAACGATAATTTTATCTAAATCAATATCTTATAATATTTAAATTTCATCATGATACTCTTACCCATTATTTCCTAATCGTTTCGTTTAATAGCTTTTAATCGTCTTTTATATCGTGTTCATAATAAAGATAATAATAGTAATCAAAATAATTAGGTGTTACAAATATTTGTTTTAATTACTCTAATATTAATAATGATAGTTACTATAACATTATTAACGATAATACTAATAATTATCTTAATGATAATATAGTAATAATAATAATAACAATAACAATAACCATTTTTAAATAATGATATATATATTAATAATGATAATAATAATAATAATACCAATAATAATAATAATAATAATAATAATAATAATAATTGGATAATAATAATAATACTAATTATAGCTTTAACGATAATAACGATAGTAATAATAAAAAAAATAACAATTTTTAATGATAAATCCCTTTTATTGATAAAGATAATAATAATGATAATAACAAGATAAAACTAGAACGACGATAAAAACGACGATAATAATAATCATTTTTAATAAAAATATCGAAAATTCAATTGATTATAACTTCTAATCCGTTCATCGAAACCATTCAATATCTAAAGGAAAAGTTCTTAATTTTTCGCTAACTTTCCAAGGACATGCATATCTTATACCTTATCTCAACCACAAGTGTAACTAATTCAAGATTTAACCTAACCTGTCTAAGGGCAATATCAAAAGTACAAGCATACATAATCCTCAATACTCGAGCACTAGTCAGGGATACACTATTAGTATGTAAAAGTTAAATTATGAGTACTCACGTATCAATATTGAGATTCAATATTGAAGGAAAGGTACGTAGACGCAACGAAAATGACAAACACTATATTGACCTCACGAGCATACCCATGAACCATACTGAATCACCTCCATAGCTATAACCCATAATTTCCTTAATCCTATCCCACTCGAAAAACAATTTTGAAATCACTCGGACAGCACTCCGTCGTAATATTTTATGTATACTAATAATATCTTGAAATAATATGGAGTAAATATATATATGTAAATCGATTGAGAGAGTTTAGAGAAAAATATTTTCAAGTTTTTATGAAATAATGAAACCTGTTGAATTCCATTTATAATAGATTTTTGAATTATTAAAGTGAATTATTAAAGTATGAATTATTAAAGTGAATTATTAAAGTATGAAATATTAAAGTGAATTATTAAAGTATTAATTATTAAAGTGAATTACTAAAGTGTGAATTATTAAAGTGAATTATTAAAGTATGAATTATTAAAGTGAATTATTAAAGTTAAAGTAAAGTAAAGGTAAAGTAAAGGTAAAGTTTAAGTATAGTAAAAGTATAAAACTATGTACGTATAATACGCGTATTTAATTTAAATTGTTATATATATTTAATAAAATAAAATATAAATATCGTTATCTTTATCATACTAGTTAAGTAATGAGTTCTTAAAAGTGGTTCTAGATATTTATAAAAGTTATATACGTTTTAATAATAAAGTTCTTTTTAAACTGAAAACGTTTTTGTACGTTTAAAACTAAATAGATCAATCGAGTCTTTATGAGATTCAATCTTCCACTATCCTTTGTCTAATTCTCAATGATTGACAATTTGTTCTTATTTATAAATCACTTTACCATTTTCCGAATATTGTTAAAATGGCAAGATTTCTCAAATCAACGTGGGCCTTTCAACAGAGACTTGTAATCATAATTCAATATATCTGATCATTCAATCATTTGATCTTATCTTCTAATTCCATTGATAAACATTTTGAAACAGATACAATCATATAAAGTATTTAATCTAATATTTTGTTTACGTTTCAAGTTATAATATATATACACATATACATATATAATCATATTCGTTTAATGGTTCGTGAATCGTTAGATCTTGGTCGAGGTTGAATGAATGTATGAACATAGTTTAAAATTCTTGAAATTTAACTTAACAAATATTGCTTATCGTGTCGGAAACATATAAAGATTAAAGTTTAAATTTGGTTGGAAATTTTCGGGTTGTCACACGAAAATGGGAAACATTTTGCTCAATAAGGATGAAAAGTGATAAGTTTCAGTTTCAGGGATGAAATGGGTAGAAAATGTAAAATACAGGGACTATTTTAACAATTTTGTCTATTAAATATGTTGGTCATTTATTCATCAAACATATTTTTTTTATAAATTAACTAAACTTATGAGTTAAAATTTGTAATGTAAATATTGTATATTTATGAGTATGTATATTTCTTGTGTAGTTGTACATATGTGACCCGGATAGTTTTTAATATTAATAAAGTTGTGTTTTTATAAATAAAAAAAGTTACAAGGTACAAAGCAGTGTTGTAAATCTCGTTATTTCTCTTCGAGATCTCGTTTTTGGAAGGAAGCCGAGACGAGATGTTCATCTCCCGAGATTTCCTGTTCAACATGGTCAAACTTGGTTAAAGCCACAATTTCTCGGATTTTCTCACTCATTTTCAGTATTCTCATAAAATCTCGAATTTTCTCGTTCGTTTCGCGAATTTTCTTGTAAAATCTCATAAAAATGTATATAAATATACATATATTTATTTATTTTATATATTTATATTAAAAATAGTAAAAAGTCAACGTCCAAGATCACTCCGAGATTTTTTCAAGATGCCGAGATCTCCCAAAAATGTCCAAACGAGATCTCCCCGAGATCCGAGTTCTCCAACCTTGGGTACAAGTTAGGATGCATAAGTGATATGACAATTGTCATCCGACCTGATAAACATATTTCCGATTCGATCTATCCGTGATAAGTATAAATGGACTAAATAGATGAATTTTAAATTTAGATAACAATATGAATAATTAAATTTAGATAACATCGGGAGCATTAAAGCTTTTAATTTAGCACTTCTTCATGAATAGCGTTGGAGATATCATAATTTGGATGACTCTCTTTGGTCACAAGTCATTAAATTGATTCACGGTTCGGCTTTCGACTCATGTAACGTTACTGGAACATGGAAGAACATCGTTTCTACTTGTTCCTCGTCATGTGATGGTTTAATTCCTAATGATGCATTACGGTTAGTGGTGGGTAATGGTTCTCGGGTCCATTTTTGGTTTGATCATTGGATCGGAAATGCTACCTTGGCTTCTCGATACAATAGATTATTCCACTTAGAATCGAATAAAGAGGTGACGGTGGTGGATCGTTTATTGAAGATGAATGGATCTGGGAATGGAATCGTGATAATATAGGAAGCAGAAATGAAGAAGCTCTTGCCTCCTTGTTTGCTGAGATTCATCATATGCATTTACGTGACATGGCAGACTCTTGGCAATGGTCTTTGGCTTCCAACAGATTATTTTTCGTAAAATCGATGCGAGATAATATTGATAAGGTTGTTTTTCCTTCTACAGGTGCCTCTACTTTGTGGCTTAATTCACTTCCTAGGAAGTTGAATATATTTTTATGGCGGCTACGTCTTGATCGTCTTCCTCACATGATAAATCTAGCTATCAAAGGTGTTTCGTTGGATTAATTTGCTAGTTGCCCGAGATGTAATCTAGTTGGGGAAGACTTGGAGCATGTATTCTTCGAATGTCAAAGCTCTTTGGATTTGTGGCGGTTGCATCGAATATGGTTGAGCTGTAACATGCTGAATTTCACGTCATGGAACGAGATTGAAACTTGGTTCAATGCTTGGCCTGCTAATTCTGATTCGAAGATGAAGGTGATGGTTTCGATGGTGACTATGTTATAGATTATTGGGCGGTATCATAACTGTGTTGTCTTCAATGACATTTCGATTGATTGGAGTAATTTATTTGATTTCATTAGAATGTACTCGTTTAATTGGCTAAAAAACAGAAGCAAATTAGTTTCAAATTGAAACTCTTGGCTTCTGAGCCCTTTATAATTCTCTAGCTTCTTGCTAGTTTTTTTTATAAATAAATTATATTTGCCGTTCAAAAAATAAATAATGAATATAGATATGTTTGGTAGTTTAAATATGAATAACAATGCACGAATTCACTCGAATTTACAGCAAATATACTTATTGTAACATTGCCTTTTCTGCTTCCAATATATGAAAAATGTAAAACATATTTTCAATAATAATGGACCTCCATATAAAGATCTTGATACGATATTTAGACTTTCACCAATGAGTACATGACCAACGAGGATCGAGTATTTACTTGCACTATAAATACTCAATTCGTCCAAACCCATACGAATTAGAATACCGTGACTTTTGATTATACAAATTAGAAGATGTTGACTTTTGATTGTATATACTGAAAAAGAGATGACTTCTAATTGGTGTTAAGTTGTTACGTACCGATATTATTGTCATTTAGTATACATTTAAAAGTTAATATGTATTTTTAAAGAAATTTTTTTTGATATTCAATAAATATCCATTAACCCACTTAATTCAACGGGTATAGAAATAGATAGATGGATTAATTAGAAATTTAGATGCATATAAATATGAATATGAAATCACCCTCTTCAAATATGATTCATTGTCATCTCAACTTAACTATAACTATATCTAAAACTATAATTATAACTATAGCGGTCTTATATTGAAATATATTTGAATTTATCGATCAAAAAATTAGATTTGGCCATGTGAAAAGTGATTGTGACGATATATAGAAGTGAAGACAGACGTATGCATAGAATTGTATGAAAGAGAAACATAATCTAAAAGTAATCATTTGTTCATATGCAAATGTACACGAACTTTTTGGGTACCGATTATTGAACTAATGGTTAATAAAAAAAGGTTTTTTTTTATGACACTTTAATATTGCACATGTTATTTTGAGTTTGATTATTGCAAAATGTTTATAGTAACTTGAACTTCATACAGGTTTAAAATTTAAAAAAAATATTTGATTCTATCATTTTCATGGTGTCTCCCACTTTTTTTAACCTAATTATTGGCCGGAAGTCCATTCGAAAACAATGTCTCGATCCATAGAACATTGAGAATGAGGACTTTCTCTACTCTTGTGGTGTTTCACTTTGGGTGGAAAATTGACTTCTCTTTATTCTAAGATAAGGGAAGGAGTGTCTACATCATACCTCCCACGAACTTCACTTATGTGGAATTGAGTTTTGTTATTGTTGTTGTTGTTGGTGGTGGTGTTGTTAGCTTCAATTCACGGTATTATACAAATATAGTAGATTGTTGTCTATCTTAAGTGATCAAATCTACTACTCATGAAACTAACGGATAAAGTACGTATTTCGCGCAACATGTGAATTTGAGGTTGATGTGGCCAAAACGAATGATTTATTTTGCAACAGTGTCCTTAGGTCGTCACCCGTCTATCGAGGTACGTCACAGGAAAACTGGGGTTTTATAATTATGTTTAGCTGGGGTTCCTAACTATGAATCACCTACTTGCCTCTTTCTTAAAACGAGTAAGTGATAAGTATAACCTAGGTTCATATTTTTGTATGTTTGTCTGGTAACGTGGGATTAAAGTGTGTCAATAGAAAACCCTAGAGCAAGTAAGGTGTTCTAGATATGTATATAGATATAAATACAGATGAATAACAGATAAGATAAAGATATGCAGTATTCTAAGCTGAGGGTAAATTATAACCAGAGTCTTACTTCCTAAGATGAACACTAGTCCTTAATCAAAACGGGGAAAACCCTATCTGACTTGTCACTAAGAATCTAGACTTTGAAGATTCTGGCCAATAAAAGTATACTCACTCCCAACGTTAATCTTTTGCAGATTGAAACGACATTTTCGGATGATATCTTAGGCTCATGAACAAAGTAATATACTCAAGAAAAGTACTGGCTTTTCTTAATCTTAGTTAGGTTAACTTAGGTCTAACCTTCCACTTAATACTATGCTATGCCTTAACATTAGCAGATGTGCAATCTCTGATAATAAAGGTATTGTTAATTGGATAAGAGGTCTCTCCTTTGCAATCAATACGCAACCCCGGATCATCTTACAACATCTTAACAGATCCTGCTTCTGACGCGAATCATGTTTCTGGGTTAACCAGTATTCACTGAACACTATAGTCACTACCCTAATCACAACCTCAAAGCGGGTAGCTTATCTCTGATAGATATGTGACTATCTATAAGTAGGTACTAACCCTCGTTGTAACGTTAAACAGATATAACTACTTACCCTGAATTCTATGATTGATCAGGCCCTACCACTAGGTTATAGTCACGTGGGTAATTTGAAAGGTTGGTCCGTAAATTAGGCTTCTAACCCGTCAAGGATTCAGCATAACAATGGCATAAGTTTCAGATAGATTCTAACATATATATCGATTATAACAGATATACGTAAGCATAAGATGAAAGCAATTTAAAGATAACCAAACATGTGACGCCCCATACAAAACCATCGCATACGGTTCATCAATAACAGGATCATTACAAGGTCAAACACTATATGCTGTTTGAAAACCAGTTTTGCATTCATAAAAAGATAACGTTTTACAAAAGATAACGTGTTTCCTATGTATAGAAGCGTTAACATAAGTATGTGACCCAAAGGTCGTTACAAATCCATTGTTTAAAAATAACATAAGTTACGAATGCAAAATAAAAGTTTCATGATTGATACATCTCTAAGTAATGCAGCGGAAATCTAACACAGCAGGTCCATAACAGCAAGTCTATAACACCAAGACAGCAAGTCTAACAGCAACAACGTCTAAGCACCTGAGAAATACATGCTTAAAAAGTCAACACGAATGTTGGTGAGCTATAGTTTGTTTGTAATCAGTAATGTAATGTAGACCACGAGATTGCAGTGCTTCAACCAGCAGTTTAAATCAGTATTTCAAATCAGTATGATAAAGTATATGCTTATCCGTGAGCACCCGGTAACTAACTTAACGTGATAGTAATACCCCCTAAAAGTACACTTGGCGAGTGCGTATGTCCTCGAAGTATCAAACACCCGTTAAATGCTAGCGCGACTAGCCCGAGTGGGGATGTCAAACCCTATGGATCCATATCTAATATTCGCGTTCACCGGTTCAAAACCAATGATTAAACGTTACCGTGCTAAGGGGAACGTTTATGCCATTATATAACCCACACATACAATAAGTTTAAGTACTCGTGCCTAGTAAGTAAAATGTAAAAAGCGCATGTATTCTCAGTCCCAAAAATAGTTGAAATAAAAAGGGATGTTATAACTCACAGTGATAAATGTGGTAAAGTCGATATGAAAAGTATGCAAGTAGTAAGTCGGTCCGAAAGGTCGTCAACCTAAGTCAAAGGTCACTAGGTCAGTATATTGTCCCTATAAGTTTAAAATTACATAAATTAAGTGTAAGTGTCATCATCATCATCATTCATCATCATAAAAGCTAAGTGTGTTTAACAAGTATAGAGATTGAAACAAAAGGCTGACTTTGGACAGCTGTTACGACCTCTATATAAATCGAAAAGATGCGTAGTCAGTGGCCATGGCTCCGTATGTGAGTCCTCTAACCGATGACCAATTTTCAGAACCTAACTCGTCTTCATTTGACCGTGGCGATGGTTTAAGTGCGAATAGGTCATTGATTTTCGGAAGGCTATAAATCCTAAACCGTATATCGGATTAAGACGAGGCCTAAACGAAAAGTCATCTACTCGAAACGAACTATCTGAAAATCAATTTTTCAGAAGCCCGGGAGTCTGATCAGATCCCGAAAAACAGCAAACAATTTCTCCGGTGAGGTTCTTGGTGCTTGATGCTCATTACGGTTCTCATCCTTGATGCTTGTAAGTTTCAAGTGTACAACTCTTTGATGTTTTAGCATCACTTTGACCAAGGGCCAACCATCAACACACAATTAAAAGTAAAATCTATCATTCTACAAGTTTGGAACATCAAGATTGCCTCTTTATTGCATGAATCCAATAAAGCTTCAACCTTTGTCCATTTTACACAAGTTCATGCAACTATATCATATGTGATGATGAAGACTTGATCTTTATCATCACAACAAGCACAAGAAGGTTCTAAGTAAGTGAGATCTACAATAATAACTTAGATCTCAAGTATTTAGAAAACCCTAAGCTAGAAAGCTTGGATCTTTACAAGATTAATGAGACCATAAGCTAGAAAGCTAAGATCTTTAACAAAATAATGAAAGTAATGAGACCATAAGCTAAAAAACTAAGATCTTTAACATAATAATGAAACCCTAAGCTAAAAAGCTTGGATCTTTAGTGTTCTTGAAGATCTTGAAGCATAAAGCTTGGATCTTTAAGATACATGAAGATTACAAATACAAGTTTGAATCTTTATAACAAACTAACAAGATTAAAGCTAAAAAAATTTAGATCTACAAAATAAGTGAAGATTCAAAGCTAGAAAGCTTGAATCTTCCATGTTCTTGAAGGATTCAAATCTATGTTTGAATCTACAAGATGTAATCAAGATCAAAAGCTAAAAAGCTAGACCCTTGATGATGATGATGAATTCGTGACCTTAAGAAGAAGAAGAAGAAAAGAAAAGTTTAAAACTTACACTTTTTAGAGTGAGAAAGACTAGAGAAAGGATAAGAGAGTAAGTGTGTGTAAATTGCAAATGAGATCAAGTGTAAAATGGGTGAAATAAGGCTTGTATTTATAGGAGGATGGGGAGGTGGCAAGGTCATTATGGCCGTGGGTTTCTAAGGGGACAAGGGGGACACCTTTTTCACTTTTTGGTTAGTGGTTGTCTAAAGTTGGTGCTTATGTTGGGATCCCATGCAACAATTGTGATTATGGTTAACAAAAATGCTAGTATGTTTCCTCTAATGAATGGGCATTTGTCTTACATATTATTGGGTCACTAGTTATTAATAATTGGGCTAATTAAATAGTTCATTAGCTAGAGTAGGGTGGGCTAAAGTCCAACAAGGTAGAAAGTCCAACAAGACTAACTAGTGTGTTCTAGTAAATTACTAAGCGTAATTAAGCATCCAAAAACCCAAGTAATTGTTATTATAAAATAACAATTAGTATTACGTAGTCATAATATTCCGATTACGACCAAAGTTAAACGTGTACCAAGTACGTAGCTCGTTTCAAACATCAAGTGGCACCAACGGTCGTAAAAGCATTCGGGGATCAAGTTAAGTGATTACACACTTAATAGCATGTTTGTAAGATATTAATGAAAGTAATTAATCATTAAATAAGATCCCAGAGCATAAACTAGCTCAGTACGCACGTATACGCAGTTTTGTAAAAGCACAAAAGCAAGTTGAAAAAGCCGGGTCGTTACATTACCCACCTGTTAAAGAAAATTCTGTCCCGAAATTTTGAGGAGTGACCAGAAATGGTACTGTATTTGAATAAGAACGAGCGTATCAAAGTTCCGAGAGACTCGTAGGCTCAGAAGTGAGTTATTTGCCTTGAAAGGTACATGGGCGTATAAAAGTAAGAATAGGTATATGCCATTAATTAAGTCTCTTGTCCTAAGAGATAAACAAATTTATTTCGTTTCTTGCTAACACGAATATGTCATCCTAATATATATCCACAAAAGGAAAGATGATGTTTTTAGCCCTACAGACATCTTCAGTAAACTGGATGCATGAAATACATCATGAATGTTACTAAGCTCATCTAAGACATTGAGCGCTTATGTCGCAATACAAGGCTGACATGTAGAATGGAAAACATGGTGATTACTACCATGCGATTTGATGTCTGGATAGTGTTAGCCACGAATTTTTCTAACCCCTTAATTTCGGAAGGAGACCATAGGTATAAAGAACCCGATATTTAAGAAATGATTGTTTGATTAAATGAATTGAAATTTTAGCCGATAGTGACATATCAGACTTACATGCAATACCAGCCATAATTATTTATAGTGTCTTCAGGGCGGTCTGAATGAACAATGAAAGATATCACCCAGTTTTCCATGATGCATATGATCTTATCCTTGAACGGAATGAAAGCACAGTTCCATAATGTAGCTTTATCCTTTCAGTTACATGTTGAAGTTAGGGTTAACATTAACTAGAACAACATATAGTTGCTACCAACGAAGGAAGGTATATGTAGAGTAACCACATCTGTGTTATAGACGTTTCAAGCAGTCCCTTCCAAGGAGATAACAAGATTCATATATTCCTAAAGTATTTTACATTACATTTTTGAAAGATACGTGATCCTTGAACGAGAGTGAACTCTTCGAGCGGGTTGATCTGAATTTATCCATATACTTAAGGGGATGCGCGGATGAGAAGATACGTGAACCCTTGGTCCTAAAGAATGGTTTACTCTAAGTGAGAGGAATCTCAAAAACGATTCCTTGTACCTCAACCTACTGATTCATAGAGATGATGTTTATGAGGGTGTTGCGATTAGTCATGAAATATTGAGAGTAGAAACCGGCCTAGTGCCTTTCCTACGATAGGGTGACCACTGAGCGTACCTCAGAAAACTGATTTATCGGACCGCGTTTTTGCCATGTCTAACCTTAAGAGGAACATTTTTTGAGCGCAGAGACTTCCTAACAAATTTCATAAAACTGCTATCCAAAGTGGCTCAAGAGTTTTTAACAAAGATCTTAATGGTAAGCTTTATCCCTAACAGAGGGCGAGAAGAAGTGTGATCCACACATGGTGTAGTCCAATACGAAAACCTTTAATAAAGTCAACCAAGGAAGTTTCGAAAAAAACTTTAAAGGTTTGATGTGACAACATAAACGGAACGAAGTTCTTAGTAAATGTAGAAGTATGTACAACGTGTGCCATTTTGCATAAAAATATTTGACTTAAGTTAAACAACTCAATAAAGGAGCGATTTTTAAATAATTTGAAGGTATAACTTAATATGTACCAACCCAAAATAAGTAAGGTTAAATTTATTAACTTAATTATATACATACATATAGAATTTTTATAAATCGCATAAGTGATAGAAAAATTTGATTACTTTCATTTGTCCATAAATCTCGCGAGAACCGCACAAATAAACGTGTAAAAATTTTGATGAACATAGTTTTTCGTATATTCATAGGTTACGAGTTGAAAAGATCGAGTGAAAAATCTTCGAATCGTCGGGTGACATGTTACTAGGTAATGAAAACTAATGAATTAAATGTAGTTTTGATAATTATCAGGACATAAGTCTTTGGGCCAAAAATGTTCACGTGTGAAGCCGTTGCTAAAAAGTGAGGTATGATAGAGCATGAGAAATTAATCGCTTCTTGACTTTGCAAAATGCCAAACAAGTTATGACTAATATTAAAGTCGGAATACTGGTGGTGTTAATATCGCTAGATGAGAATCTCTTAGAATAAGTCAGGACTTCGAGTTATGTAAGAAAGAGCATCGCTCCGACAGGTGTGACAAATAAGATTCTTGGGGTAACGCAGTAATTTTGAATGGTTTAAGTGTTAGTGGATGCCCGAAGGCTCTGCATGACGTGGTAGTAAGTGCCTTCATCACATACACACACACACATGAATCTCTTAATTTCGACGGTTGTAGAGTCTTCATGATGACTTGGATACGAATAAGCAACGAAAAAATTTTATATGACAAGCAACGAAAATTTTATGGAAATCGTTTAAGGTGACCATGTAAGAAAAGAAACGAAGTTCTTAGTAAACTAGGGTTATGTACAACACGTACCATTTAAGGTAAACTATCTTTTGAAATAAAGATTTGATTTGTAAAAGCGAAAGTAAAATTTCATATGTATTTGTCAAAAATAAGTAATCATTTACTTTATTTTATATAACATATACGATTTCAAAAATTTGCACGTATGGCAAATAAAATAAATTTATTTTTATAAAACTTTGAGAGGATCGCATAGTAAAATATTGTAAGTAAAATTTTGGCAAACAAAACTTTCATATTTCGAAGGTTACAAGTTGGAAAAAGATTGATGAGAATCGAGTAAAAGACTTTTGAAAATCTCGGGTGATATTTGAGCAAAAATGTTACGAGGTAATGAAAACTGTTGAATTTAAATGTGGTTGATGACTATTAGCAGGGCATAAGTCCTTTGACCAAAAATACTTAAGTGTGAAGTTGTTGCTTATAAGTGAGATACGAAAGGTAGAGTATGAGGATGGGAATTAACTACCCACTGATTTTTGGAAAATTTCGAACTGGTATGACTAATATCGAAGTAAGAAGGATGATTGTGTAATTATCGTCGAATAAGAAATCTCTCGGGATAAGTTAGGATTCAGAGTCGCGTAAGAATGAGTATCAAATCAGATTCTTGGGTAGTCCTTAATGTAGAATTCGAATCGCTGAAGTGACGGGATACAATTTCCTTTATGTATCGTTGTGCAGGTTTGTCCATTGTATCGGTTTCTTTCATAGCTAGAAGGTAAGCAGATTTGGCGAGGCGGACAACAATAACCCAGGTAGTGTCATAACCGCCTACCGTTTTCGGTAGCTTCGTGATGAAATCCATGGTTATTCCTTCCCATTTCCATTGTGGGATTTTGGGTTGTTGTCATGCAACTAATAAGGTTCAGCTTGGGCTACTTCTCTCCCCGTAAACTATTAATGAATCACCATTCTCGTGGGGTATACGAAAAATCTTCTCACTATAAATAACTTTCGCTTTCATCCTTGAGAGCCAGTCCGTTCCAACTATTTCATCAAAGCTTCCTAACTTGATGAGTATTAGGTTAATCCTAAAGTCTATTCCAACTTTTACATCAAGCTTCCTAACTTGATGAGTGTTAGGTTAATCTTAAGGTTCATTCCAACCAAATCTTATCGTACTGCCTTGAAAAATTCTATCAATCTTCTCAAATAACATCTGCTTGTGCGTAGGTAACTAATCCTTTCAAACTACTACATTAAAACTTCCAAGTTTTGTTGGCATGAGGGCATCTCCAAATGACCCACCTGTTAATTTTGAGGTACTACCTTAAATTATTCCTATATCCCTGCCAGCTAACCATTAGCTTGTCCTATAGAGTACTTAACCCTCATGGTCGTCAATGGCTTATTAGTCATAACACTAAGGTTCTTAGACATAAGGGGGTTCTATCGATATCGTATTTAAACAATTCCGAGACAATAAAATGTTGTGATGAAACATACCCTAACTAAAATCAGGATCCATGCGAGTCTCCATAGCTGAGATAACGATTGCTCTACCGTAAGTAAGTCCAAAGTTTTTCCTGTTTGAGAACTTTTTCCTTAAGTGTCCAGGGTGTCTATTTCTATAACAAACTTTCGGGTTATCAATTCTGAAACCAAGGCCCTCCTTGTACAGTATCTGGGCTACGTGGTTATCCTTTCCAGACCATAACGCGTATATTCAAGTGGTTCCTACCAAAATTTCCTTTGAATCGCTCCAAATTCCTTATATAGTAACATTGGGACTTTTGCATGATTTACTTCAATATAATCACGTTGGGCTGTTGTCATTATATTGTACTAAATCGTACGTTCATTCCAATATCACTCCATATGGTCAATGTAACGTGATCACTTCAAGTTCTACTCAATTTCTCCTAACGGTGCCTTATCTATGCTATATTAAAACAGATTCTACGTAGTAAATCTCACGATCTCTCGGTGTGGGTGCGTAGGTTCCGTAGGTTATGCATCAATGGCTAAATGTCCTGAAATTTCTTCAAAATGTTCGGGTTCAGGTAATGTCGTTAGGTTCCTTTCTAGAAATTCAATCTGGGTCTCATGTCGAGTTGTACGTGTAGCAAGTAGTAATACAATATGTCTTGAGGCGACTCCCAAGTCTTTGGATATGGCTGAGCATCAGTAGAAGGCACTCTGACCTTGTGAAAGGAGATGTCCTCACGACTTCTCCAATGCCTAAGAGTGTTGGGGACTTAAGTCAAGAAGTGTCGTTAGATCATCGAGTAGTGGTGAAGAATGAAAGAGATAAGTGACGGTCATGAAAGTGTACGGGATACGAGTCAAATTGTGGAAATTGAACATCCTGCTAATGTTCATACGTTGTACGTGGCTAATTTGGGTGAGCTCGGGGTGCGGTTACTCCGACAAGTCCTCACATATCTCCTCCTCCGAGGATCAACTTTATTGGGCGTGTCCGAGGGGTACTCCTTCTAGATTGCGTGAAGTAATGTTTCGATCTTTGGTACGGTGGAACGGTAGTAACAGATGGATTACATTACTAGTTCTTAGGGTTAGACGGGTGGGAAAGTAGTTCAGAAAAACATCTGAACTGGGAATGATAATTTCTCCAAGTCGGTACAGCGAAAAGCAGACGGGTAGCAAGCACGTAATCAGGCATAGTAACTACAGAAGCCTAGAGCGTCTATAACAGTACATAGCATGGCAGTAATAGCAGTATCAACAGAAGTATCATGCAAAAAGTAGATAGTAGCATGCAGTAGCGAGAATAAGCAGCAGCATACAGTAAGTTTACATAGCAGTGAAAGTAGGCAGTAGCATGCAACAAGTTCATATAGCAGTAAAAGTAAGCAGTAGCATGCAGTAGTAGTAAGCAGTAACATGCAGTAATACAACATAGTAGCATGCAACAGTTTCGCAGAAACAGGTAAACAAGCAAGTTGTAGATTAGTCCTATTAGTGAATCCTACTCGGCCTGGTCTAGACTCACTAATGCGACCTAATTCCCTACAACCAATGCTCTGATACCAAATGTGACGCCCCATACAAAACCATCGTGTACGGTTCATCAACAACAGGATCATTACAAGGTCAAACACTATACGCTGTTTGAAAACCAGTTTTGTATTCATAAAAAGATAGCGTTTTACAAAAGATAACGTGCTTCCTATGAATAGAAGCGTTAACATAAGTATGTGACCCAAAGGTCGTTACAAAGCCATTGTTTGAAAATAACATAAGTTACGAATGCGAAATAAAAGTTTCATGATTGAGACATCTCTAAGTAATGCAGCGAAAATCTAACACAGCAGGTCCATAACAGCAAGTCTATAACACCAAGACATCAAGTCTAACACCAACAACGTCTAAGCACCTGAGAAATACATGCTTAAAAAGTCAACACGAATGTTGGTGAGCTATAGTTTGTTTGTAATCAGTAATGTAATGTAGACCACGAGATTTCAGTGCTTCAACCAGCAGTTTAAATCAGTATTTCAAATCAGTATGATAAAGTATATGCTTATCCGTGGGCACCCGGTAACTAACTTAACGTAATAGTAATACCCCCTAAAAGTACACTTGGCGAGTGCGTATGTCCTCGACCCGTTAAATGCTAGCACGAATAGCCCGAGTGGGGATGTCAAACCCTATAGATCCATATCTAATATTCGCGTTCACCGGTTCAAAACCAATGATTAAACGTTATCGTGCTAAGGAGAGAGTTTATGTCGTTATATAACCCACACATACAATAAGTTTAAGTACTCGTGCCTAGTAAGTAAAACGTAGAAAGCGCATGTATTCTCAGTCCCAAAAATAGTTGAAGTAAAAAGGGATGCTATAACTCATAGTGATAAATGCGATAAAGTCGATATGAAAAGTATGCAAGTAGTAAGTCGGTCCGAAAGGTCGTCAACCTAAGTCAAAGGTCACTAGGTTAGTATATTGTCCCCATAAGTTTAAAAGTGCATAAATTAAGTGTAAGTGTCATCATCATCATCATTCATCATCATAAAAGCTAAGTGTGTTTAACAAGTATAGAGATCGAAACAAAAGGTTGACTTTGGACAGCTGTTACGACCTCTATATAAATCAAAAAGACGTGTAGTCAGTGGTCATGGCTCCGTATGTGAGTCCTCTTACCGCTGATCAATTTTCAGAACCTAACTCGTCTTCGTTTGACCGTGGCGACGGTTTAAGTGCGAGTAGGTCAGAAATTTCAGCACAACGTTACAAAGGCGTAGTGATTTTCGGAAGGCTATAAATCCTAAACCGTATATCGGATTAAGACGAGGCCTAAACGAAAAGTCATATACTCGAAACTAACTATCTGAAAATCAATTTTACAGAAGCCTAGGAGTCTGATCAGACCCCTAAAAACAGCAAACAAGTGCTCCGGTGAGGTTCTTGGTGCTTGATGCTCATCACGGTTCTCATCCTTGATACTTGTAAGCTTCAAGTGTACAACCCTTTGATGTTTTAGCATCACTTTAACCAAGGTCCAACCATCAACACACAATTAAAAGTAAAATCTATCATTCTACAAGTTTGGAACATCAAGATTGCCTCTTTATTGCATGAATCCAATAAAGCTTCAACCTTTGTCCATTTTACACAAGTTCATGCATCTATATCATATGTGATGATGAAGAATTGATCTTTATCATCACAACAAACACAAAAAGGTTCCAAGTAAGTGAGATCTACAATAATAACTTAGATCTCAAGTATTAAGAAAACCCTAAGCTAGAAAGCTTGGATCTTTACAAGATTAATGAGACCATAAGCTAGAAAGCTAAGATCTGTAACAAAATAATGAAAGTAATGAGACCATAATCTAAAAAGCTAAGATCTTTAACATAATAATGAAATCCTAAGCTAAAAAGCTTGGATCTTTAGTGTTCTTGAAGATCTTGAAGCATAAAGCTTGGATCTTTAAGATACACGAAGATTACAAACATAAGTTTGAATCTTTATAACAAAATAACAATATTAAAGCTAAAAAGATTTAGATCTACAAAATAAGTGAAGATTCAAAGCTAGAAAGCTTGAATCTTCCATGTTCTTGAAGGATTCAAATCTATGTTTGAATCTACAAGATGTAATCAAGATCAAAAGCTAAAAAGCTAGACCCTTGATGATGATGATGAATTCGTGACCTTAAGTAGAAGAAGAAGAAGAAAAGAAAAGTTTAAAACTTACACTTTTTAGAGTGAGAAAGACTAGAGAGAGGATAAGAGAGTAAGTGTGTGTAAATTGCAAATGAGATCAAGTGTAAAATGGGTAAAATAAGGCTTGTATTTATAGGAGGATGGGGAGGTGGCAAGGTGATGGTGGCCGTAGGTTTCCAAGGGGACAAGGGGGACACCTTTTTCACTTTTTGGTTGGTGGTTGTCTAAAGTTGGTGCTTATGTTGAGATCCCATGCAACAATTGTGATTATGGTTAACAAAAATGCTAGTACGTTCCCTCTAATGAATGGGCATTTGTCTTACATATTATTGGGTCACTAGTTATTAATAATTGGGCTAATTAAATAGTCCATTAGCTAGAGTAGAGTGGGCTAAAGTCCAACAAGGTAGAAAGTCCAACAAGACTAACTAGTGTGTTCTAGTAAATTACTAAGCTTAATTAAGCATCCAAAAATCCAAGTAATTGTTATTATAAAATAACAATTAGTATTACGTAGTCATAATATTCCGATTATGACCAAAGTTAAACGTGTACCAAGTACGTAGCTCGTTTCAAACGTCAAGTGACACCAACGGTCGTAAAAGCATTCGGGGATCAAGTTAAGCGATTACACACTTAATAGCATGTTTGTAAGAAATTAATGAAAGTAATTAATCATTAAATAAGATCCCAGAGCATAAACTAGCTCAGTACGCACGTATATGCAGTTTCGTAAAAGCACAAAGCACAAAAGCAAGTCGAAAAAGCCGGGTCGTTAAAAAACATATCGTTTAAATTTCAGGATAGGCATTCACCGCATACAGACGAGGTTCTGACTGTTACAAAAGTGACATTCTCTAGACCGCTCCTAGTACAATCTTCGACGTTCGTCTCCGTGTACTAATTTTCCCACGTGGAGATGATAAGGCCTTGAAAGTATCTAGCTTTCTAGTGAGAGAAAGCTAGAATGTGATGTAATAAGAAATGAAATTGAGAAGTTTGTTGGAATGGAAAACAAGTGGCCTATTTATAGCCAAAATCTTCTAGTGGGCAAGCCGTGTACACGGCCATGCAAGGCGCGCAGGCTGTCTGCCCTGGACGTGTGCACAGGCCGTGTGGGTGCCATGCCCGGGTGAGGCAGTCGTGTGGTCGCCACCCTGGTCAAGCCGTGTGATCATTGGGTAGCCCGTGTGGCCACTCTTTCTTGGTCATTTTTGCTGACTTCTTGGATCGCGACTTGGTTTCCGGGGTCGTAACTTGAGTTTCACCGTTTTTGCTCTAGATTCTTCGTTTTAAGCTCGTTTTCGTCGATTCTTCTTGCATGGTCTTCGTAATCACTTGATCTATCAAATAAATCAAATAAACGCTTAATCTGGAGACAAAGTTAATTACTTTAATGTTTTAGGACTAAATATCTTCTAAAAACGTGACTTTTTAGCCGATATTAGAGGTCAACGTACACGATGGTTGTGAAACCCGAGCAACGAGCGCCAGAATTTATAAAACATATTGCAGACATAGTCAGTGTCCATTGCAAACAATCTTCTACTATCCATTTACAACATATCGTTAATCAAGTACGAGTCCATGTGTTTATAATATGTTTCATTGTATTGTCTATGTTTTTTCCAGTGCAGAGTTATTGAACACTCTTTAAAAGATTTATAACAAAGTATACTTATGAAATGAACATTGATCGACGTATAGATGCGGCGCATCTACACATGTCTGGATCCAGTTTTCCTGTTTTCATCCAATTGACACTTTGACCCGTTTTCAACTTATTTCAACTTCCATACATCCAAATAACCCGAAATTTTACTGTTATACTTAAGGATATACTTCGAACTTATTTCCAAAATATTTTTACAAACGGGACAATTCTGATTCGAATTCGAATTGACCCATACGGGGCACTTTGCCCATTTTGACACCAAATATCAAAAGACATCAAAATCATCACTTGACATAAAATTTAACTTACACACATAGCTTGTGTTTTCCCATCAATAACTTACAACCAAAGCAAAGAGACATAGGCATAGTATACAATAACGGGTAAGCGAAACGCTTAGTGAATTCAATATATATATACTTACATAGGCATAATATGCAATCCACCACATATCAGACATCAATACATCCAAGTTAAGTATTGTCATCATATAAATATCATTCAAGCATCGAAGTAGTAATGAAACAAACATGATACTCATCTTGGTGCCTTAGCGTCTCAAATCCGCTAAGTTTACCCACACCTTATGATCTCATCATCATCTTAGGGCCCTAGTTTGACTTAGCACACTAAGTTTACCCACACAGTCATCTCATTTCTTGGTGCCCTAGTGTGACTTAACACACTAACTTTACCCACACCGTCATCTCATCTCTTGGTGCCCTAGTGTGACTTAACACACTAAGTTTACCTACACCGTCGTCTCATCACGTTGGTGCCCTAGCGTGTCTCTACACACTAAGTTTACCCACACCGTCATCTCATCAAATTGGTGCCCTACTACGAATACACGCACTAAGTTTACCTACACCATCATCTCATCATATTGGTGCCCTAGTGTGTTTATACACACTAAGTTACACACACCTTATCACATACTTATATACATACATATATATAGAACAAACCTCGATTCCAAGATAGCAACTCAAAAGCTATTCCAAGCAAGCAATTCGAACTCAAAAGTTCTCTAGCACAATTCAACTTAAACAATAGGTGTACAAACATACTCATCACAACTCAATTACATTTGGTCTATCAGGACCAACCACACTTCGGGTTTATCACTTTAACCCACATAACTCATTTTAAATATTATTTAACACTAAATTTGACAAAACACAAGACTTACAATCTATAAGTCTTCTTACTTCATCTCATCTCATCTCATAAATTTATTAACCTACAACTTCAAGTTTCTAGTTAACATCATATTCCAAAATTTATATAACTCATAAACAAGCTTTTTAATTCACAAGTTTCTCTTTACAAAATTCATCATTTATACTAACTTTCTAACCATGAACTCTAACCCTTAAATTCGAATTAGGGGTTCAATGGAGTTAAAAACCTTGCTTCTAACAACAACAACATCATCTAAGTACTAAATTTCGGATATAAAGCATAAAATTCGCTTACCTTGAATCTAGGGTTTATCCACAATTGAATACGTCCTTGATGGTAAGTTGTTGTTCTATATTATTTATTTAAACTCTTTAGTGTGCATTTTCAACATAAAACACATAAGAACTTGAAGTCTATCTTCCATATGCTACTAACATTCAAACATCATAAATGTCGTATGATAGTTAGGGTTAAATTTTTTACTTTTAATAGTGGTTGATCTAGTGCTGATTAAGTCATTAAATCTCCGATTTGGCGTTCAAAATTTCATTGAGAGCCAAGTGAAGAAGATTTCCAACTTCAGGAGAATGTGCGTGGAGAAGGTATTTGTATTTTTTTTTTTTTTTTTTTTCAGAGAAAAGGTATTTGTACAATTTATGTTTCAAAACATTAAATTTGTCACATAGCTACGTAATGGTACTTTTATACCATTTAAGAACCCATGGATCGAAGTAGATGGTGGAGTTACTACTGCCAATCCATACAAGGTATATCCCGTTGTGTGAACCTTGATAATATAAGCCTCCTAAACATTTCATTAACTTAAAATTCATTACTAGGAAGTATGGGAGGCGATTACGACCCGCTTATCCGTGGATGGGTTTGACATGGATTTTGTTTTATGTTAAACGGGTTGATTAGGTCAAAGCAAATAAATTAGCTAACGAATATGTCGAAAGGTTAAATACTTCTATGGATTGAGTCATCAAACAAGTAGAATTTAGACAAAAATCGTATTATATAATTTGTTATTTTTGCTGCTAACAGGTTATAATTTGACCAGCCTTCAACCTAAACCGTCTTGAACCTTCACTCAACCCCCATAACCTGTCCATTTTGCTACCTTTAGCATAAGTTATTAATGCAGACACATATAATTTGTTATTTTTGTTGCAGGCAGGTTTTTTTTTTTTGCAAAGCCAAGAAATATATATTTAAACTTAACAGAATGTACATTGCATTTGCGGATGCCTCCGTTACACACCGAAAACCCGAGACTATACAGCTAAAAACACACTATGTATTGTTAAAATAAGAATTGTAATTGTATTTTGCTTGAGTATTGAATATTTTCACTTAATTGAGTTTTACATTTGGAAGATGAAAGCTGAACTTATACAGAGAATAGCCTAACGGCTATATGACAATATCATGGAAAAAATAAAGGTATGTTTCCCTTTTTGTAAAAGTTAATCTTGCTGTCTTTTTATTTCTAACACTCCCCTGCAAGTTGAATAGTGGGGTTTCCGATGTTCAACTTGGAGAGTATTCCTTTGAAAAGTCTTCCGTTGACGGACTTGGTTAAGATATCTGCTAGTTGGTCTTCTGATCGGACGTGAGGTAAAGATATGATTTCGGCTTCTAATTTTTCTTTAATGAAGTGTCTGTCAATTTCTATATGTTTGGTTCGATCGTGTTGAACTGGATTTTCTGAAATTGCAATTGCCGCTTCGTTGTCACACATGATCTTGATCGAGGTATTAGGAGGAAAACCAATTTCCGTCAAAAGTTTCTTGATCCATAAAGCCTCGGTTACACCTCGTGAAATTCCCCGAAATTCAGCTTCAGCACTAGACAGGGCAACAACCTTTTGTTTCTTGCTTCTCCAAGTAACCAAATTCCCTCCAACAAAGGCAAAGTATCCGGATGTTGATTTTCTATCTCCCTTTTCTCCTCCGTAACCCGCATCGGTGAATATTTGTGCTTCTAGATGATTGTTTTTCTCGAACAGGACTCCATCTTCTGCAGTGCCTTTTAGATATTTGATAATCCTCCATACTGCATCCATATGGTGTTGTTGTGGTTGATGCATGAATTGACTAACAACTCCAACAGCATGTGATATATCTGGACGAGTGTGAGCTAGGTAGATAAGTTTTCCCACGATCCTTTGGTATTGAATTCGATCTGCTGCTTTGGCATCATCCTCTATATATAACCTGAGGTTTGGAATCATAGGAGTATCCGCGGGTTTGCAGTCGACCATTCCTGTTTCTGCAAGAAGATTAAGTATATATTTCTTTTGACATATAAAAATTCCCCTTTTTGAACGTAAAACTTCGATTCCCAGAAAGTATTTAAGACCTCCGAGATCTTTCATTTCAAATTCTTTAAAAAGGTTAGCTTTTAAGTTTGTAATTTCCTCTTGATCATTTCCTGTGATAATCATGTCGTCAACATAAATAATGAGACACGTGATAAGGTTTCCTCTTTTTTTTAAAAATAAAGTATGGTCGGAATTACTTTGTTTAAAACCGTAATTTTTCATAGCAATAGTAAAACGCCCAAACCAAGCCCGAGGGGATTGTTTTAAACCATAAAGAGATTTTTTAAGATGACAAACTTCCCTTTCTTTGAATTCTGATGTGAAACCGGGAGGACCTTCCATATAGACTTCTTCTTTGAGTTCTCCATGTAGGAAAGCATTTTTAACATCAAATTGGTGAAGTGGCCAGTCTTTGTTTGCGGCAACGGAGAAAAGAATTCTAATAGTATCAATTTTTGCAACCGGTGAGAAAGTTTCTGAGTAATCAACGCCATAGGTTTGAGTGTACCCTTTGGCAACAAGCCGTGCTTTATATCTTTCGACAGATCCATCGGCTTTGTGTTTGATTGTGAATACCCATCTACATCCTACTGGTTTCTTTGATTCTGGA
This sequence comes from Rutidosis leptorrhynchoides, assembly GCF_046630445.1. Classification (NCBI taxonomy): domain Eukaryota; kingdom Viridiplantae; phylum Streptophyta; class Magnoliopsida; order Asterales; family Asteraceae; genus Rutidosis; species Rutidosis leptorrhynchoides. The sequence goes on from NC_092338.1 coordinate 359,592,664, forward strand.
AGAACACATTTTTTCCAAGTATTATTTACCTTGAGAGCCTCCATTTCATCTTCCATTGCTTTCCTCCAGTATGGTGATTTTAGAGCTTGTTCAACCGTTGTTGGAATTTCTTCAGAGTATAATGCGGAAGTGAACTTTGTTGCTTCTTTTGATAGATTTCCTCTAGCAATATTTGCCATTGGATATCTTGATTTTGATACAGTTCTCTCAGGAGAGTATCTCCTGGGAGGAATTCCTCGGTTGATTCTTGGAGGAAGAACATATCGTTCCGGTTCTTGTTGTTGTGTTTCATTTTCAGGATATACTTGATCGCTATTTTCCTGTAAAATCTCCTCTAAATTTTCATGATTAGTAATATCAGGAGATTCGGTATTTACCTCTGTATGGTCGGGAAGATCATTAACCGTAGTACTGATTGGAGGAGGACTTTGTGGAGTGGTATGATGAGTCACTTCTTCAGATGATGGAATATCTAGCCAACTCACAGCGTCACCAAAGTCTGTCTCCCCCTGACTTGTGTGTTGGGTATAGAAGTATTCAGTTTCCAAAAAATCACAATTCATTGTAGTGTACATGTGTTTCCTTTTTGGACTATAGCATCTATACCCCTTTTGATTTACCCCGTATCCCACAAAAACACATTTTTCAGCACACGCATCTAATTTGGTTCGTTCGATTTTAGGAATGTGAACAAACACCGTGCACCCAAATATTCGAGGTCTTAGGGTGAGATTAGATGGCGGTTTATAAAATTTAGTCAAGGCCTCAAGAGGGTTCTTAAGTTCTAAAGCTCTAGTTGGGAGTCTATTTACAAGATAAGTTGCAGTGGCAAGAGCTTCAGGCCAAAAAGATCTTGGAACATTAGATTCAATCATTAAAGCACGGGTTATTTCTAGTAAAATACGATTTTTTCTTTCAGCCACCCCATTTTGTTGAGGTGTGTGTGGACACGTGGTTTGATGAATAATACCCTTTTCTTCACAAAAGAGTTGCATTTGACTGTTGACAAATTCACCACCATTATCGGATCTTAAAACTTGTATTTTACTTTGGAATTGTGTTTGAATCATGTTTGAAAAAATAGTAAATTTATCAAATACTTCGGATTTGTTAGTTAAAAAATATGTCCAAGTCATACGAGTACAATCATCAATAAATAAAAGAAAATATCGAAAATTGTGTCCCCCATTAACCCTTGCGGGTCCCCATACATCGGAGTGAACTAAAGCAAAAGGACGTTCGGTCTTTGTATTACTAGTTTTAAACGAGTTTTGATGGCTTTTGGCCAAAATACAAGTTTCACACTCAATACTTTTATTTGAAGAAAATAAATTAGGAAATAAAATGCGTAAATATCCAGCAGACGGATGACCAAGACGTCTATGCCACAACCATGCTTGTCTGTCGGGAGTTCCGTGAGCTAGCATGATCCTACAATCTTGAGTGACCTCATCCACATAGTATAGACCATCCCGTTCAGTACCACGCCCAACTATCTCCCCCGTTCTGATGTCCTGTAAGATACAGAATGTAGGGTGTAATAAGACGGTACAATTAAGTTCTTTTGTCACGTGACTAACAGACAGTAATTTATGGGAGAGATCAGGAACATAAAGGCAGTTTTTTAATTTTAAATTTGGTGAGATTTCAACTGTTCCCCCGCCCTTGACTTGTATAATACCGCCATTAGCGGTTTTAATTTTGGTTTTGTTTGGTTTCGTATTTATAATAATATCATTTTTATTAAAAGTCATAGTATCGGTGGCACCACAATCGATAATCCACTCATTACTTTTTGTTTTATTTGAAACAATATTAATTGACGAAACGTTATTTTTAATTTTAAAATCTTTAGTTTTATTGAAAAAAGGTTTTATTTGTTTATTACCAACTATATTATTACAGGGACTATTTGTGTCAATAAAACAATTTGGGGAATTAAATTCGGTGGTGGGTGTTGAGTTGGTGACCGACACTCCTAACCCATCATACTCATCGACATATTTATCCCCACCCACTTTATTCAATTTGTCGGGTATGATTTTTGGGGATTTAATCCCTAATCCCAATCCCCTGTTACCTTCACCGGATGATGATGATGATGATGGTGGCTCGGCTGTGAATAAACCGAAACCACCTTGAGTGGTGGTGCAGGTTTCGTTATCCTCCTGTTTTCCCTTGGTTGTGGCCGTCGTTACCATCGAGGCTTTTCCCTTTCTGTGTTTATCAGCCCACCAATCGGGGTATCCAATAACCTTGAAGCATTGTTCTCTGGTATGTCGTTTCATACCACACTTTGTACATTCAAGGTTGTCTTTATCTCGGGATGATGACGTGGAGTCTGACCGGCGCTGTTGATTTCTTGATAGCAAACCATGGCCGTCGAAATCATTGGATTTTGATGCCGGTGCTACCAGACCAGTGGCTATGCCAGATTGGGTAAAGGCATCCGTTTTATTATTAAATATAAATTGGTGTGCATTTTCTTTTCGAATTGCAGCATAAGCTCCTTCGACAGTGGGTAATGGATCGGTTCTTAATAACTCACGTTTGATATTGTCATGTTTATGATCTAAAGAATTTAAAAACTGGAAAAGTTTTTGTTCTGACCTGATGTTGTTATATTTGACAATATCATTCGGATGTTCCATGGGATTTGGATCCCTTGTGTCGATTTCACCCCAGATTCCTTGCAATTTCAACCACAGTTCTTCGGTTGATTTACCATCTTGCCTGATATTATTAGCTTTAACATGTAAATCAAAGGTTTGGAGTTTGTCTTTACCAGAACTGTAGGTTGTAATGAGGGCATTCCATAAGGTTTTTGCTGTAGGGAACTGGGTCAGATTGCTTGCAATTTGTGGCTCTATATTTTGAATGATCCATTAAAATACCACCAAGTCTTCCTGGTTCCACTTCTGGTTGTTGGTTGATGGTGGATCTTCGGTTAAATGATTGAGGAGGGCCTCGGATTTACCTCCGATGGCAACCTTGATCATACGAGACCATAATGAATAATTTGAGTTGTTAAGGGTAACACTGATTTTTAAAGAATCAGGATGCCTTTGTGATTGATTTTCATTATTGGTTTGGAGAATTCTAGCCAATTGGCTAGTTAATTCTGTAATGAGTTGAGTTTGGCTGTCATGTTCTGCCATGATAACCACTCAAACGAAAAAAAATAGGCAAATGATTTAAATTGCTGTGATTGAATGATTTAGATCATCAACACAAGCTCTGATGCCATGTTAAAATAAGAATTGTAATTGTATTTTGCTTGAGTATTGAATATTTTCACTTAATTGAGTTTTACATTTGGAAGATGAAAGCTGAACTTATACAGAGAATAGCCTAACGGCTATATGACAATATCATGGAAAAAATAAAGGTATGTTTCCCTTTTTGTAAAAGTTAATCTTGCTGTCTTTTTATTTCTAACATGTATGGCTTAACTAAATACAATTACTAAAGCGATACAGTTTTAACCTATGCCCGATCGAAAGTTCCCATATGAGCCTGGATTTATTAACCATTGTTGCAGGCAGGTTATTTAGAAGTTGGGAAAAATGCTTTGGTGGCTGGTACTGCTGTTTTCGGGGCTAAAGTTTATGCTGAAGGTAACAAAAATTCTACAAAATAAGATTCCAGAACTTCATCTTTCAAACTTCAATAGACTCACAACATTTACACCTCTTTGGAAAGTTCGTTCTACAACATAATTTATACGAGTATCACATTCCATCAATAACGATATGTTTAATATTAACATAATTTATATCACGTTCCATCAAAGACGATATGTTTATCGTTAACTATTCCTACAACATAATCTGTGGATTCTATGGGTTCTCTCTCACCCTTAGTTCTCTCTGGATCCCTTCATATATATATATATATATATATATATATATATATATATATATATATATATATATATGTATATATATATATATATATGTATATATATATATATATATATATATATATATATATATATATATATATATATATATATATATATATATATATATGGGCAGGATCAATGGGGAAGTAACCAAGCGGGGGGAAGCAAATTTTTTTTTTTTCGTTTTTTGAAAAAACTTTGTTCACGAACATTATAGATTGGATGAAAATAAGAACATTTAGAAAAGACACTTCATGATGAATGTTATTATTTTGGCGGAAAAACGAGCGACAAAAATAACATTCAAGATAATATTGTTCGTGAAGAATGTTAACGTTTTTTTTCTTCATGTTTTGTGAAGTAAAATTTAGCCTGATTTAGAGTTTAGGGTTTAGGGTTTGGTGTTTTGGGTTTATTCCATAAACCCAAAACACCAAACCCTAAAACCTAAACCCTAAACTCTAAACCGTTCGTGTTAAAAACTCAATCTAAATCCTAAATCTAAACCCTAAACCCTAAATTTCTAAACCCTAATATCTAAACCTTATAAACCCTAATATCTAAACCCTAATGTCTAAAACCTCAACATACGCTCGAAAAACACGATAATTGTTATATATTACTTCTTCGATCGTTTTCCCGCCAAAATAATAACATTCATCACGAAGTGTCTTTTCTAAATGTTCTTATTTTCATCCAATCTATAATGTTCGTGAACAAAGTATTTTCAAAAAACGAAAGAAAAAAAAATTTTGTTTCCCCCGTTTCCCCCGATTGGTTACTTCCCTCTTGATCCTACCACTATATATATATATATATATATATATATATATATATATATATATATATATATATATATATATATATATATATATATATATATATATATATGATCCAAAGTGAAGTGATATGACGGGGAAGAGGGGAAGTAATTTTTTATTAATTTATTTTTTTTGTTGACAAACATTAAGATTAGGTAAAAATATGAACATTTGGAAAAGACACTTTGTGATAAATGTTGTTATTTTGACCTAAAAACGCTCGAAGAAATAACATTCATGTTATTTAGAAAATTAGGGTTTAGAAATTAGAGTTTAAAGTTTAGATATAGAGTTTAAATTGAGTTTTTAACCTGAACGGTTTAGAGTTTAGAGTTTTTGGACTATATATTCAGCTAAAACAATAGCCAATAACTACTTTTTTATGTCTACCAAAAAGTAACTATATATTCTGCTAAAACACAATTGTAATAAACCAGTGCAGTTTTAGTGTATCACATAGCAAGTCTCTTGGCCACCTACATGAAGAAAACAGCAGATGAGTAATTGAAATCTCAAATCCGTTGCATCAAAATACTAATGTACATAATCTTACTCCTATAACGATTCAAAGTTTTTATCAAACAGAAATGGTTGCTTAACAAGAATTCTAAAATTTGTTAAAAGTGATTAGTAAATACATGGCAGAATCCTCCAAGGAACAGTCCTGCGATATTCGGCCCACACTTCTTTGTATTTCTCGTCACATCGAGCTTCATCTCTTCTCTCACGCCATATGAGCAAGATCAAAAGATATATTGGATAGAAGTATGGAACTGGAGAACTGCAGTCATTTGATCCAGATATTCGTTAAAAATTCCAGTTGCAATTGACTTTTTTAGGTCAAATACATCACTTTCCAAATATACCAAAATAAATTATACTTGTACTAGTTTTCATTACAAAAAATTATTGTACCTAATCCCACAAGGTAAGTTGAAAGATAGTGCCAGTAACAAATCTCCAAGGTAATTGCAGTGCCTTGATATTCCCCTTCATCAATTAAGGGGAAAAAAAATATATGATTGTAATGCAATCGGAAAATAAATAGGCGTAAGAAAAGAAACTATTAGATTATAAAATACCGGTCATTACAAGAGAAATGACAAAATAAATGGATAAGTTGATGAGACAAAGTTACCAATAGCCGGAAACAAGTAATTTTCCTGCAATAACTTTTGGGGGTTGACCCCATATTAGTGCTTTCGAATTCTTCTTAAAATCATGTTTTTGCTTGTTAGCACCTCTGAAGACTAGATACCTACAACGAATTAAAAAACAGAGATGAATCATATGAAGATATAAAAGTCAAATCAAAGTCAAATTTCATTTTGTATAACATTTACCCGATCACAAATACACAGCAGTTTACAAAGACTGCACCTGTTGGCCAGGAACGTCTCAACAATTTGAAGGCCCTAGGCGAAAATAAAAATGGGCCCTTAAACACGTTTAATTTTTTTTTAACTCATATAAAAACATAATACTTACATTTTTTATTTATTTAGTTACAATGTATTTAACTATTTAAAGTTATAATATTACAACTTTAATTGACAATTCTTTATTTAATTAGATAGAATATTTTTGAGAAAAGTATATAGATATTCAATATTTTGGGCCCTTTAAAATTTTTGGGCCCTAGGCGGCTGCCTATCTTGCCTATGCTCAAAGACGTTGTGCTGTTGGCAAATCAACCTTGTTATTCAAAAGCCACCAACCCTGATCACAAAATAATTTTCATATTGTGTAAAAAAAAAAAAAAATTCTGGAGAAAACTGGATTAGATATTGTTTGACTTTCAGGGTCAAATCTTTGTTGTAGTTTTTTATTATCTATTTATCTTATAAGTAATATGTTTACCTGAATGCTAAATGTGAAGGGTATCCACACTAAATCTCCAAATACTAGCATGAATCCTAATCTCTCTGCAATTATATCCCATCTAAAAAAATTATGAAAATAAGCATTACGATAGCAATAATGTAGAATCCATGACTACAGTAAGACCTACATCAAGGTGAGCATAATATTAAGGTACCAAAAATATAATGGCATCACCACACCAGTAAAGAAGCTGATGCAAGCATGTTAAGGAACCATCATGATAATTAAAAAATCAATTTCATACGTAGATTATAGCGATTTTTAAGCCTGTACTCCTAAGAGGAGGGCGGTTAATAGCCGAATATGGGATCTAAAGAGTACTGACATTCAATTATATCATACTATAATTCAACTTTCACAGTTACATAAACTTGAATAAACTCTCTTGATGAAAAGAAAACATATTTTCATTCTAAAGTATAACAAAGGAAGTCATAAAAGTTATAAGCACAGGTCATTAGTGAGTCCCTAAAGAAAATCATGTGATTTGTGACAAAGTAAATAGATCGATTGAGGAGTTTCATCTACTTTCAACAGGAGTAATTAGCTTACGTAGATGTCATGTATTCCTCGTAAAAGAAGTAGTCCATAATGTAAATCTGACAGGGCACACATAAAAAAAGAGAGGAATCAGCAGTGTCCAATAATTTGTATAACTTGTATAATTTGAGTAGGATAACATAGGCGGTAAGGCGTGGTGGTTTGGGGTGATAACAGATCAAAAACGGTTCGTGTCAAAACAAGTCAAAAAGTCTTGGATTGAGCAGGGACAACTGTAGTCCATCCTATATAAATTATTTAAAATTCAGTTTACAACTTTCAGTTTGAGGTGAAAGTTATATTATTACAATGATAAGCCAACTTTTTTTACAACGCGATTTTAGGAGATTATATACATTATACATACATCTTAGGTAACTTTTTACCCACTTGATCCCTATGACCCATCCAGTTACCACTTATTATTAATGTTAGACCTGTTACTTAACATAATCCATATCAGCCAATTCATAAACAAAAGGATCGAAAGTGTCAACCTTAATAAGTTCATAACGATGATATCAATGCCCAGTTACCACACAAAATAGCTGGTAGAGGAACATTGATTGGCTCAATCGCATTTTGAACAGATTTTGCAAGCACGGAGAGATTGATTAGAAGCCATCCCATCATTCCATCTCGAACGAAAAAGAATCTACACAAGTGAAGTGTCTCATCAGCAACAAGATACTTACAAGAATGAAATTATAACTACTGAACCGCAGAATCATAATAGAACAGAAATAGGTTGATTTGGGTTGTTTCAGAAGATACATAAAGATAAAAGTAATACATACTTGAGGTCAACACCCAAAAAGTTGGGATTTAGCTGTATTCCAAACCACCTGTTAAAAGTTATTGATATCAACGGTGGAAATAAGAAATCAGGGCTCGAATACGTTTGTATGAATGGTTAAATGACTAAACATCTCATCTCATATTTACGTGAAAATAGGATAGAATAGAAAATAAGTACCAATCATCGATTATGTTTCCAGTGATATGAGACTTTAGAGATGCACTTCGGGCATTAGATTTGCAGCCTGCAACATAGAGTAGCAATGTAACCTGCCATTTACAACTTATAGAGATAATTGTGCATGAAGATTGCTTATAGAGAGTATTATTGCTATGCAATCGAAAATGAAAACATGCATATTACAAAATAATCCAATCCAATGTCATTTCTGTATTGAATGAAACATTTCAAAGGGGGGAAAACGTAAACAAGTATCTTTATCATAGAAGGCCTGTAGCATATATGTATAATGTATTGGATATCATACACATAGATTATCATCAAGATGGTGCATTGCTTAATATCCGTACAATCATTTGGCAGTACAATTTCAAGGTGCACATACAGTGAGTGATACGAAATGCATCCAAGCTCCAATTACGAGTAGTCCAACCAGCAAAACAAGCGATATCAATCTTGAATATAAAAACTTCAATGCAGTAAATATCTTTGCCAAAAATTTACGCATCATTTTCACAAGCTACTTTTAAAGCATAACTTCATAGATAAAAAAGACTAATACTAACCACCGAGGCATTGCCTGAGTGGTATAAACTCTGGGTTGGATCTGAGTCCTAGTTGGCGCAGGTTCGAATCCAGGGGAGGTTTTCTCAAGGATTCTGTTGTGGTGAGTAAAGGTGTATGCCCTAAGCCACTCGGTTTAATCCAAAGCACACCGGGTACTAAATGCGGCGATTGTGTGTGAAGAGTTTACTTCTAACGCGTGTGTGGTTGACAAATGAGAGTAGATCCAGCAATCCCTAAATAACCAAAGAAACCGAATAGCAAACCAACCTGAATAAACAAAATAACAAAAATTAATGCAGCGAACTAAATAAAGTGTGAAAAACGCTACTTTCAATTTGAATGCGTATGAATAAATGTACAAATCATGTATTGTATGACACAATTTTACTCACGTACAGAATTCCATGACGGAATTGAAGAGATCAAAATGGAAGTCAAGTCCATTTTGTAAAGTACGTAGACTCCGTCGCTGTCAGTTAAGATTTTGTTTTCTTTTCTAGTTCTACTCTTTTCACTGCTGCGATAGTATCCTCCTCACACGTGTTTAAGCAGTAAACACTTATTAATGTATTATTCCAGTTTTACCCTTAAAGTAAATTAACATTAACATTTTCTTAAGGGAAATTAAATTTAACATTTAACATTTGATAATAAGATTTACATTAACATTTAGGACATGTTGACGAAACTAGCTGTTAGCTGGAGCTGGAGCTGGAAGCTGGTAGCTGTTAGCTGAAGGTTTTTTTATTTTTATTTTTTTTGAAAAGCAAGTAAAACTTTCATTAATAAACCGGAATGTTACAAGCCCTATAATCTATACAATGATTTGCAATTTAAAGGAAACTACATATACATGAGTTCTTATACAATTCGGGAACTTGGAGCCACTAGTCACCACGACACTTGAAAAGATGAGCTGGAAGATAGCAGACAGACAGTACCTCACAAACACGATGACAAAGTGGACCACTACATCCCATTTAACCAAATGAAAAGTGGGAATCCAAGACTTGAATAGTATAATGGGGAGCATGCGAGTTCGATCGGTTGTTTCCAAGGAGGGTGTATGTTCCGTTTTAACCAATGCCCGTTCTTTGTGAGTTTAAGGAGGTGTAGACGGAGAGGTTAACGAGCCATTGGTGCCATTCTATTGTTGACTTTTTGATCTTTTGGAGATCCATGCGAAAGTTTGAGTTTGGACCTCGGAGAGTATAGATGTCGCGCACCAATCCTTTTTGTTGAAGACCTTGATGTTTCGGTATTTCCATATAATGTAAGTTGATGCCCATTTGAGGGCTTGCCAAATGGTAGAACCAAGGGGTGATGTAGTGAAGGATTGATTGTTTGTGGTTATGTCATGTAATAAGGTGAAAGTGTTAATGGGAAGGTTCCACCAGTGTAAGATTGAGTCCCAAATATTTTTTGTAATTGGACTCAATATGTGAGTTACAAAGTGGACAAAGTAATGTATCAAGGTCGATGTTTCGTTTGTTGAGTTCGGTACGGGTTGGAATTCTACCGTTTAAAACATGCCACATGAAAATCTTGATTTTTTGTGGTATGAGCTTGTTTCTGGGTGTCGCTAATGGAGTGGACGCGGTAGCGAGTTTTAGGTTATCAAGTATGGATGCTAGAGCTTTTGTTGTGAAGGTGCCGGATTGCTCTAAGTTCCACTACCAAGTGTCGGGTTCGTCGGAGAGATTAAAGGAAGCAAGTAGATTATTTATTTCAGTCTATTCGTTGAGTATACGTCCATTTGGAGGTCTTGTCCAGTTCCATGTACCGATCGTTGTAGCGTTATTAGTCACAAGTCGTTCTGATACTAATGCATTTTTGTTGGATTCACGCATATATAATCTTCGGAATTGGTTGCTAAATTTTTCTGTTCCGCACCAATTACCGAGCCAAAATTTGGTGGTGTTGCCGTTTCTGATGCTTTTGATGATCGAGTTGGTGAAGTTAGTTCCAAGGTTGTCCGCCGTTTTTCCGGCTTTGATAATCTCATTCCAAATTGTGCTACCTGAATCATTTCGAGAGAAAACGTTAGTACAAACCCCCTCCCCGTATATGCTCGATATGATTTTAACCCAAAAAGCATTTTTTTCATTGTGAAATCTCCATCACAATTTGCATAGTAGTGATATATTTTTACACATTAAAGATCCGATGTTCAACCCACCTTTATCATATGGTAATAAAATATGTTCCCATTTAATCCAATTAATTTTGTTCGTTGTCAGACCCGCCCCATAAAAATTTCCTTCTTTTCGTTTCGAGTATATTTATTATTTTAACGGGTGCGTGGAATAGGGAGAAGTAGTAGAGAGGAAGACTAGAGAGAACGGATTTAATTAAAGTGAGACGTCCACCTTATGACATGGATTTGGCTTTCCATTCAGAAAGACGTTTATCGAATTTCTCGATGATCGGTTTCCAAGATGAAGCTTTTGTGGTGGGGACACCGATAGGTAGACCAAGATAGGTGAAAGGTGTTGAGCCTGCCGAGCAGTCGATATAATTTGCCATTTCTCCAACTTCATTTTTTGGTACCCCGATACCGTATAGGTTGCTTTTTTTTAAGATTTACTTTTAGTCTGGATATGTTTTCGAAGCATTTTAGTAGTTTGGAAATATTTTTGGCATTACGTTTGCTCCATTCGCCAAAAAAGATCGTGTCGTCCGCATATTGGAGATGAGAAACGATGATCTTGTCGTGACCAACACAAATACCACGAAACTGATCATTTGTGATAGCACGTTTGGCAAGGATGTTGAGATCTTCTACTGCGATAATGAATAAGAAGGGTGAAATTGGGTCTCCTTGATGAATACGTCTACCAGGAGTGAATTCCATGGTCGGGGATCCATTTATAAGGATGGATATGGAGGATGAAGAGAGGCATGCATGTATAAATTTGATCCATTTGGGGTCGAATCCCATGCATTTCATAGTGTCGAAAAGGAAGTCCCATTCGATGCAGTCGAATGCCTTTTCAAAACCGACTTTGAATATGAGGCCCTTTTAAGAATGGGTTTGTTCAATGCCAATTATTTTATGGATGACTTTTGAGAGACGATTCATTATGATTTTGGTGAGGATTTTGTAGTAACTTCCGATTAGACAAATTGGGCGATATTCGCTAAAACCGATGAGATTGGCTTTTTTGGGTATTAGTGTGAAAAAAGACACATTACATCCCTTTGAGATTTCGGAATTGAGCCAAAACCAATCTAGGGCCTTAATGAGGTCCTCTTTTATCAACCACAAATATTTTTTAAAGAATTTCATATTGAAACCGTCAGGACCGGGTGCTTTTGAGCTGTCACAGTCTTGGAGTGCGTTCCACACACTTCCATTTCGGAAAATCGGGCTTCAAGAAGAAGGTTGTCAGTTTGTGTGATGTACGAGCGATTTGGTTCGTTTTCGAAGGGGTAATTACCTTTACGTTTTTTGGATTTGAATAACGTATCAAAGTAATTATATGCCTCGTTTTTAATAGTATTTGGTTCTTTCGACCATGAACCGTTTAAAGATATACCACGGATGTTGTTTTTATTTGCGCGTCTTTTAATGTAGTTATGGAAATATTTAGAGTTTTCATCTCCATCGAGTTCCATTTGATAAGGGCTTTTTGCTTGAGCATGTTAGATTTCTTTTTTTCTTTTTCGATATGTTGAATTTTGTCATTGACCCACTTTTTTCTTTCGAAATCGGATAGTGGTCTGATTTCCGCAAGTTTCTCCCATTCGTTAGATGCATTAAGGTGATCTTTAATTTCGGCGTCAAGGTTGTTTAACTGTAAGTTACATTTTTTAAGTTCAAGTTTGACATTTTTTAGTTTATTTCGTAATATGCAATCGGGTCGGTTGCCGTGAACAGGAAGGAGCCATGTGTTTTTTATGATTTCATCTGCATATTTAAGTTTTTGCCAAGCGTTGAACATGCGTGTGGGTTTTGGGCCAAAGTCTATAAAGGAGTATTTTAGTATGATTGGGCAGTGGTTGGATAAGCCGCGATCGAGGGTTTTGGAGGATACGTCAGGCCATAATTGGAGGATACTTTCAGAGATGAGAAATCGATCAAGTTTGCTAAATTTAAGTTCGTTAAAGCAGATACGTGTATATTTTTCCCCCCGAGTGGAAGTTCGACAAGATTAGCGTTATTAATAAAGTTGTTAAAATTATCTGCCCATGTTTGTTTAAAGATACAGTTAAGTTGTTCGGATTTTGTTCTAACTTCGTTACAGTCACCGAAGATAATGTGGGGAACATCAATGGAATCGATAAGTTTTGAAAGTTAGGACCAAAATCTAAGCTTTTTCTGGTGGGAATGTGGGCCATAGACGTTAATGATAACCATATCGGAAGCATATCCCGCCCATTTGCCTTTGATGGCAATAAACAATTCACCCTCTATGGCTTGGTCGAATAAAAAAGTGGACGGGTCCTAAATTAGAAGTAATCTGCCGGAAGCCCCAATTGCATCTTTTTGGACAAATATAAGGTTAGAATTATACCAAAAAGCTTTAATTAAGGAATCAGGTGAATTTCCACATATGGTTTCTTGTAGACCAAGAATGACCGGATTTTCTTTCTTACAAATATTTTTGAGCCAATTGATTTTACCCGTTTGACCCAAACCCCGAATATTAAGAGAAATGCAACTCATTAGAATACTTACAGTGCGATGGAAGGAGGACGAGGATCACTGGTTGGTGTCCCACTGGATGCCGAGACCTTTGACATACTCCTTTGTGTCGATGGATTTGTTCGATACCTTGTTTGAGTTGCCATCGGCACTCTTTGTTTTTGATGATGCTTTTGAAACATTACCCGAGGTTTTAGAAGTAGAGTTCGATTTGCGATTAATTTGCGAAAACTTTAGCTTTTGCCCACTTCTTGCACAATGTTTTATGTAGAAAAATTTAGAGTGCGTGCCTTTCTTAATAGATACGATCGGGGGTTTAGGGGCAGCTGGTCGACTTACTTTCTTCCTTTGGTCGGGAAACGATAATCGCGGGCGATCTTTTTGAAGCATAAGTTGTTTGAGGTTGTGCTTTTATTTTTATTCTTTCCAGATGTAGTCGATTTCTTTTTGTTTGATTTGAGTTTTACAAGGAATTGGTTTTTTAGTAATTCATGATCTTCGGTTGGGGTAAGGTTCGGGGATGTGGATGTGTTAACCTTAGCAACATTGATAGGAGTGGAAGTTTCAATCTTGTCCTTGCTTTCAGTTGTTGTAAAGATAATCGGTGAGATCGTAGTGTTATTGGTTTTATTCGGCAATGGTGATGTGCGAACAAAATCAGACAGGTCGTTATTCGATGTGTGCGAAACTGGAGTTACGGGGATGGTAGGTTCAGGTAGTGGGTTATGGGCTGTGGTGTCTTGAAGTAAGATGGGAGAGTCTAAATTAAGATTGGTGGGCTCAAAGGTTGGGGCCCAAGGTTTGTTGCTAAAAGTGTTGTTGAGGCTGTTAGGCCTATTGGACAGGATAGAATGGATAATGTCATTTGGGCTCAGTGGAACTGTAGACGTCATGGACTCAAGTGGATCTTTGTTGAAAAAAGATGTAACGTTAGGAGCAATATGGGGCGAGTTATTGTCTACTTTTTCCGAGTTATGGGAATTTCCTGACACATGCTGCTGATTATTGTTTGGATGACAGTTAATTTTGGGGGATGTGTCGTTACTAGGGTTATGTGAAAAGTTAGTAGTTTCAACACGCATATAGGACGTTGACGGCTCGTGGTTTTTCCAGTGAGGAGTGCCGGAATTATTATCATGGGTATTGAACTCACCATTTTCGTTTGGAGAATTATTTGCAGAATGTTGGGACTCATTGCCGACATTGTTATGATCGTCTTCCATATAGGACTCTTCGTCGGATAAGTATTCATCGGAATGGACATCATCTTCCCAAACCGAGGAGTCATTATCGGTAGAGTTAAAATCTATAGGTAGATTATTGTTTTCAATGACAAATACGATTGTGGTTTTAGCGTCATGGTGGATATGGACATGGTCGTTTATGAACGCGTAGGAGTTGGTTTTAATAAGGACCTTACCAACGGAAAGATCCTGGGATCCCTTTTCATCAATAACACAATTTTGCATGTCGACGACTTGACCCCAACATTTAGCAATCTTACGAAAAGTGGACTCAGACCAACAAGTGATAGGAATACCTTTAATCTCAATCCATACTAAACGACCCGAAGTTATGTACTCGTCAGGATCCCATGGCCGAATGTCATCGAGCCAATTCCATAATGGGTGTTTTCTTCCGAAGCTTTGGGGATTAAGAACGTCAAAGGTAAGTCTATTATCATCAAATAAGAGCATTATTTCTTTGCCTCCTAGATATTTGGATTCGAAGTCGGTGAGGTTTTCGGATTTGCAAATCTCATTAAAATAATCTAGGTGATCAATGTTTTTAATCACACCTATAAGTGCATGTCCGAGAAGCTCTATAATCTTTTCATCGTTGGGGATCTTTATGGAAAAAAAATTGGTAACTTGGTTGTCAAAACATGTTTCTGTAACTTGGTTCTTTCGAATATTGTTTAGGACGTCAGTGAATTTACGTTCATCGACAGTGTTATTAGGGTTGTGATTAGGGTTTTTCATTGGTTGATGAGGTGGAGAGTTGTGGGTGGTTTGTTGGCCGATAGGTTTATCATTGTGGTTGGTATTACGCTCTCGTGCTTTGTAAACAACTAACAACATACCATCTTCTTCGATCATATTTAACTTACAGGTCATCGAATCAACAAGATGGCTTGGGATATTTTCGTAACGGATGAAACCAAATTGCTTTCCATTCTTTAATCGTTTCTTTGGAATGTAAAATTCAGTTAATTCACCGTATTTTTTGAACAAACCCCAT
This sequence comes from Rutidosis leptorrhynchoides, assembly GCF_046630445.1. Taxonomy (NCBI): domain Eukaryota; kingdom Viridiplantae; phylum Streptophyta; class Magnoliopsida; order Asterales; family Asteraceae; genus Rutidosis; species Rutidosis leptorrhynchoides. Next base: position 359,608,248 of record NC_092338.1, read on the forward strand.
AAGTTTACCGAATTCCAAGAATCTGGAAAATTGAAGAATATGAAGGAGGTTATGGAATGGTTGTCAGGTTTCAATGGCGGGTTTGGTGTATTAGGGTTCCCAAATCTTTTTATAAGATCTTTTGCATTTTCTTGGGTTTTGAATCGGTTGTATATTGAATAATTAGCAGTATTAAGTTTAGTGAAGATTGGGTTATTAGGGTTAAGGTTTACAGCCGAACAAAATAGGGGAGGGAAATCATCAGCATGGTTGTGAGGGGGTTGTTTGAATGATTGTTGATTGCATTGCTTGTTTCTATTTCGATCCACCTTTATCCAAACCCTCACATTTTCAGGTTGGTATTTGATATTGTTAATGATGTGAGATTTGTTGGTAGGATGATGATGATGAGGTTTATTCGATGTGAGAGGGCGGTGTAACACCGGCCTTTTTTTTTTTTTTTAAACACAGCAGAAGACTTTTATATTCAAATCACAACATTTAATACATCACAGTAGAAATCCCCATAATGAAGTTTAAGTTTATACGACGGTGTTACTTATTACAAAATACATGTTACAAAAGTCCACTTCAGAGTTCACACGTCAAACATGTCTTCAATACTAGCACCCGTCCAAACTAGCAGTACTTAAACCTGCATGGGTGGAAATGTGGGGGATTAGCATAACGCTAAGTGAATGGAATCTATCTAACAGATATAGCTTAAGCCACATACAAGCTATATACTAACAACAACACATGCTAACTACCAACTAGCATACAATAAGACAATACTAGGATCGGCGGCTTGTACGAGCACACGACTCTCAGCTGATCGGGCCTGAGTCTACTGATAATCTCTGCTACTCAATTCAAAGTATAGTTATCCAGATACAGGGGATGCATCATTCACACTATACTTCACAATCAGTAGCCTATGTACCCAACCTCCCCTAGGCACGGTTGACCTCATACGGACTCTAACCTCTCCTAGGCACGGTCTCGAGTCCCCAGTCTCCTTAGGCCCGACTGGTGCCACTCACACAGTGTACACATAATTTACACACAACATCAGGCATACTATATTATTCTAACATGGCAATCCCTACACTATGCATGGTAAAATAGTAGATCACAGTAGCATGATATGCTACTTAAACTCTATCCGGAGGTAGACCCACTCACCAATTACCAGCTACAGCTCAGTTATCTTACTTCTGAGCTTCTTCCTTGTTCTTATCACCTGAGAACAACACAAACGAAGTCAATATACATATCTGAATCATAGTATAATCAAATCATACTTTAAACTAGGTCATAACATCATTTCACAAGTCCACAACGTAACTCCATTCACTATTATCAAACAAGTATGTGGAAAACAGGACACACACGCCAAAACCTATTTTCCCGCCCCAAAAACAGTTTGATCCAGCTTCTTAAAAGTTCATCATTGAAAAGTACTCTTCAATACAATTCCAACGATATTTGATTCATCAAAAACGGAGTTACGGTTTGAATGTTATGACCAAAACAAATTTCTCAAAATACTGAAAAGACACAATACCCAACTCGGTAGTGTGTGTCATAGACACTCGGTCGAGTGTGTAGACACATGGCCGAATGAGTAGAGACACTCGACCGAATGTCTTTTCAAAAGACACACTACTGAGTGTGTAGACACACGGCCCAAATCAAAAGACACTCGGCCGAGTGTGTACACACACGGCCCACTTCCAAAAGACACACTACCGAGTGAGTTCTTGAGCTGCTGAAATTAGAAAAGTGACGGGTTTGAGCCAAAAATCACCAAATCTCGACCATATACTCATTTTAAACCTCAAAACTTATCAAATCTTGTTTATAAAACCTTTTGGGACATAAACCCACAAACATTACATCAAAACAACAACAAATTAAGCAATTTTGACCCAAAATCACATTTTTGTAAAACCTAGCACAAAAACTCCATTTTTACACAAATTCAAGCATGAAAACTCATGATTCTTACCTCAAAAGAATCAGTAAAACACAAGGAATCAATTTTCTAACACAAATCAGACTTCAATTCAAGATTTGGAGAATTAAGGTTCAAGAGAGAGATGAAGTTAGGTACGGGGTGTAATTTGGAAATTTTAGAGAGAAGGAGAAAAATGAGCTGAACCAACAGCTCTCTAGTCACTTATTTGGGTTAAAACCCATACCCCTCAACACACGGGTATTTATCAGTTATCTAAAATCTTTCGTACCTCGTTAGGCGGCCCTAACGAAGTCCAAATTAAATAAACAAACATGTTCTGTGACCCTTGTGACAAACTGGTCTTAACTAAATAATAAAATAATACTATTCACATAATTAAAAATAAAAGCATATAAAACACATAATAAAATCTTAAGGGCAAAATAGTCCACTTACAACTAGCCCAGATTCCAGTCTGTTACAAATTCACCCCCCCTAAAAGAGATTCTGTCCTCGATATCTGGTCTTGGTTAAACAAACGAGGGCAGCGAGTTCTCATCAACTCTTTCGTTTCCCACGTAAGATTAGAACCCAAACTGTGTTTCCACTCAATCAACACCATCAGTATCTCTTTCTTTCTCAACTTAGTCACCTTTCGGTCAACTACACGGACCGGCTCTTCCACCAATTTCTTATTCAAATCGACCCTTAAATCTTTTAAAGGAAGAAGTTGTGTTTCATCGTCGACTTTACACTTACGAAGATAACACACGTTGAATGTATTATGAATACCAGCTAACTCTGGCAGAAGATCTAACGCCACAGTTTGATCATTCAACACTTCACTGATCGAAAACGGACCAATAAATCTCGGTGCTAACTTACCACGTTTACCGAATCTGATAACCCCTTTCCACGGCAAAACTTTTAGATACACTCGTTCACCTACATTAAAGGTTACCGGACGTCTTCACGGATCAGCATACATTTTCTGCCTATCTCTAGCGGCTTTCAACTTTTCTCTCGTAATTGCAACTTTTTCGGCTGTCATTTGAACAATTTCAGGACCTGCAAACTGTTTCTCCCTGGCTTCTAACCAACAAGTCAGAGTTCTGCAACGACGTCCATATAATATTTCTTAGGGCGGCATCCCTATACTCGAATGATATGAATTATTATACGCGAATTCGGCCAACGGCAAATGTGCATCCCACGAACTACCGTATTCTAACACACAAGCCCTTAACATATCCTCCAAAGTCTGTATCGTTCTTTCACTTTGACCGTCTGTCTGAGGATGATAAGCTGTACTTAAATTCACACATGTACCCAGATTCTGTTGAAGACTATTCCAAAAATTCGACACAAATCTGGAATCTCTGTCTGAAACGATCGATAACGGCACACCATGTCGACTAACTATTTTTTTCACATACAATTCGGCTAACTCACTTAACGAAGTTGTTTCACGAGTAGCAAGAAAATGAGCACTTTTAGTTAGACGATCCACTATTACCCAAATCATATCATGTCTTTTCTGAGTTCGAGGTAATTTGGTCACAAAATCCATCGTTATATGTTCCCATTTCCACTCTGGAATCTGTAACCGACGTAATGAACCATAAGGTTTCTGATGTTCTGCCTTCACTTGAGTACAAATATGACACTTTTCGACATATCTAACGATATCTGTTTTCATTGTCGGCCACCAATACACTGTTTCAAATCATGATACATCTTATTACTACCCGGATGTACTGTCAACCTGGATATGTGAGCTTCTGTCATGATTAAATCCCTCAAGTCTCCAAGTTTAGGTACCCAAACATGATTGTTTAAGGTATTTAGTCCCCGTGAGTCATCAATTAAGTCCACTTTTTGTTTGGTCATTTGTTCAGATTTAATATGTTCGTCCTCTAAAGCACAGGCCTGAAAGGTTCTTAAGCTATTAATCAAATCTGAAGTTATATTCAAATGAAGGAATTTCATATTTTCACTTGACTTTTTACGACTTAGCGCATCTGCAACCACATTTGCCTTACCCGGATGGTATTTAATTTCGCAATCATAATCTTTGATCAACTCTTGCCATCGTCTCTGACACATATTCAATTCTTTCTGTGAGAAGATATACTGCAAACTCTTGTGATCTGTACATATAACACAATGGGTTCCATACAAATAGTGTCTCCACAGTTTCAAAGCAAACACTACTGCAGCCATTTCAAGATCATGCACTGGATAATTCTTCTCATAACTTTCAACTGTCGCGAGGCGTAAGCGATTACTTTATCTCTTTGCATTAATACACAACCCAACCCAGCAAATGACGCATCACAGTATACCACAAAGTCGTCTGAACCTTCTGGTAAGGCTAACACTGGTGCCTGACACAGTAGCTGTTTCAAAATCTGAAAAGCCTTTTCCTGTTCATCAGTCCATCGAAAGGCTACATCTTTACGAGTCGACTTAGTCAACGGACCTCCTATTTTAGAAAAATCTTTGATAAACCTGCGATAATAATCAGTCAATCCCAGAAAACTCTTAATCTCAGTCGGTGTCTTCAGAGAATTCTAATTCGTCACCGCTTGTATCTTTATCGGATCAACCTTTATACCTTCGGCACAAATCACATGACCCAAAAACTGTACTTCACGTAACCAAAATTCGCTTTTTGAAAATTTTGCAAATAGTTTCTCGCGTTTCAACAAGTTCAAAACCTGTCTCAGATGTTCAGCATGTTCGCTCTCTGTCTTTGAATACACTAGTATATCGTCTATAAACACGATCACAAACTTATCTAAGAATGAATGACACACTCTATTCATTAGATCCATGAAGACTGCTGGCGCATTCGTCAACCCAAACGGCATGACAAGAAATTCATAATGACCATACCTTGTTCTGAACGCTGTTTTCGGTATATCTGATTCAGCAACACGAACCTGATGATATCCAGATCGTAATTCTATCTTAGAAATGAATGAAGTACCCTGTAACTGATCGAACAAATCATCTATTCGAGGTATCGGATACTTATTCTTCACTGTTCTTTTGTTCAATTCACGGTAATCAATATACATACGCATTGACCCATATTTCTTTTTAAAAAACAATACCGAAGCACCCCACGGTGAAGAACTCGGTCGGATAAACCCACGATCTAATAACTCTTGAATCTGTGACATCATTTCACGGATTTCAGACGGCGCTAATCGGTATGGAGCTTTTGCAACTGGTGTTGTTCCAGGAACAACTCAATCTTATAATCGACTTCCCTTACCGGCGGCAGACCTGGTAACTCATCTGGGAACACTTCAGGAAATTCTGATACTATCGGAATATCGGCCACTGTTTTCTTTTCTTTCTTTGTATCAATCACATATGCAAGAAATGATTCACAACCCTTTGCCATCGACTTTTTTGCTTTCATCATGGTTATCGACGGGAAATTATACCCGCCTCGCTCCCCTCGGGCCACAACACGGGTTCCATCGGTCGAATGAAAGGTAATCATTTTCCTATCACACTTAATATTAGCCCTAAGCTAGCTCAGCCAATCCATTCCTAATACTACATCAAAGCTAGGAATAGGTAACACTAAACAAGTCACCGGGAAAGACTTCCCTTCGTTCTCTATACAAACCCCAGTCACATATGTTGTGACGGGTGTGGTCTTACCATCGGATACTTCTACACTAACCGGTTTGGGTAACACGGTTGCTAGTATATTTAACTTAGCTCAGAAATCTAGGGACATAAAACACCTATTGGCACCACAATCAAACAATACGCGAGCAGGTATTGAGTTGATTATAAAAATACCGGTGATCACTTCATCGGTTGCCACAATATTCTCAATCGACATCTGAAAAGATCTAGCCTTTGCTGTCGGAGGGTTCTTCCTCTTCTGCCCACTCGAGGCAGTTAACCCTCCGGCTGATGCCGAATGCACCCATGACCCTGCCCCGAAACTACCACTCTTCGACGGACAACTAACTTCACGATGCCCTGGTTTGTGACAACTCCGACACACACTATTTGGATACGGGCATGCACAAGACTCATGCCCAACAACACCACACTTTAAGTATCTTCTTGTAGCCTCAGAACACTGACCACTGTGAGAAGATCAACACGTGTGACACCAATTCCCTTTACCTGATCCGGACCCAGAATTACTCTGACCACTTTTACCCTTCGATTTAAACCCACTAGACTTCTTGGATTTAGATCCTGAATGACCAGATACTTGCCCACCTTGTTGTAGCATAATACTAAACATTCTGTTTCTGGCGGCCTGCACATCACTTTCTACCATCTTAGCCATCACAACAGCTTGAGACAAAGACGTAGCTGTTCTAACAAAAGTTCGGTACTCTGGCAGAATGATATTAACAAAATGCTGGATACGAGACGCTTCGTCTGGCACCCATTGTTATACAAACCTTAGTTTATCCATAAACTTCTCTACTACCTCATTGATCGTCATTTGAGGTGTCATCTTCATTTCAATAAACTCAGTCTTGATTAGGTTCATATCAAATGGATTACAATACTGTTCACACACCTTCCCATGAAACTGCTCCCACGTGATCATACTCACTTGCTCCTTCGGTATACTGGAAATCAAAGAATCCCACCAAATCATAGTCCTACCTTTCGACAGTCGACAAGCGTATGTATCTTTCAGCTCAGGTTCACACTGAAACACTTCAAATACCCTTTCGATTTCTTGCAACCAACTAAGAGTTACAGTCGGGTCAGTACTTCCAAAAAACTCGAAAGTTCTTATAAGTACACCTTTTAAGTGGTTGCATGTAGGGTTGTTGAAACATTTGCATTTGGTATGGGTTCATCATTATGGGATTTTGGTAAGTAAAAGTGTTTTGCGGTGGCATATAGTATTGGTTAGGTATTTGATTCTGAAACTGGTTCTGGTGCACATTAGGTATTGTTTAGGATTGCACGGTTGGGAATCCAGGTGGTGTATCATCATTTCAGAATGCCTCGCCAACTCAAGCTCATTAATTTTGTCTTCAGCCTCTTTTAGCTTGCTTTCTAACTGAAGGATGTAACTATTCTGATCATCATCAGACTCAACACCCTCTTCTAGTGCTCTGAATGTTCCAGGGTTGGATGGGCCAGTTGCGTTTCTATCAGCCATACATGTGCTACAAAACAGTTCACACAAAAGCTTAGTGGATATCAGTTAGTTCAAGCGCAAATATCACACACATATATCCTATTTTCACTTAGCCCCCACTCCCACAGACATGTTTGACTTGCCTCAGGGTTTGGGAACAAAATACGCGCACGTACTTGCTGCCAAACCATTCTCTGATACCAACTTGTAACACCGGCCATTTTTTTTAAAAAACACAGCGGAAGACTTTTATATTCAAATCACAACATTTAATACATCACAGTAGAAATCTACATAATTAAGTTTAAGTTTATACGACGGTGTTACTTATTACAAAATACATGTTACAAAAGTCCACATCAGAGTTCACACGTCAAACATGTCTTCAATACTAGCACCCGTCCAAACTAGCAGTACCTAAACCTGCAAGGGTGGAAATGTGGGGGATTAGCATAACGCTAAGTGAATGGAATCTATCTAACAGATATAGCTTAAGCCATATATGTGACGACCCGAAAATTTTTGACTAATTTTAAACCAAATTCCCGATACGATTTAATATTTTTGACACGATATGCAAGGTCTGTTAGGTTGAGTCTTAAAATTTTTGAACTGTTTCATATATTCATTTGACTTTCAACCATTCTCAACGATTCACGAACAACTATTAATAAATAGATATGTGTGTATATATATAAATAATAATTGGAAGTGTAATTTGTAATATTAAATGATTGTAATACTCTTTTAATGTGCTGATTGATATTAAGCAAGTTTAATTCGAACTTATATGATTTTAAAATAAACGGTGATCCGAAAATGAGTTCTAGAAATTTTAGGCTTACTAAAAATGTATTTAGGATTTAGTTATTAAATTTTAACACTTTTTATATTTTACTCAGAATTGAGCGGACCGTTGATGTAATTTTTATTTAATAAATTAATGATCGAATTTTATACCATAATGAACGAAATAAATAAATATAATTATTGTAAAAATTTGGGAATTTTTCGGAATACTTTTACCCGCCACTAACTAACAACAGTGTACTAAATCCAGTCCGTGGAAGACGACGGCTCATAATTTCACACGTTCCTTTTAAATTGCTAGATATGTATTATATTACTATTTAAAATTTGAAATTTTGCATCTTCCTGTGAATCAATTAACATCAACTTTAAACTGTTTTTGTTTTCAATCTATTCCATTATATGTCTAAAGATTATAATACTAATTGAGATTTTCAGATTCATGGATGATACTGTGCTAGTACGCGTTTTTCATTGATTTGAATTAATTAATATATTTCTTATTTTATTGTTTCCTTTCTTTTTCTCTATATAACTTTTTCTCTATTTCTTCTGTGTACAAACAAGAACTCCACAAACACATTCCATTTCACCATACCAATACTCAAATTCAAAATCATTACACGATTTCACTATAACCTATATGAGATCTTATTTCTTTTCAATTTTTTCATATTCTTTCTGGAATCATAAATCGAAATTTATAAATCTCATATCATCAAACAAGTACTCGTATCATATCTTCTTCATGAAATCTAAAAGTTCATATTCTTCATGGAAGAGGTGCAACACAAATCAAGTTTACATTAATAATCCTTGTCATATATGTAATACTCGTAATGTATCAAATCCAAGCAACAAATTCTCTTCGGTTGCTCCAGCTACTCTACTCGTCGAGCACCAAGGCAACCATCATCAAACACCATTAAAACCGCCACCCTACAAGCACCCAAGAACCACCACAAACTCACTTTCTATTTTTGTTTTGTGAGCAAACAAACCGTCACCACTCTCACAATTACCACAACCATCACCATGAGTGGAACCATCCTACAAACATCACCACCTCCTCACTAAGTGTACGGTTTCACTTACACTTCTTCTGCTTTCTATTCTAGCACCCCAAAAACTGAAACTTAAGCGTAGACTGCTGCTACGATTGTTTTTCTTTTCCATTTTCAGTCGACAAGAACCCCACAAAGTAATATCAAATTAATCGCTGTTGTATTCTTTTTCTTTTTTCTGTTTTCATTTGTTTTCCCAGCCGACAAATTCTAAAAATAAGACCACTTGATCATTTATTTTATAATACTTTCGGTGGTGGGGCACCAAATACCTCTTCAAAAACCACGTATCAAAAGACCAAGATGTTTCTCTTCTTTTTCTCAATCATCGAACTCCTTTTGATAGTGGGCTGAAGATCATTATTTTAAGTTGGGCCAATTACTATTAGCTAGTTTTACTTGTGCCGATATCTTCTTCTCTAAATGGGCCGTATGAACTTCATGGCTGCCATTATATTTTTTTGTTATACGCAGTTGATATTGATAATGCTAGAGTAATGGTGATGCTATGATTAGTGTTGAGTGAAAATAAAATGACGATGGTGTTAAGTAAGAACAAAGATGATAAATGATTGTTCGATGTGTATGATGACGCCGTAAGTTTAAGTGGTTATGGTTAGTGTTTATGATTATGATATGATTATGATAAGATTAGGATTTTGATTATGGTTACGAGTTGGTGATGCTACTTTAACCATGATAATATTAGTAAAGATCATGATATTATATGTTGATGATAAGGTGGTGAACGTGATAATTATGAGTACGTGAATAAAAATTATTATGAAGACATGATTATGATAAATGAGATGACGAGGATTATGATTAAGATAAATGATGATGATAAAATGATAGATGATGATAATGAGGTAGCTAGGATGAAGATAGATATATGATGTAAATGGAATTATGAAAAATGATAAAGAATGATGAGGCAGTAGATTAAAATAATCAGATGAGAGGATTAATTCAAGTATGTTATGATTGGTTCAATGGTTAGGAGTGTGGTCAGGGAATGAGAGGTCACGAGTTCAAGCCTGGGCTCGGGCATTTTTTTTTTTAGAAAAAGAAGAAGGATACAGATGTAAAGGTTAAAAACAATTCAAGTTGGGTGTTATTTCAGAATTAATACACATAGCGTAATGACTAAGGATGTTATCGGGTTAGCGGGACGTCGCGGGTTCAAACCCGGACTTGGGCATTTTTCTTTTAAGGGCTACTTCTTTGAGGTAGTTTACTTATTACTCATTATTATTATTATTATTATTATTATTATTATTATTATTATTATTATTATTATTATTATTATTATTATTATTATTATTATTATTATTATTATTATTATTATTAGATTATTTATTATTATCAAAAAAATTATATCATAATTATTAGTGTTATCATTAAACGTTATTAGTATTATCATTACAAACAATTTTTATTATTTGTACTATCTTTATCATTAATATTAAAATTATCATTATTATTATTATTAGAATTATCATAATTTTTATCATAATTAGTATTGTTTTTATCATTATTATTATTATTATTACTATTAATATATCAAATGAAGATTTTCTATATGAAAATATATTTAAGACATAAAACTTAACCATATTAATACTTTTATAATAAATGTTAATTATTAATATAAAGATAAATATATCTAATTAAGTTATTAATAAAACACATGATATAAAATAACAAATAAAATCACTAATAATATATATATATATATATATATATATATATATATATATATATATATATATATATATATATATATATATATATATATATATATATATATATATATATATATATATATATATTTGTTCGATTACCATTACATGTATTAATATACATGATTGAATAATAGGTTCGTGAATCCGAAGCCAACCTTGCATTGTTTAGTTCCGTCGTATGCATATTTTTACTACAAAATATCGTATTGTGAGTTCATTTGATTCCCTTTTACTCTTTACATTTTTGTGACTGAGAATACATGCGTTGTTTTTATAACTGCTTTATTAAATGCTTTTGAAATATATTTTGAACTGAGAATACATGAAATGCTTTTATAAATGTTTGACGAGATAGACACGAGCAAAACATTCCTCGAATGAATTATTATGCAGACAGAAGTTCTGTGGATTATTATTGAATTATGTGGACATGATAATTGCCACCAATTGATGTGAATATTTTTACCCTGATTATTATTGCTTGGTAACCTAAGAATTAGAATCGGGTATGGCCCTAATTCATGCGAATCCTAAAGGTAGCTACCGGGTTTAACACCCCCACCCAGAATGTTCACTAGACGGAAGAGATAGTGGGCGTGGTGTTTAGTACTTCGAAGTTTATATATTATACAGACGAGATGTTCTGTTTTGGGGATATTATTGATGCGCATTATATGTTAAGGTCGGTTACCATGTTGAGCAATGAAATCGAAATGAATGTTATGTATCGAGAGAATGATTTTTATACACAGGTTATGTGTATTAGTTTTGTGCACGAGATATGTGCACGATTATTTAAAAATTGCGAGGAAACCTACGGGGGAGAAAAGGATACGAACCTACTCTGTTAAGCATTACGAAAAATGGTTTTGTACACGAGATAGGTGTACTGTATTTAAAATCTTGTGGTCTATCAAAATTATGAATTTTATTGTTTATGATAAACCTATGAACTCACCAACCTTTTGGTTGACACTTTTAAAACATGTTTATTCTCAGGTCTGAAAGAAATCTTCCGCTGTGCATTTGCTCATTTTAAAGATATTACATGGAGTCGTTCATGGCATATAGAGGTCAGAACCTCGCAATGGGACCATCTGTTGAAGATTTCGTCCAGGTGGATTAGGACAGGTCCTTTCAACATAGAAGCTATATACTAACAACAACACATGCTAACTACCAACTAGCATACAATAAGACAATACGAGGATCGGCGGCTTGTACGAGCACACGACTCTCAGCTGATCGGGCATGAGTCTACCGATAATCCCTGCTACTCAATTCAAAGTATAGTTATCCAGATGCAGGGGATGCATCATTCACACTATACTCCACAGTCAGTAGCCTATGGACCCAACCTCCCCTAGGCACGGTTGACCTCATACGGACTCTAACCTCTCCTAGGTACGGTCTCGAGTCCCCAGTCTCCTTAGGCCCGACTGGTGCCACTCACACAGTGTACACATAATTTACACACAACATCAGGCATACTATATTATTCTAACATGGCAATCCCTACACTATGCATGGTAAAAGAGTAGATCACAGTAGCATGATATGCTACTTAAACTCTATCCGGAGGTAGACCCACTCACCGATTACCAGCTACAGCTCAGTTATCTTACTTCTGAGCTTCTTCCTTGTTCTTATCACATGAGAACAACACAAACGAAGTCAATATACATATCTGAATCATAGTATAATTAAATCATACTATAAACTAGGTCATAACATCATTTTACAAGTCCATAACGTAACTCCATTCACTATTGTCAAACAAGTACGTGGAAAACGGGACACACACGCCAAAACCTATTTTTCTGCCCTAAAAACAGTTTGATCCAGCTTCTTAAAAGTTCATCATTGAAAAGTACTCTTCAATACGATTCCAACGATATTTTATTCATCAAAAACGGAGTTACGGTTTGAAAGTTATGACCAAAACAAATTTCTCAAAATGCTGAAAAGACACACTACCCAAATTTCATCATTGAAATGTACACACATGGCCCACTTCCAAAAGACACACTACCGAGTGTGTTCTTGAGTTACTGAAATTGGAAAAGTGACGGGTTTGAGCCAAAAATCACCAAATCTCGACCACATACTCGTTTTAAACCTCAAAACTTATCACATCTTGTTTATAAAACTTTTTGGGACATAAACCCACAAACATTACATCAAAACAACAACAAATTAAGCAATTTCGACCCAAAATCACACTTTTGTAAAACCTAGCACAAAAACTCCATTTTTACACAAATTTAAGCATGAAAACTCATGATTCTTACCTCAAAAGAATCAGTAAAACACAAGGAATCAATTTTCTAACACAAAGCAGACTTCAATTCGAGATTTGGAGAATTAGGGTTCAAGAGGGAGATGAAGTTAGGTACGGTGTGTAATTTGGGAATTTTAGAGAGAAGGAGAAAAATGAGCTGAACGAACAACTCTCTAGTCACTTATTTGGGTTAAAACTCATACCCCTCAACACACGGGTATTTCTCAGTTATCTGCAATCTTTCGTATCTATTTAGGTGGCCCTAACGGAGTCCAAATTAAATAAACAAACCTGTTCAGTGACCCTTGTCACAAACTTGTCTTAACCAAATAATAAAATAACACTGTTCACATAATTAAAAATAAAAGCATATAAAACACATAATAAAATCCTAAGGGCAAAATAGTCCACTTACAACTAGCCCAGGTTCCAGTCTGTTACAGGCGGGGAGTGAAAGGGGATGTGGGGATTGAAAACATGATCGATCTATGCTAGAAAATAAACAAGAAGATGAATATTGCTTACCGGAAAATCAATCGGAGAATTAGCCGTTGAAATGGGAGAGAGAGCATTTCAAAGAGAGAGAACTTTTTTCGATGCTAAAGTAGTTGAAGCTGTAAAAAAAAAATAGTAAAATAATAAAAATGTCAACAAGAGAAAAAAGATAAATGCTAAACTAATATCCATATTAATACATATAGACACATGTAATCATATATGTGATAATGAATCTTACTAGCATAAAGAAATATATAGAGATTTGTGTATATAAGAATTTATAGCTACATATCAGTAAACATAAAACATACATGTAACCAATTATGTGTAAACAATGTAAAATTCATTAACGTTAAAATCACTACATGTGTAACCAATTAATATACGTGTAGCCATATAAGTATATTCTAACTAAAGTTTAACATATACGTGTAATACGTTTAATTAATATTGCCGTAGGTTTTGTTATGGGGTTGGACCTAATAACTGTGAAAGAATATTTAAGTAATATAAATACAAAAAGCTCTTAAATGTTATAATAATAATAATAATATAGATATGGATAGTCAATTTTGGTGTATACATATAGTCAATTTTGGTACACAAAGTATGTATTTTTATATTGAGATTTTAGGCTATAAATACTCATGAATGCAAGCATTAAACTTGCACCATTTCTCACACTTACAAAGTGTTTCTTTCTTTCTCTCCATTATCATCTTTGTTCTTACAATTCATTATTAGTATTCTAAATCAAGAATCAAATCACTAAAGGTAGTTATAAGCCTACTGAATTATAACATCAAGAATCAAACCACTAAAGGTAGTTATAAGCCTACTGAATTATAACATCAAGAATCAAACCACTAAAGGTAGTTATAAGCCTACTGAATTATAACACGTTATCAGCACGATAATCTTAATACTAAATATGGTTGGCTCTGCCACCAAAATGATATATGGTCGGTTATACCACCAAAATGATATATGGTCGGTTATACCACCAAAATGATATATGGTCGGTTATACCACCAGAATGATATAGGTCGGTTATACCACCTGAAAAAAAATATATGGTCGACACTGTCGCCAAATTTTCATTTATGTTTACTAATATTTATATTTTTGTTATATAACATTTATTTATGATTACTTACACATGGTCGACACTGTCACCTACTTATCATTTATGTTATATTAAATTTATGTTTAATGTTTATATACTTATGAATATAAATTGACTCTAATTTATCATGATGTTTGTTTTAATTTTTGATAATAGAAAATGTCGAATCTGGAAAAGCTTAAATTTACTCCTTTAGAATCAACTGGAAACAACTACATGCCATGGGTTATAAAAGTAAAAATGCATCTTAAATCAATGGGCATTCTTGAAACCATAAATGAAAACAACACTTGTTCTGAAAAAGAACAAGCTACGGCATGTTGCTTTATTCATCAACATATTGATGAATGCTTACAAAATAATTATGTGACTGTAGAAGATCCCCATGTTTTATGGGAAGGTCTCAAAAGCAGATTCAATAATCAAAGAGAAATTTTACTTCCAGCTGCAATGGAACAATGGAGAACATTAAGGTTCCAAGACTTTAAGAAAGTAAATGAATACAGCTCAGCTCTGTATAATACATGTTCACAACTTAAATTCTGTGGACATGAAATTAGTGATGCAGACATGATGGAGAAAACTTTCTCCACAATGAATGCTGCAAACATCACAGTGCAAAGAAATTTGAGAATGCTAAAGTTCAAAACATATCCTGAACTTAATTCATATCTCTTAGTTGCAGAGCAAAATGATGAGCTATTAATGAAAAATCAGCAATCCCGTCCTACTGGTACACTTGCAATCCCTGAAGCAAATACTGCAAATAATTATAAACAGGGACAAGGACGCGGGCAAGGTCGTGGTTATAATAACCATCACCATCATCATGCCAAAAGCCATAACTATGGTAGAAACCATCCTTATGGTAATGGTAATGGGCGTGGACGTGGTCGTGGTCGTGGCCGTGGTGGTCAAAGAAATAGTAATCCACGAAAATATAAATATCAACCACAAAACAAGCCCATTAAACAAGATGTTGAAGAAAATTCTTCTAAAAATTCTGAAGAATCTTGCTACAGATGTGGTAGAATGGGCCACTGGGCTAATACTTGCCGAACATCTAAACATCTTGTTAAGATGTATCAGGATTCGCTGAAAGGTAAAGAAAAGGAAGTAAATTTTGTGGATAATATTGATCCAACAGTCACTGAGAAACCATCTGATTTATATGAAGATTTCTTGAATGTTTAAGTTGTGTGTCTTTTGAAAAATAAACGATTTAATATCGTCTGTCTTTGTCATTATGTTTGCTAAATGTTTCAGTACTATCTATTTGCGTTTAAAATATTGTGTAATATTAATGTACTCACTATTTATTTCTTATATATGAAGTTCAATATGAATTTTGCTGGAATACAACATCAATCAAGTGGTGGAGATCTCTGTATAGCAGACAGTGGAACTACACACACTATACTTAAATCCGAGAAATATTTTATTGATCTAAAACCAACGGAAGGAACTATACATACAATATCAGGACCTGCTAACTTGATAAAAGGGATAGGAAAGGCAAATTTCATACTACCAAATGGTACAAAATTTTTAATAAATGATGCCTTATTTTCTCCCAAGTCAAGCAGAAATTTATTGAGTTTCTCCGACATATACCTTAACGGGTATGATTATCAGTCAGTGACAACAGAAAATGAGAAATATTTAAGTATCACTGACAAGAGTCATGTGGTTGAAAAACTGCCAAGACTTAGTTCTGGATTACATTATACACATATAAATGTACCAGAAATACATATGGTAGTTAACGAAAAATATATTGATCCTGGTGTATTCAGTTTATGGCATAACAGATTAGGCCATCCAGGATCAACAATGATGAAAAGGATTATTGAATGTACTCATGGACATCCACTAAAGGATAGAAAAATCCATCATGATACAATGGTTCCATGTACATCTTGCTCTCTTGGAAAATTGATAACTAGACCCTCACCACTTAAGGTTGAGAAAGAATCACCAATGTTTCTTGAAAGAATTCAAGGTGATATATGTGGACCAATTCATCCACCATGTGGACCATTTAGATATTTCATGGTTCTAATAGACGCATCTAGCAGATGGTCTCATGTTTGTCTGTTATCAAGCCGTAATGTGGCATTTGCAAAATTTCTTGCCCAAATTATTAAATTGAGAGCTCATTTTCCTGATTACACCATTAAAAGGGTGAGACTTGATAATGCTGGTGAATTTACATCTCAAGCATTTAATGACTATTGCATGTCTATAGGAATTGTTGTTGAACATTCTGTTGCTCATGTGCATACACAAAATGGTTTAGCCGAGTCATTGATTAAACGTTTACAGTTAATCGCTAGACCATTGATAATGAGAACAAAACTCCCTGTATCTATATGGGGTCATGCAATTTTACATGCTGCTGCATTGATTCGCATCAGACCAAGTGCAAGTCATAAATATTCCCCCCTACAACTTGCTTTTGGTCAAGAGCCAAATATTTCCCATCTTAGAACATTTGGTTGTGCAGTGTATGTTCCAATTGCGACACCACAACGTACAAAAATGGGTCCTCAAAGGAGGTTGGGAATATATGTTGGATATGAAACATCTTCAATATTAAGGTATATTGAACCTATGACAGGTGACGTTTTTACAGCACGTTTTGCTGATTGTCATTTTAATGAAACATTGTTCCCTAGATTAGGGGGAGAAATGAAAAATAAAGAAAATGATGTTTCATGGTGTGAACCTCAATTAAAGTATCTTGATCCTCGCACAAAAGAATGCGAGACAGAAGTTCAAAAGATAATGCATATACAAGAACTTGCAAATCAATTGCCTGATGCATTTACAGATACAAAAACGGTGACAAAATCATATATACCAGCAGTAAATACTCCAGCTCGAATTGAAATTCCAAAAGCTGGCAATAACGTCACTCATGAATCTTTGCCACGTCAGAAACGTGGAAGACCAATCGGTTCAAAGGATAAAAATCCTCGAAAAAGAAAATCAGCTGATAATGAAGTAAAAGAAAGTGTTCAAGAAGAACCACAAATCAGTACTCCTACTGCAGAGGAGATTGATGATATCAATACAGAAATTGCAATCAATTATGCATATTCAAAAATATTATGGAACCGAAATGAAATGAAAAATCTTGATGAGAAATTTTCATTTAATGTTGCATATGACATCATGAATAATGATGATGATCCAGAACCAACATCTATGGTTGAATGTCAAAATAGACATGATTGGGCTCAATGGAAAGAAGCAATACGAGCTGAATTAGAATCACTCAATAAAAGAAAAGTTTTCGGATCCATCATTCTCACTCCTAAAGATGTGAAACCTGTAGGATACAGATGGATTTTTGTCCTAAAAAGAAATGAGAAAAATGAAGTTACAAGGTATAAAGCTAGACTTGTAGCTCAAGGTTTTTCTCAAAGACCGGGAATTGATTATGAAGAAACTTATTCTCCTGTTATGGATGCAATTACTTTTAGGTACTTAATCAGTCTGGCAGTTTCTAAAAATTTAGAAATGCATCTCATGGATGTTGTGACTGCTTATCTATATGGATCACTTGATAGTGATATATATATGAAGATACCTGAAGGATTTAAGGTACCAGAAGCATCAAATGCAAAACCCAAAGAAATGTATTCGATTAAATTACAAAGATCTTTATATGGGTTAAAACAATCGGGACGTATGTGGTATAACCGATTGAGTGATTACTTGATAAGCAAAGAGTATACAAATAACCTTACTTGCCCTTGTGTTTTCATTAAGAAAACAACATCCGGATATGTGATCATAGCTGTTTATGTTGATGATCTTAACATCATAGGTACAAATAAAGAGATCCATGAAGCCATTCAACTTCTAAAGAAAGAATTTGAAATGAAAGATCTCGGAAAAACCAAGTATTGCCTTGGTTTACAAATTGAGCATATGCCTAATGGTTTACTTGTACATCAAACAACATATACTGAAAAGATTTTGAAACGTTTCAATATGGACAAGGCAAAACCATTAAGTACTCCTATGGTTGTTAGATCACTCAATGTTGAAGCTGATCCATTTCGTCCATGTGAAGATCAAGAAGACATTCTTGGACCAGAAGTACCATATCTTAGTGCAATTGGAGCTCTTATGTATCTTACAAATTGTACAAGACCTGACATTTCTTTTGCAGTTAATTTGTTGGCAAGGTTCAGCTCTGCTCCTACCAAAAGACACTGGAATGGGATCAAACACATATTTCGATACCTTCGAGGAACTACTGATTTAGGATTATTTTATTCTAACGAATCAAAACAAGATTTGGTTGGTTATGCAGATGCAGGTTATTTATCTGATCCACATAAAGCTAAATCTCAAACTGGATATGTATTCCTAAATGGAGGTACTGCAATATCATGGCGTTCTCAAAAACAAACACTTGTTGCTACATCGTCAAATCATGCCGAAGTGATTGCATTACATGAAGCTACTCGAGAATGTTTTTGGTTGAGATCAATGACACAACTCATTACTGATTCTTGTGGACTAGAACGCGATAAAAGTCCAACAACTATCTATGAAGATAATGCAGCTTGCATAGCACAGATGAAAGAAGGGTATATCAAAAGTGACCGAACAAAACACATACCACCTAGATTCTTCTCATACACTCAAAATCTCATTAAGGACAACCAGATTGAAATGAGATATGTGCAATCTAGCAAAAACTCTGCTGATCTTTTCACGAAAGCACTTCCAACTGCTATTTTCAGAACACACGTTCATAACATTGGCATGAGACATGTTCAAAAGATGTAACAGCTGAAGCGATGTCTACTTGAGGGGGAGTCAACTCCATGCTGCACTCTTTTTCCCTTAGCTAAAGTTTTTTCCCACTGGGTTTTCTTTAGCAAGGTTTTTAACGAGGCAGTAATTTATAGTTGATCTTCAACAAAATAAAATTGCTATCCAAGGGGGAGTGTTATAATAATAATAATAATATAGATATGGATAGTCAATTTTGGTGTATACATATAGTCAATTTTGGTACACAAAGTATGTATTTTTATATTGAGATTTTAGGCTATAAATACTCATGAATGCAAGCATTAAACTTGCACCATTTCTCACACTTACAAAGTGTTTCTTTCTTTCTCTCCATTATCATCTTTGTTCTTACAATTCATTATTAGTATTCTAAATCAAGAATCAAATCACTAAAGGTAGTTATAAGCCTACTGAATTATAACATCAAGAATCAAACCACTAAAGGTAGTTATAAGCCTACTGAATTATAACATCAAGAATCAAACCACTAAAGGTAGTTATAAGCCTACTGAATTATAACATTAAACAATTTCAATTAACGCTTCTTAATCACAATGCCCGGTTATAGCACCGAATCCCGGATAGCCAAAAGTAAAAACTTTCTACCTTTGTCATTAATTAACATTTACATTAACATATATTATTAACATTAAATTTATATTAGTTGTTTAAAATTCTCCTATATACTATTAGCGGGGACACTTTAATTGTAACTTTGTTGACATCATTATGACGTCAGGATGTGTTTATATTTTTTAAATATTTAAACCTATATTGTTGGTTAAATTATTTTCTTTATTAGATATTAATGAGAGAGTTATTGACTCGTGTTCGAAGCAGGTACACTTTCTAATTATTGACTGTATAATGGTGTGTGCATTTACTAGTTTGTTATCGACTTTCTGTTCCTATTTGCATCTGTTTTTTAGATTCGTTGTTTAGGGTTTGTTTGATTTTATATAGTCTTTTCTTTTCCAAATTTATCCAGGCATTTGAGGCATTTGTTTCCTAGGATTTATACCTTATTTGGTGGGATTTGACTGCAATGGTTGTTGTTGGCAGAGGTAGTGATGTGTTGCACTGTAACCTTCATTTACCTATATGTTAATTGTTGTTGGTTAATTTCTCGTTTGGTTTTCAGACAACAAATGCTCATTACTGTTTTAATGAACATAAATAATCTTCATAGCTATTGACTGGCTTTGGTTTTCTACATCTATACTTACTATTACAGTTCTGACATCTTAGTCAAGTAATCTTCTATCTTAAACTAATCATCTACTCGTGTAACCTTCTTAATAGCAATTAATGATGTCATTAACAAATTAAATTATAAAAAAAACTAGTGAAAGGACCCGTGGGCTCGGACGATTGTTGGGAAAGTGGGGTTTTTTCGAGGAGTTTAAAAAGTGTGGTTTCAATCCTCTTTCGACGGTATTGTCATCGGTGATGGGACCGAAAACGATTTGACTTTTCGTTCAAAGCTTGTGCGGGCAACGATGTTGACACTAACAACACCAGAGATGAGGTTGATGGAGTAGGTAGATGGGGTTTACCTATGTTTGTTATTTAGTAGTTGTTGTCTTCAGTTACTTTTTTGGTTTATTTTAATGTTTGTGGTTTGTATGTCGTGTTTTTTCGTTTACTCTCGGTGGGCTCGGGTTTAGTTGGTTGCAGTTCGGATTATGTTGTTAGGTGTAGTTTACTGCTTTCGAGCCCAATCTGTGTTTACTTTTTGTATCTTGTATCTTGTTTTTCTTTTTCTCTTTACAAAAAAAGATTGGTTATAAAGTTTTCATTTTCCAGAAGAAAAAAAAAAAGCATGGGATAATACAAACTTGAGTGTTATGCCATTATTGCTAGACCCAGAAGCTGAACAAAACACTTTTTTAAATTGAAAAATAATATGTGCTCGGTCATGGTTCAATTTACTTATTCATAGTACTAATGGCGGATCTAGGATAAAAATTCAGTGTTTTCAACGATCATTATATTTTAAAGATACTTTAGTAGTTGTTTACTTCTAAAAAACTATAAATTTTAAAAATATATGAGCTCATGTTGTAGATTTAGTGATGTCCTCTACAATTTGAAGAGTAGTTTGTATACAAAATTTTCAAAATAATAGGGTCCTTCGACCGCACACACATACAAGTAAAGTAGCCACTGCATGGTAACCAGTGTTGTTAAAAACGTTCGATACGGGCGTCGCAACGGTTTTACCATGCTACCGTCGTCACGGTCAACGCTTAAAATTGGTCAACAATGCCAAAAAGACGGTGAACAACGTCCGAGACAGTAAAAAAAAGCCGAGACGGTCCAGACGGGGTCGAGACGGATGATTACCCAACGTTGACTTTTTAAATAAATTTTGATAATAAATTTTTTAAACATAAATATTTCAAATTAAAGACAAATATCTATATTTACTTTGAAATATTTATGTTTAAAATGTTTATGTTTGATATATATATATATATATATATATATATATATATATATATATATATATATATATATATATATATATATATATATATATAGTGGACCAATCCATGGATAAGCACTAAATGGGGCACAAACTGGATAAGTAAAATTTCAAATTTTTTTTTTTTAAAAAACGATCCTTTAATATGCAAATAGAAGAAAACGAAAAAATTTTAAAAATTTTTTGAACAAAATCGTTCGAAAATCGATGATGAATGGTAAACATCGATGATGAATGGTAAAAATTGATATGAATGGTAAAATTAACCATTCATCTGGTTAATTTATCATTCATTTTTGTTCGCGATGAATGATAAAATTAATCAATGTTAAAAAAAAAGCAGATAAATGGTTAATTTAACCATTCATCTGTTTATGATGAATGATAAAAAAACAGATGAATGGTTAATTTAACCATTCATCTGTTTTTTTTTTAGCATTGATTAATTTTATCATTAATCGTAAACAAGATGAATGATAAATTAACCCGATGAATAGTTAATTTTACCATTCATCATCGATTTTAGAAAGATTTTGAACTTTTTTTTTTATGAAAAAAATTGATTAGAGGTGCATTTTAATGCAGATTTATGAATGTAAAAAAAAATTAAAAAAAAAAATTTTTATTTTGCTTATCCAGTTTGTACTCCTTTTAAGCTTATCCATGGATCGTGCCCCTATATATATATATATATATATATATATATATATATATATATATATATATATATATATATATATATATATATATATATATATATATATATATATATATATATATATATATATAAAATGTCAACGTTGGTCAACAACCATCTCGACCCCGTTTTTTCCATTGCGTCGTTTTAAGGTCCCTACCGTCTCGACCCCCTCTCGAGTCTTTTTCAACGTTGATGGTACCTGTAATTATATAACACGTCTAAGCATTTAAAAATCAAATTTCTTCTCTTAATGAAGAAAGCAACTATTACTTCATTGCTAGTTAACATTCACTATTGGTTTTACAATTTTTTCAGTTTTATGCTTTATCTTGGGGATAGCGAATTAGTATCTTATCATCATGAACATTGTAAAGAAACAAGTTCCTATTCATTATAAATCTCCATGTCTTTTTATCAGTCCTTAATACAGTATTACGTATATTGTAAAGTTCACAATCCCTACATAATTAGTTTTAGCCACTAGCTAAATATTTAATCAGATATATAACCAAATCGAGTATGGTACATCCACTACCTGTCAGTGTTGTAACAAACGTCCGTTACGACGTTTAATTTGGTGACTAGCCCGTCTCAATCCCGTCGCGTCTTCTAATAAGTTGGTCAACGGCGAAAAGTCATGTCAAATCGGGAAATGTTGGGTCAACGTCGGTCAAAAGTCAAAATTTCGGTTAAAAACGGTCAAAAATCGGTCAAATCGATCAAAGTTGACGTAGTTTAGTGTTAATTTTTTGCATTATATGAACGATAATAGCGATTATAGGTACAAACTGATCAACGAATGTTTTTGGCTCTCAAATATGTGTATGTATATATAATATAAAAATCAACGTCAGTGAACGTCTGTCTCGACCCCATCTCGGCATTTTAAGGTCCGGACCGTCTGAATCCTGTCTCACGTCTTTTTCAAACTCGCTTGTTGCACAACTCTACGGTTAAATTTTCTATACATAACTTTTAGTGCCTTGTTTTTGCCAAGGGAATGTTTCCATGCTAATTGCTAATGATTTAACAAAACAATACTTTTTTGGAATCATCATTTATATCCTTCTTTATGGAAAGTGAGAAGACGAACATGTGGTGGGGTTCGAATTATAATTGAACGTAGACTTTATGAATACAAAAACTGCAGTTGAGCGTTGAATGGTAGGATGATGATATTTAAAACCTAGTACTTTTGCCTATCTGGTGCTGGCGATTATAGCAATTAATTTTGCACAGCCGTAATAGGCGCTGTCTGCGCAGCTTGTATCATTATATCATCATAATCTCTCAATAACAGTGAACTAAATTTTTGTATTTATGGTGTAGCTACTGCTAAGTTAATAGCCCCTATATATAGTACAATGCATATGTAATGAGACCTGCTAACAATTTATGATAAAAAAGCTACTCACGTTGGACCACCTCTGTTTCTCTCGTGTGTATGTGTGTGTGTTTTTCCAATCCGTTGTGGTAGAAAAGTTGCTTATTTTTTTTTTTTTGACAGCTGTTAGGATCATCCAGAGGGGACTTAACCACTCACGCGTTCATCTCCTACACAGTTATACATGTTGGGAAATTACGGCCTCACTAATTCCCAATACCCAGCCCAATGATAACAGTAAAGAAATAAGAACAATCTACAACACAAGAATTTAACGTGGAAACTCCAAAACAAAAGAAAAAATCACGGGCCTCCAAAGAGAGAAATACACTATATCACAAATTGTTACAATGTCATAGACAACTCTTTTAAGCCAACTACACTCTCCAAATGAAACAACCCAACCCGTATTCCATACGATAAATTTTTTTTTTTTTTATATAATACACATTTATGCGCCAATTAAATATGTAAACCATTCCACAAGTTCCATTTAAACGTACACCAATTTAAATGTTTACAAAAGGCACGAAAGCCATTAATTAAGTTTAATACAAGTTTAACCCACTACAAATGATAGTTTATAATCCAAACGACACTCGAGCATGGTTTGGGGCTAAACTACCCAAAACGTTAGGCCAACTTCGAAGAGCTAACACCAAAAGCACCCACCGACAACATAAGCGGGAGACCACTAGTCCAAACGTATGCCCTTACCCTTGTCCAACCCGGAACCTATAAAATGGTAAACAACGAGAGGGTAAGCAAGGCTTAGTGAGTGCAACAATTATACATACATATATATAACCTACTTACTTGCAAACACTTACCAAATCCGCATACGTACTAGTTACATAATTAGCATACCTTTCACATGTATAACGCTAATGTAACGACCCGGAATTTTCCGATCGTTCTATACTTATGAGATTAATATTTACATAAATTAAACCTTACCAACATGATAAGCAATCCAAACTGTTGAGACTTATATTTTTGAAAAGAGTTTTACACAACGTTTGACCGTCCAATTTGACCGATGATATCACGAACTATATAACACACGATAATTATACGATTATGTATATGTACATATCTATACATATTTAACATGATTTAAGGATGGTTTAACATTTCATTGTGAACTAACAACAATGAGTTATAAGTATACTTTGGGACTACTAACTTAAGTTTTCAAAACGATAACTATATGTAACGTTCTTTGACATATATACTTACAATCTATAATGTGTTGTGATTTATGTCACCAATATGATTTAAGTGTAATGGGATTAATTTGTAACCAAAATAATCTTGATAAATATCGAACAAGTTTGGGGAAGTGTGGAGTGCACACTTGTTTGAACTTATCTCGATTATGACGGGGGTTCGGGGGCAGCACCCCTGATAAGCGGGGTCCAAGGGGTGGCAATCCCTGGCGGGGTCCAAGGGGCAGAGCCCCTGGCTGGGGTCGAGCTGCCAGGTCAGCTTGGAAATTTTTTTTTGGGCTAACATTGCTTTATTAAAAATGTCTTAAAATTTTATTTTTGGCCCGTTGGACCCAAAATAAAAGCCCGATTTTGAGCTTCTTTTACCGTATCATACTCATCATCCATACGTATTTACTATTGGTAATACACATCAAATCAATATCCTTATCAGCTTTAGATCTGCCCTAGATAAGAGGGAATCTTATTTGTAAGCTAGCATACATTATTACTCAAAAATTCAACACAATAATTTGTCCTTGTTCCCTCAACAACCAGACTGTCCTATAAGTATCACCATCACCTTGGTTTTTCATTTCATTCTTACAACCATCTTTCTCTAAAAAAAAAAAAAAACACACTCTTAGGAACTCTAAGTGTTCTTCACAATCTCAGCAAATACTCATGAAGAACTAGCTTCATGAACAACCTATAATCATCATAAGAAAGTTTGATCAAGATATTTTCTATCTTTTCCAGTAGCTTTATCCAAGTAACTTGAGGTAGTAACCTTATTCATAATCTTATTCGATTCATATTTATATAGCTATCTTATTTTGTGTTATAAAATTTTTAACAACAAGAACATAGTTTGAATGATTTCAAACCTGTTCGCAAACTAAATAGATCCTTCTAATTTGATTTTTAAAACACTTCAAAACCTGTAATATATCATATTATGACAAAATCGGATTAATCATATCTTGGCTAATTAACATAACATTTAATATATATTTACTTATGATTTGATTTTATATATTCCAGGACCACCCGTAAACAACACGAGAAGATTAATCATAAGACCTCATGATTGTACGCAACACGTCATCTGACAACACGGTACTTTATGTACGCAACACGTCATTTGACAACATGGTACCATGGGTCGAGATTAATTCTGATCAATACGAATACGATGGGGTCTTTATTTATTTTATTGAGCAACTAATTATGGACCATTAACAACAGACCGCTAACTACGGACTAAGAAAATATTAAAAGTATTATAAGTATATATATATATATATATATATATATATATATATATATATATATATATATATATATATATATATATATATATATATATATATATATATATATATGTAACGATTACTTGAAAAGAAAATATGTTGATATATTATATATATGGTTAGGTTCGTGATATCTATCGGAGACCAAGTCGAGTTAAATACCTTCAAGGAAAAGGTGAGTATATAGTCCCACTTTTAAACTCTAAATATTTCGGGATGAGAATACATGCATTTTATGATTTACGTTATGGACACAAGTGATTAAAAATATATATTCTACGTTGAGTTGTACCACTGGCATACTTCCCTGTAACTTGGTAACTATTATTTACATGAGGTATTGTAAACGCGAATCCTGTTGATAGATCTATCGGGCCTGACAACCCCAACCGGACTGGACGACCAGTATTCAACGGTTGCACAGTACTTCGTTTCGGTAACTACACTTGGTACGGTGCAGTAAGATTTCATAATAAAGGGAATATGCGACGTTGATTAAATGTTAAGTATGGTTATCAAGTGCTCAACAACTTAGAATATTTTTATTAAAACGTTTATATATGAAATCTTGTGGTCTATATTTATAACGCTTCCGGCATTAAACCTATATCTCACCAACTTTATGTTGACGTTTTAAGCATGTTTATTCTCAGGTGATAATTAAAAGCTTCCGCTGCAACATGTTGAATTTAAGCAAGATCTTGAGTATGCATATTTGTGTCAAAAATAAAACTGCATATCGGAGGATTTGTAATGTAAAATATGTTGGAGGTCGTATTGTTATTATCACATGTAAAGTTTGTAAGTCTAAGATTATCGCTAAACGATAATCATTATTAAGTTGTTTAAACCTTGTATTTGTAATAAAAGCTATGGTTTGAATTGTAAAAACGAATGCAGTTTTTGAAAAAAGTCGCATATAGAGGTCAATACCTCGCGATGAAATCATATGTTATTGTATTCGTCCTTATGGTTAAGGTCGGGTTATGACAGCTAAGTATCACGATAACAAGGCTAGTATAACAATAGCTTATAACACAACAATACAATATGCTAAAACACAAGTATAACGATGATGTTCACAACATCCGTAGTACTCAAGATCTCAAGGCTAGCCCAACGAATGGTATCGTCAACATCGAACTTAAATCCCATTCGCCTATATTAATGTGGTATCATCAACACCGAACTTTAAACCCACATATGAGGTATCGTCAACAACGAACTTTAAACCCTCATCAACGTCACTACAATAATCGTATGGCATCGTCAACATCGAACTTTAATTCCATACGTATGAGGTATCGTCAACAACGAACTTTAAACCCTCATCCACAACGTAATATACTCTAGGGTATGGTATCGTCAACATCGAACTTTAACCCATACCCCACAAGCAAATAAATCATATACATGCATATATAATTATTCCACTCACCTTAACACTTCGGTGGTGATTTAAATGCTTCCGTACAACTCGAGCAAAGTACCTAATACATAGGTACACATTCAATACACAACTAGTGGCATTTACCACATTACTTACACTTTGAGCATTTAATGACCCAAATCGCATTAAATGACTCAACCACACCCAAAACCGTCCTTAAATGCCAAGACTCATATTAAATTGCCAAAGCTAGTAATTTAAAGTCTACTAACATTAACTAGCACAACCTAGGGTAATTCATACCCATCTCACCCAAACTAGGTCAACATTACCCATTTTGACTCATTTTAACACTTTGACTCACAAACTAGTCATACTTAGTTCATTAACTATTTTCATCATCATTAACAAGTGTATTAGTGACAAAGAACCCATTTAACACTTTCAACTTCAAATCTCAAGTCCAAACCCTAGATTATAGTTACTTAGGATTTCCTTTCATCAACACAACCCAAGTTCACCCATTTTAACCCCAAGTGGGTCACATAAGTTTCAAATGAACCAAAACCCTAGCATAACTAATTAAAACTCGAAACATAGAGTTAGAACTTACCGAGACTACCAACGCGTAGCTAGAGACACAAGGAACAACTTTAATTCTTGCTCCAAAGATCAACCCTCAATCCTTCACTCTCAAATCTCACTTTTAATCCAAATGGGTTTTAAGTTTTGGGAGAGAAATTGGAAAGAAAAGAGAAAAGAAATTAAATGAAATGGATAAGTGGTTGGGATTTAATGCTCCCATCAGATTTATACGCCAAATTACCACTTTGCCCCTTAAAGTCATTTAATTTGAGCTAAAACCGGAATCTGTCCAGCAGATTTGCCGCGGCGCGGCCCAAATGTCGCGGCGCGACGTATCGAAGGAAAAACAACCCCTTTTAACCCAACTTCTGATTCAGATTTGCTTGTTATGCCGCGGCGCGGACCCAATTGTCGCGGCGCGGCCTAAGGCTGTATCTGAACAGCTCGACCAACTTAAACAATTTTCGATTTTATTTAATTTGTACATTCCAAACCCGCTTCCTATATTCACCTAGCTTTCAACAATAGTCTCACAAGACTTAACACTAACCAAACCCATGTTTAAACTTATACATGCACACCTTATCAAGTATACATATATTCATACATTTACGCATAAGCTAACGAGTTATAATCATACAAATGATTATGTAAGTACCTTTCGATATGTACGGGAAAACGGGATATTACAACTCTCCCCCACTTGAATCGGAGCGCGTCCTCGCGATCCAAGCCGCATGACAAGAAGGAAGATAAACCAACACAAACTCTTCGGGCTCCCAAGTAAACTCGGAACCCTTACTACGACGCCATTGAACTTTAAAAGTCATAACCTCTTTATGTCTCAACCTTTTGACCTTCTCATCGAGTATGGCAATCGGTTCCTCGATATACTATAACTTATTATTTAGCTCAATCTCATCTAATGGCACCCAAGATGAATCATCCGCAAGACACTTACGGAGATGAGAAACATGAAATGTATTATGGATCCCCGCAAGCTCTTCAGGTAATTCCAAACGATACGCGACTTCCCCAACACGAGCTAAAACCTTAAACGACCCAATAAACCGAGGAGCTAACTTTCCTCGTTTCCGGAATCGAATAATACCTTTCCATGGCGAAACCTTAAGCATCACTATGTCACCTTCTTGAAATTCGATCGTTCGTCTACGTTTGTCGGCATACGACTTTTGCCTATCTTGAGCCTTTTTCAAATGCTCTTGAATCATATCAATCTTGCTATTCGTCTCTAAAACCAAATCGGTACTCCTGATTTCCTTTTGTCCCACTTCACCCCAACAAATCGGGGTTCGACATCTACGCCCATAAAGTATCTCATATGGCGGCATCCCGATACTAGTATGATAACTATTATTGTACAAGAATTTCACCAAAGGCAAATGCTCATCCCAACTACCACCGAAATCAATAATGCACGCACGTAACATATCTTCCAAAGTTTGATTCGTACGCTCGGTTTGACCGTCCGTTTGAGGATGATACGCCGTGCTTAATTTTAACTGCGTACCCATATCTTCATGAAATTTCTCCCAAAACCGAGATGTAAAACGAGTATCTCGATCCGAAATAATAGATATAGGAACTCCGTGTTGAGAGATAACTTCCTTGATAAACAATTTAGCCAAGGTCTCCGACGATATTGCTTCTTTAATGGGAAGAAACAAAGCACTTTTCGTCAATCGATCAACTATAACCCAAATCGAATCAAACTGGGTTCTCGCCGTTTTAGGTAACTTTGTGATGAAATCCATGGTAATGTGCTCCCATTTTCATTTTGGGATTTCTAACGGTTGTAACTTACCATACGGCTTTTGGTGCTCGGCCTTAACTTGCAAACACGTGACGCATTGCTCAACATACTTCACAACATCACGTTTCATGCCCGGCTACCAATAATCTTTCCTTAAATCAAGATACATTTTCGTCGCGCCCGGATGAATGGAATACTTTGACTTATGTGCTTCATCGAGTAGTACTTGTCGGTAATCACCTATCTTAGGCACCCACACTCTTCCTTGAAAAGACAACAAACCAAGCGAGCCCATAGTAATGAACTCCGATTGTCCCACAATTCGCTCCGCATGCTTGTTGTGAACGTAAGCCTATATTTGAATCACTCCGAGTTTTTCAAGAAAATCGTTAGTAATAATCATACTTAACAATCCCAATCGTAACGCCGGGTGATGACTCTTTCGACTTAACGCATCCGCGACCACATTCGCCTTGCCCGGATGATAAAGTATTTCACAATCATAATATTTCACCACATCCATCCACCTACGTTGACGATAATTCAAATCTCGTTGATTAAAGAGGTGTTTCAAACTCTTATGATCAGAAATAAATCGTACACTTGACACCATACAAGTAATGGCGCCAAATTTTCAACGCATGCACAACCGCCGCCAACTCAAGATCATGAGTCGGATATCTCGTCTCGTGTTCCTTTAATTGTCGAGAGGCATAAGCGATGACTTTACCTCTTTGCATTAGAACACACCCGAGTCCAATTAACGAGGCATCACAATAAACCGTCATGTCTTCCACCCCTTCCGGCAAAACTAACACCGGAGCTTGACATAACTTCTCCTATAACAATTGAAAAGCAACTTCTTGCTCGTTCTCCCAAACAAACCTCGCGTTCTTCCTTGTTAATTTCGTCAACAAAGAAGCGATCATAGAAAAGTCTTGGATAAACCGACGATAATAACCGGCCAATCCGAGAAAACTTCGGACCTCCGTAGGCGTAGTCGGTTGTCTCCAACTCTTCACCGTCTCTATCTTCCCCGGATCCACTTGAATGCCGTCTTTGTTCACAATATGACCAAGGAATTGAACTTTCCTTAGCCAAAATTCACATTTGGAGAACTTAGCACGCAACTTCTCCTTTCGTAACGTCTTCAATACTTCACGCAAATGACATTCATGTTCGTTCATACTCTTTGAATAAACAAGTATGTAGTCAATGAACACAATTACCGACTTGTCCAACATAGGTTGGCACACTCGGTTCATATGATCCATGAATGCCGCCGGTGCATTCGTAAGACCAAAAGGCAAAACTACGAACTCAAAATGCCCATAACCTGTTCGAAAAGCCGTTCTCTCAATATCTTTCTCACGGACCCGCATTTGGTGATAGCCGGATCGTAGGTCGATCTTAGAGAAATACGTCGCACCTTGGAGTTGGTCAAACAAATCGTCAATCCGAGGCAATGGATAACGATTCTTGATCGTCACCTTATTCAACTCCCGGTAATCGATGCACATTCGCATGCTACCATCCTTCTTCTTCACAAATAAAACCGGAGCGCCCCATGGCGAAGCACTCGGTCGAATAAAACCCTTCTCGAGCAACTCTTGGGTTTGATTTAACAACTCTTGCATTTTCGTCGGTGCTAAACGATAAGGAGTTTTAGCAATGGGAGTAGCTCCCGGAACCAACTCAATGCGAAATTCAACTTGTCTTTCCGCCAGAACACCCGGTAACTCATCCGGAAAAACGTCTTCAAATTCCCTAACCACCGAAATTTCACGAATAAGTGGTGGCTCATCACGAGTATCAACAACATGGGCAAGAAAAGCCAAGCCACCACTAACAAGAAAACGACGTGCCCGTGCAAAAGAACATATCAGCACAAGTCTTCTTCGTCTATCGCTATGAATAATCAACTCTCCCCCACTTGGGGTCTTCACACGTATAAACTTTTCATGGCATGCAATATCGGCTCTATTTCGATCGAGCCAATCTATACCAACAACGATATCAAAATCGCCCAAAGTCATAGGGATGAGATCAATTTTAAAGTTTTCGGCACCAAAAACGACATCATAATTCTTACACACATCAACCACTAGCACCGTCTTGCCGTCCGCTATTTCGACTTCTACCGGACGACTTAACTTAGCTAACGGTCTATCAAGTTTAGGCACAAATTTTGGAGACACAAACGACAAATTTGCACCGCTATCAAAAAGAATCCTTGCCGGATTAGAATTAACCAAGAAGGTACCTAAGACAACTTCGTTGGATTGCTTAGCTTCGTCGTTAGTCATCAAATAGTTTCGACCTCGAGCCGTACCCGCCGCCTTCTCTAGCCTTTTAACATTATCGTTGTTCAAATCGGGACACTCTGACTTTCGGTGTCCTTCTTTGTTGCAATTAAAACAAGTGAACTTGTTTGTTGAATTTGGCTTCGGACAATCTCGAGCCATATGTCCACGTACCCCACAATTGTAGCAAGTAGGGACAAAGTTCCCAAAACCACCGGTAGCGCCCTTCTTCACACTATTGACACTTTCGGAACCCTTTTTGTTCTTGTTCTTGTTCTTTTTATTTGAAAAATTCGAATAACTCGAACCTTCAAACTTTATTTTTGAAAAAGTGAAATCGCTTTTTCTTGGAACCTCCGGCTCAAAACCCCGAGCCAACTCGAATAGCTCTTCAAAAGTCTTAGCCATTCCCCGACTAATCTTACCCTTGAACTCGTCGTTCAAGGTACGGTAGAAATCTTTCATTAGCTTGTGATCGTCACCAACATATTCCGGGCAAAAGCGAGTCTTTGCCAAAAAGGTAGACTTGAGAGTAACCAAGTCCATCGAACCTTGTTGCAAATGATGCAACTCGTCCCGGATTCTATCAAGGTCAGAAGAAGTTCGGTATTCTTGGAAGAATTCTTTCTTAAACTCCTCCCATGTCAAGCTCATGCATTGCTCTTCGCCATATAAATTGATTTTATCGTCCCACCACAACTTTCCTTCTTCACCTAACATGCTAGACCCATATCTCGTCTTCTTCTCAGGAGGACACTCCGCGGTACGGAACGCCCCCTCGATATCGAAAATCCAACAAGTGCTTTTCAATGGATCCCTCACCCCATTAAACATCGGAGGTTGAGTATCCTTGAAATTTTTGTAGTGGAAGTCCCGTCTTCCTTCACCTCCTTCACCACGAGGATAAATGTTTCTAGCTTCAAGAGCCTCTTCGATAGTGGCCTTCATTCGTTCATTTATCAAATCGGTCACTTGTCCATCGACCGAATCTTGGAAGACCTTTCGGACGTCCGTAAGGAAATCCGCTTTTAACTTTTTAAAGACGGCCTCAACCTTGGCCGAAAATTCGGGGTCCTCGCTTGTACCACCGATATCATTATCGTGTCCGTTTCTCGTCTTCATTCTATAAAACGGAAAGGGTTAAACCATGAACGAAAAGCATAACACGTAAGTATATACATGCGTACCACACTACCCCATCTTGCTCAACAATCGTCGTACATTACTCGTTTGACACGATTTGCACCCGTAACAATGGTAGCTAATCGTTGTTATGCGAGCACGTCGCATTAACTTGCTAGTACAACGTCCGTCTTGCTTGATGATTGCTAAACACAACACAAAACAATTAGCACAAGGTTAGCTCACATAAACCAAAGCACTAACAATTCCCGATTAGACCCAAAGTCCTACAAGTCCCGCATAAAGCGCTCACACAATAAAGCCCAAGTCTAGGCACCTATCTCAAGTCGCTTAAATCCCTTAGACCATGCTCTGATACCACTTGAAACAACCCAACCCGTATTCCATACGATAATTTTTTTTTATATAATACACATTTATGCGCCAATTAAATATGTAAACCATTCCACAAGTTCCATTTAAACGTACATCAATTTAAATGTTTACAAAAGGCACGAAAGCCATTAATTAAGTTTAATACAAGTTTGACCCACTACAAATGATAGTTTATAATCCAAACGACACTCGAGCATGGTTTGGGGTTAAACTACCCAAAACGTTAGGCCAATTTCGAAGAGCCAACACCAAAAGCACCCCCCGACAATATAAGTGGGAGACCACTAGTCCAAACGTATGCCCTTACCTTTGTCCAAGCCGGGAGCCTATAAAATGGTAAACAACGAGAGGGTAAGCAAGGCTTAGTGAGTGCAACAATTATACATACATATATATAACCTACTTACTTGCAAACACTTACCAAATCCGCATACGTACTAGTTACATAATTAGCATACCTTTCACATGTATAACGCTAAGTATCACGATAACAAGGCTAGTATAACAATAGCTTATAACACAACAATACAATATGCTAAAACACAAGTATAACGATGATGTTCACAACATCCGTAGTACTCAAGATCTCAAGGCTAGCCCAACGAATGGTATCGTCAACATCGAACTTAAATCCCATTCGCCTATATTAATATGGTATTGTCAACACCGAACTTTAAACCCACATATGAGGTATCGTCAATAACGAACTTTAAACCCTCATCAACGTCACTACAATAATCATATGGCATCGTCAACATCGAACTTTAATTCCATACGTATGAGGTATCGTCAACAACGAACTTTAAACCCTCATCCACAACGTAATATACTCTAGGGTATGGTATCGTCAACATCGAACTTTAACCCATACCCCACAAGCAAATAAATCATATACATGCATATATAATTATTCTACTCACCTTAACACTTTGGCGGTGATTTAAATGCTTCCGCACACCTCGAGCAAAGTACCTAATACATAGGTACACATTCAATACACAACTAGTGGCATTTACCACATTACTTACACTTTGAGCATTTAATGACCCAAATCGCATTAAATGACTCAACCACACCCAAAACCGTTCTTAAATGCCAAGACTCATATTAAATCGCCAAAGCTAGTGATTTAAAGTCTACTAACCATCCAGGCATAGCCTGGGTGGCCACCAGGACTTCCAATGAAGCAAGAGGTCACGGGTTCGATTCCCTTCAAGGCAAATACCTTGGGGCGAGCTCCATTTAGTGACTGATTGACTAGAGGATGCTTTGCCTGGTAGCGGTGGAGGCCTGGCTTGCCGTTTACCCGGGGTTTACCAACTAGAGGGGAGCCATTATGGCTCGTCGCTAGGGGGTTCCTCGTAAAAAAAAAAAACATTAACTAGCACAACCTACGGTAATTCATACCCATCTCACCCAAACTAGGTCAACATTACCCATTTTGACTCATTTTAACACTTTGACTCACAAACTAGTCATACTTAGTTCATTAACTTTTTTCATCATCATTAACAAGTGTATTAGTGACAAAGAACCCATTTAACACTTTCAACTTCAAATCTCAAGTCCAAACCCTAGATTATAGTTACTTAGGGTTTCCTTTCATCAACACAACCCAAGTTCACCCATTTTAACCCCAAGTGGGTCACATAAGTTTCAAATGAACCAAAACCCTAGCATAACTAATTAAAACTCGAAACATAGAGTTAGAACTTACCGAGACTACCAACGTGTAACTAGAGACACAAGGAACAACTTTAATTCTTGCTCCAAAGATCAACCCTCAATCCTTCACTCTCAAATCTCACTTTTAATCCAAATGAGTTTTAAGTTTTGGGAGAGAAATTGGAAAGAAAAGAGAAAAGAAATTAAATGAAATGGATAAGTGGTTGGGATTTAATGCTCCCATCAGATTTATACGCCAAATTACCACTTTGCCCCTTAAAGTCATTTAATTTGAGCTAAAACCGGAATCTGTCCAGCAGATTTGCCGCGGCGCGGCCCAAATGTCGCGGCGCGACGTATCGAAGGAAAAACAACCCCTTTTAACCCAACTTCTGATCCAGATTTGCTTTTTATGCCGCGGCGCGGACCCAATTGTCGCGGCGCGGCCTAAGGCTGTATCTGAACAGCTCGACCAACTTAAACAATTTTCGATTTTATTTAATTTGTACATTCCAAACCCGCTTCCTATATTCACCTAGCCTTCAACAATAGTCTCACAAGACTTAACGCTAACCAAACCCATGTTTAAACTTATACATGCACACCTTATCAAGTATACATATATTCATACATTTACGCATAAGCTAACGAGTTATAATCGTACAAATGATTAAGTAAGTACCTTTCGATACGTATGGGAAAACGGGATGTTACACCAAAGTATTTAACTAAAACAACTCCCAAACAAGGGTAAGAAAGAAAGAAATAATCAAATACTTAAAGTGTATTGATTGGTGCAAGTTGGAATGATGCCCATTACCTCCTTTTATAACCAAGTCATCCACCTCCAACTTCTTCCTCCCACCGATGTGGGATAACATCCTTCACAAAGTAACCATATCAATTTTTCTATTAAAAAACAAAACCAACAAATCTCCACCTTTTTGATAGAAAAATATAACCATACTTAAGGATAACCGACGCATATGCTTCCTCGACGACAACTTCAAGATCCTCATCTTCATGCCATTGACATTATCTCCCAAGAGACAAAACTTGCATCCTCATCGAACATTGTCTAAACCGACAATCATTGTCATAACAGACAATCATAACTTTAAACAGAATTATCATACTCCACCGTAAGAGTATAACCACTTAGAAGATCCCATTCTAAGAATTTCACCTCGGCACATGTTGAATAACCAGCTGAACATTTACAGTGCAACTTCCCCGTTTGGCTTTCCCAGAAGTTCCATCAGCTTCAACATCAGTTTCCACCACACAACCTGCACCAATGCCAAACCAGTGCCCATGTGCAATTGTGGAACCACTAACAAACATCCTTTTCTATGGTGGCGCGGACACACCAAGAGGATGACGTGACTTCAGAGGAATTCGTCACTCTCTGTAACAACGAAGACATCATTAGCGCCTTTGGAGCCATTTGCCAAATTAGCTCCACCTGGACAATTAACCCTTACATGCCCAGTTTTCCCGCACCTCCAGCATACCAGATTCTTTTCGGAGTTTCTCTTCCACCTATCCGAACACAACAGTACCGTACTTTCTGATGACGAGACCCCGTTACCTTCCAGTCTTTTCTTCTCAGATAGGAGCTTGCTAGTAACGTCTTCAAACTTCAGAGTTTCTTTCCCATACATAAAAATAGGTTTCATGTGCTCATAGGATGATGACATAGATAATATCAGCCTCAAAGCTTTATCTTCATCTTCCATTTTAACTCCAATAGCCTCCAGTTCCGAAACAATACCATTAAGAATACTTAGATGATCTGAAATCTTTGAACCCCCATCCATACGCAAAGTATGAAACTTTTCCTTAAGACACAACCGGTTTGAGATGCCCTTCCCCTGGTACAACTGCTCCAACTTATCCCAAAGTTCCTTAGCCGTTGATAACCCGTGCACATTTGCAAGCACGTTCTTTGCAAGACACAAATGAATCGCACTTGCCGCCCTCAAATCCATATCATCCCATTCTTCTTTATCGAACTTCTTGCTAGAATCACTGCCGAGAACAAGGGTGGGTTTACCCTTCAAAGCCTTGTGTAAACCGGACTGAATTAACACATCCTTAACTTGAACCTGCCATAAGCTAAAATTGATCCTCCCATCAAATTTCTCTACATCAAACCTCATTGGACTGAACTTCGACATCGTATCCGTATCCTATAAACAATACTTTCTCTGATTTTGCTCATGTTTCGACTGGCCGACAAATGTAGTGGAGTGGTGCACAGGATCCGTTAAATTGGAAAATCCAACACCCGGTCCACTACAAATTCTAGACACCACTTACTCCGAATCAGAAAAAGATTGTCTAACCAGATTCCCTATATTATCAATAGAACTCGTTTCTGATGTGGACGATCCACTCCCGTGGCAACCACAGAGCATACTCCGTCTCCTATAACCGAGACCCCCCCGTCAAACCTGACGCTCTTATACCAGTTGTTGGGAAATTACGGCCTCACTAATTCCCAATACCCAGCCTAATGATAACAGTAAAGAAATAAGAACAATCCACAACACAAGAATTTAACGTGGAAACTCCAAAACAGGAGAAAAAAACCACGGGCCTCCAAAGAGAGAAATACACTATATCACAAATTGTTACAATGACATAGACAACTCTCTTAAGCTAACTACACTCTCCAAAGTATTTAACTAAAACAACTCCCAAACAAGGGTAAGAAAGAAAGAAATAATCAAATACTTAAAATGTATTGATTGGTGCAAGTTGGAATAATGCCCATGACCTCCTTTTATAATCAAGTCATCCACCTCCAACTTCTTCCTCCCACCGATGTGGAATAACATCCTTTACAAAGTAACCATATCAATTTTTCTATTAAAAAACAAAACCAACAATACACGCCCTCAACTGCGTGCCCAGGAGGATACCCGCACCAATCTCATACGGAGCCTGGACGGTAAAACCCCTCCCCTTTACCCCCAACGCGATGTGGGAAAGGTGCCATGGTTGGAACTTCATGGCATAGATGAAAAGTTGCTTATGTATTCACTTATTTGATGACTTTATGCTAATTTGGTTTATGTTGGGTCAATTAGTTGACTTTTATTGTGTATTTTCCTGGGTATGTCATTTTTCTAGAAATTGCAGGTCATGAAATGCTAGAATTAAGCTTGCAGGGATACGTGCGTTCTGCAGGGGCTTGTTGAATTTGTGTGGTAAAGTTGACAAGTTTGGCAACCTGTCAAAATGGGTTCAGATAAAATGACCAGCTTGGTGTCTACACTTTATTATTTTGGCGATTGTGTTAACATTTAAAGTGTTATACAATGATTAAAAACTACTATCATTAGATATTTAGATTATCATTAGTTTATCATTAGTTTAACATTAGATTTGTAATCTGACTGTTATAAAAAGATAGAATTAGAAGGTTTTTAACTTCCCACTTGTTTTACCCGCTCAACCCATTTGACTATCTGGCCAGATTTAATTCAGACCTAAAAAAACTAGGATTTTCTAGTTTAGAAAACCCCGGGCTTAAAGAAATCATTGTCGGGATAAGCTTAACGGCTAAACAAAAAACTAGGCGCTTTATGGCTCGGACGGGCCAAACGTGCTTACTAACTTTCAAAAACTTTAATTATTTATAAAGACAAAATTACACGGTTGGTCCTTAAAGTTTGTCAGAAATTGCACGGATGGCTTCTCTACAATTTTGATGTGGATGACTTAAAGTTTGCATTTGTAACAAGGATGACCTCGGCACTAACGATCGTTAATTTATTCCGTTGAATCCTACCATGTGCCATATGCATGAGGGTATTTTCTTAATTCATACTTTCGTTTTCCTATTCTTTCATTCTCATCTTCATCTTCAATATTTCAATCGAAAACCCTTTATTCTCAACCTCCAAATCTAAAATACCCAAATCTTTACAAAGAAATCATAAATTAATTAGACTACAAAACAAAATCACTCAGATTTATATAACTCAAAAGGCACTGAGATCTACGGCTCCCATAAACACCTTTATACTCAAAACAAAACTCTTGTTCCTTGTATAATCTCCCTATCCTTATCCATTGATACATCACAAGTCGTTTGACCTACAACATCAACAATCTCATTTAAAAGTCCAGCCATATCGTAATCGTCTCCTCATCAACAATTTCTTGTATAATCTGACCTAAAATCGGATCTAGGTCATGAATTCCGGCCATACCTTTGACGTCTTTGTCTCCTCATCTCTAGCCACATTTGTATGGATCTGAAAGTCCACACCTGAAAGTCCGATTGCTTGAGTCAGATCCGAATGCCCCATTTTTAGTCCATTTGAAGTCTATCTGAGTTCAACATGGAGTTCGATTTGTCCCGAATCAAAAGCAGCTTTTTCCGAGTTCTGTTGAAGAAAATCGGTTAATGGAATCCCACATAGGACATTGAAAGAAACAAATGTGCATATATAAGTCTAGGGGAACCTCCATTGATCACCAATTGATTTTAATGTACTAAGGGACTCACAAACTTATATGTACGAAATGTTGTTGGACCCAAAAAAGATCTTACAAATGATACCAAAGCTATGGTTGTAGCCCAAATGTGTGGACGACGACACGGAATATCAACGGAGGTTCAAAACGAGATGACTTGTGGACGTGGCCGGGGAAGGGACCAGGGGTTCGGGAAAAGTCGAGATGGTATTGAACGTGTCCGTTGGAGTAGCGTCGTAAATCGATTAAGGGGGTGATTGTTGGAGTTAATCGGTTAAAAGTGTCCCACATTGGAAAATTGAAAGAAACAAATGTGTGTGTATAAGTCTAGGGGAATCTCTCTCTAACACTAATTATTTTTAGAGTACTAAGGGATCACAGACTTATATGCACGATATGTTGTTGGGCCTAAAAATGATCCTACAAGTTCGATAGCTTTAACGACAACTGAATTCTAAAACGTTTACATTAATGGTCCCATTTCAACGATCTC
Source organism: Rutidosis leptorrhynchoides (assembly GCF_046630445.1). Lineage (NCBI taxonomy): Eukaryota > Viridiplantae > Streptophyta > Magnoliopsida > Asterales > Asteraceae > Rutidosis > Rutidosis leptorrhynchoides. Next base: position 359,648,987 of record NC_092338.1, read on the forward strand.
ACTTCCTAAAAGTCATACCGTATCGAATTTATATATGTATTTTGGAAAAGAATTAATTGCATATTATAAATCGAAGTTAGCAGATGGTTTTGGAGATGGTAATTTAAATTTCTATATTATATAATTTTGGGTTTGACAATGTTTTTTTATCAACCATTGAAGATATATGTAAAGTTATAAAGCAATACGGTCATTTGTACGTATGAAACTGATTTTGGTGAGTAACGTTAACGCTCATATGATGATGAGTTTCTACTCCATTTTTTTTCTTATCAATAGCTAATGCCTTACCCCACTTGAATCTTGAATTTGTTTTATTAAATTTCGAGTTTGATTTTAGAAAAAATTACCCGATGATCGCTGTGTTTTACCTCAAATTTTTCGCGGAGTCCCTATGCTTGTTTTACTTGGGTGATCACTGGGATTTACCAATGTTAAGTTGGTTATATCTGACGCTAACAGACATTAAAAAATCTATTAAATATTAACATGTAAAGTGCATTTGCGGGTAATATCGACTTTTATCTCCCGTCCACCTCTCACCTAACCTTTTCTTCATCTTTTTTACCCATTATCTATAAACAAATTTCTAAAACAAATCAAAACTAAAAAATAAAAAATAAAATCAAACCCTCTCATCAAAATCATCACGAATTCAATAAAACCCATCAAAAATTAAAACTTCAAGCTACCTGGTTTTGATAAAACCCATCACTAATATCAAGCAAATTAAAACTTGCAGTTCGATTTACACCACTACAACTAAGAATTTATTTGAGATCATAATGTTTTAATTGAAAATATAAATTAACTGCAACCACAAACTAGTTCATATATTGAAATTCGAGTGAGTTTATTTCAAGAAACAAGACTTTATTCTAAAAGTAAGAAGCGAGTAGGTTTATTCAAGAGATGCGAATAATTAATCACCATTTCACCATTTCTTTTGTTTTTAAAAGATGGTTTTTTTATTTATTTAATCTTTTTTTAAGAAGCAAGATTTTAAATTGATTTGCAATTGATTTGAGTTTTTTATCTCTGTTTTTGAAACTTGGTGGAGGAAGAACAGAGAAAGGAAAAAGATGAAAGAAGGAGAGGAAGTGATAAAAAGTCAATATTACCCTCATTACTTAACGGACTTTTTAACGTCTGTTAGCGTCAAGGACCACTCACATAACATTGGTAAATCACAGTGGCGAAGGAAGTCAAAAGAAAGTATAGGAACTCGGCGTGAAATTTAGGGTAAAATACAGGGACCACCCAAATAATTTTTTCTTGATAATATAAGAATTAGATGAGGTTGTAATTTAAATCAACATGTAGTGGATCATTTGGGAGGAAAATGAATATTAGAGGGTGATAATATGACAAAATTACGAAAATACCTTTGTGTTCAAGGCACATGGTAGGATTTAATAGAAATAATTAACGATTGTTAGTATGCGAGTCATCCGTGGTACAATTGCAAATTTTAAAGTCATCCATATCACAACTGAAAAAAGGTCATATGTGCAATTTTTGACACACTTTAAGGACCAACCACCCCATTTGAGAACACTTTTACTGGTTTGGTCATTGGAACCATGGACCAAGCGGCAAGCGCAGGTTGATTACGGGCAAAGTGCTGACTGTGCTCGGATGTTCTTGCATGTCTCCATAGCCATGAAGGCTCTGTGTGCGTTTTTGTTTTGTTATTCCTTTCTCATTCGACATGAAATGAATAAGAGAAATTTTTTTGAAAAAGAAATTAACAGAAATATGATCATTGTTGTAATATTTTTTGGCTTTTTATATTGGGCTTTTTTGGGCAGGGTTTAGGCCTTGGCTCTTTGAGCTCATTTGTACACCTTTGTTTGACATATTCCCTTTCTAGTTTATATTTATGCAATACATAATACACCCATTCGGAACTTAAAAGATAACCCAAATTGACATATGTGCAGATAAACGGGTCAATACTAACACCCCTTATTATTCTAGCCAGGTAAAGATGACCGATATTATGATATCACAGTTTCCATTTTAATTTATGTCCTACCATTATCATTGAAAGTTGAGTTGTTTTATAAATGAAGCCTGGATGAATATTTACATTCTTGGAATTATTTTTGGTCAAGCTGGTTTTGACTAATAATGTTGTGTGGAAGCAATACTAAATTTAGCTACTAAATAATTGCATATTAATACGTACCATCTAATGCATTTATGTTGTGAAGTACAATAAAACAATGCATCACCTTTTTTAACATCCCCTGGAGTCAAAAGATACCATAAAATGTATGGAAAAAAGGTAAAATGTTTTTAGTAATTTGCAACTTGTTAGATGAAAGTTTTGTGACCACAACCTGAAACTCATTAAGATTCACGCGATATTGGCGCGGCTCAATCAAACCATAGAGTCGGGATACGTTGACTGAATAAATGATGAGATTGAACCGTAGCAATATCTCGAGTTTCATATAGGGTAATTAAAAATCACCTTGCAACTCTCACCTCATAGGAAACATAAGAGTTTCATATAGAGTAATATAAAATCACCAATTGCAACTATTACCAAATAGCAACATAATCATCCATCGTTTGTCTTTAGATGTATCGACCGTTCGTTAAAAGCTCAAGTTCAAAACCGAAGTTTGATAACCTTATGTTGTAACTCATTTGGTAGTGATCTGCCTCTCTTAGAAGGGAGGTCAGGAGTTCGACTCCCGTGGAGTGCAATATTGCACACAAGGTTGCCCCTTTACCCTTGAATTCCATCTAAGGGCGCCTTCTGCACATCGCGTTGCGGGGGCACAGTGGGGGATAGGGGGTTTTACTGCCCATGCCCTCGGATTGGGCCGGGTTTTCTCCTGATAAGTAGTTCAGGTTATGCAACTGCGGGAAATAACGAGTGGGTGGTTAAGTCCCCTGGATGATCCCGTAGTATTGTTAAAAAAAAAAAAAAAAAAAAAAAACCGAAGTTTGATGTTATTTTAACTGAGTCTGAACTTTGAATATAGATGTTTAATTTTATAGGAATTAATGTTTATATATAGGTATAATGGTGTTAACTGAGGCATCCAAAATGTGACAAGACACAAGATCAGAAGGCTTCCTGATTGCCCAAAGAACCTGTTTGTTGTTTTCCTAGACATGCCGGCCTTTACCCATTTATTTTAACGACAGTGATATTTCCAGCATTTAAATCGATAAATTAACCAGAAAATAAATTAATAGTTCTACAATCTAATCAATTAATACATCTACGTATCAATTTTGAAAATGGATATATCATTTGATCATTAACTTTATTTAAAATATTTATATGGCATGTAGGTATCTACGTGGATTTTAGATTCAGATTCAGATTCAGTTACGCTGACCATGATAGTATAAGATTTGACTTTGGATCGTCTTATTTTCTTCGTAAGACCATTTTCAACCCCGTCTGATATCAAGTACGTACTTTTTGATCAAAAAGCGTAAACTGCATGTGATTAGACAGTGTCAGGCTGTCAGCTGGCATTTTTAACCTCAAATTTCAGTTTTTTACATCAGTTTTCTGTAGAGTCCGCATGTTTTTTATTTTTACATTTTCTTATATATAATTAACACATTATTTAATAAAACTAATAATATAAAATTCATAAAATTTTAAAAAAATACAAACTACAAAATAAAAAAGTACTTAAAATAAAAAAAATACATAAAGATTACATAAAATATTAAATATAAAGATTACATAAATACTAAAATGCTCCGTAATAAAATTACTAGAAAATGTGGTTATACCTTGCGCACTTCGGAGAAATATATTTATTCGTATACGAAAATGCCTTTTTGTGACGCCGCGTACAAAATCAATGTGTACGGATCATCAACAACAGGTCCATTACAAGGTTACAACACTATATGCTGTTTTAAAACAAGTTTGCATTCATGAAAAGATAACGTTTTTCAAAAGATAGCGTGCTTCTACGAATAGAAAGCATTAATATAAGTACGTGACACAAAGGTCATTACAAGTCATTGTTCAAATGTTACATAAGTTGTGAATGCAAAGTAAAAGTTCCATGTTTGAGATATCTCTAAACAATGCAGCGGGAGTCTAACACAGCAAGTCTATAACAGCGAGACTAATACAGCAGAAGCGACAAACGTCTAAGCACCTGAGAAATAACATGCTTTAAAATGTCAACACGAATGTTGGTGAGCTATAGTTTAATTATAACAATGATGTAATGTAGGCCACGAGATTTCGTATTCAAAACAGTTATGAAAAGTATATGCTTAACCGTGGGCACTTGGTAACTAACTTAACGTAAATATCATCCCCTATAAGTACACTTGGCGAGTGCGTAAGTTTACGAAGTATTAAACACCCGTTAAATGCTAGCGCGACTAGCCAGAGTGGGGGTGTCAAACCCTATGGATCCATATCTAACGTTCACCGGTTCATAAACCAATGACTAAACGTTACCGAGCTAAGGGAAAAATTTATGCCGTTATATCACCCACACATATATAAAGTTTAAGTATTCGTGCCTAGTAAGTAAAACATAAAAAGCGCATGTATTCTCAGTCCAAAAAATAGTAAGGTAAAAAGGAAGCTATAACTCACAGTGATAAATGTGGTAAAAGTCGATACGAGATAAGTAAGCAAGTAAGTCGGTCCGAAAGGTCCTCAACCTAAGTCATAAGTTACTAAGTTAGTAAATCGTTCCAAAAGGTTTAAAAGTACGTAAGTAAAGCCTTAAGTGTCATCATCATCATCATCGTACGTAAAAAGTTAAGTAAGTTTTCAATCAAGAATAGAGATCGAAACAAAGGCTGACTACGTTCAGTTGCTACGACCTCTATACAAACTGAAATGACGCGGTCAGTGTCCAAGGCTCCGTATGTGAGTCCTCTAACCGCTTTCCAATTTTCAGATCCTAACTCTATGTCGTTTGACCGTGGCGACGGTTCAAGCGCGAGTAGGTCAGAATTTTCAGCACGTCGTTACAAGGTCGTAGTGACTTTCGGGAGGCTATAAATCCTATACTGTATATCGGATTTAGGCGAGTCTTTAACAAAAAGTCATCTACTCGAACCGAAATATCTGGAAATCAACTTTTCCAGAAGCCCAGGAGTCTGATCGGACCCTGAAAAACAGCAAACAAGTGCTCCGGTGGATTTCTTGGTGTTTGATGCTCATCACGGTTCTCATCCTTGATGCGTATAAGCCTCAAGTGTACAACTCTTGATATTTTAGCATCACTTTAACCAAGGTTTAACCATCAACACAAAAAAGTCAAGACTAAGAAATAAAATACAACTCATGTGAGGGTTTGAGCAAGATGATGAACCAAAGTTACATCAATTTCTTAGTTTCAACACAAGTAAAAGTTCTATTAAGCTATAAACTTTGAATCCAACTAAATAAGCAAGACCTTAAGCTATAGAACTTAGATCTTAGCTAAATATTAAAGACCTTAGACTAAAAAGTCTAGATCTTATGTTCTTGGTGAAACCCTAAGTCATAGCACTTAGACTTTCAACTTTTACACAACTATAAGTTATGAAACTTAGATCTTGTAAAGTAAAATGAACACAAATTAATGAACTCTTGTTTTAACAAGTTAGATGACCATAAGTTACATAACTTGGATCAACTTTAGATGAGTGAATGTTATAAACTAGGAAGCTTAAACTTTCTTGTTCTTGAACATTCAAAGTTAGACTTTGGTTACAAGATTCATGAGATCAAAGTTAACAAGTAAATCTTTGACCAAGGAACATATATAAATCGAATTTCATAAGCATAAATGATAAATTTAAAGTTAAAGATAAACAAGTTCAAGCTTGGATTCTTTACATAAAGAGATATCAAGTTACAAGCTTGAATCTTCATAAAATGAACTTTAAAGTTCCAATACTTGAACATAAAGAGGATTTTAAAGTAATTGAACCTTAGATTATTACAAGTTTCATGTAGAACCAAAAGCTACAAAGTTTTGATCCTTGTTCTTGCTTCTTTATCATTCAAGTGATTAAAGATTGCAAGATAACATAAGGATTTAAGTTACAAAAACTAAAATCCAAGAATAATGAAAATGATGATGATTTACGGTTTTAGAAGCAAAAAAAAAAAAGAAGAATCAAGTTAAAACTTACAAGTTCTTCAAGTAATTTATGGAGAAAAGCTAGAGAGAAAAGCTAGAGAATGTGTGTGTGTGTTTTGAGAGAATGAAGTGAAGTTAAAAAAAATGGAATGGTGGTGGTGGTTGTGTAGGCCGACAGTTAGGGAGGCAAGCATGGGGGGACCATTTACTTTACATGGGTGGTAGTACATGGTGGTGTAGGCTAATGTTGGGTGGCATGGGACATAATGTTAAAACTTGTAAGTTGTAGTACACAAGCATGCTTAATACTTGTCTTATGTTCTAATGGGTTTTTGTCTTATGTTTCATGGGCTAACTAGTCCATTAATTAGTCCACTAAATCAGTCCATTACTTGAGTAGGTTGGTCCATGGAAGTTCATTAAGGTAAAAGTCCATTAAGGTAACTAGTGTGCATTAGTAAACACTAAGCGTAATTAATAAACCATCAAGCCAAGTAATTGCCATTAATTAATAACAATTATGTTTACGCAGTCATAATATTCCAATTACGACAAAAGTTTAACATGTACCAAGTATGTAGCTTATTTTAAACAATAAGTGACACTAACGGTCGTAAATGCATTCAAGGATCATGTTAAGTGATTAAGCACTTAATAACACGTTGTAGATATTAATGAAAGTAATTAACATGATTAATGATCCCAGAATATAATCTAACTCAGTACACACAAATACGCAGTTTCGTGAAAGTAATAATTATAATTCAAAGTCGAAAAAGTCGGGTCGTTACGTTTCCCACTTGTTAAAGAAAATTTCGTCCCGAAATTTTCTTTAACATGTGAGGTAGATGTTGGAGTTGGGAAAAGGTGAGGATACTTCTGCATCATTTGATCCTCTCGTTCTCAAGTAAACTCAGGTCCTCGTTTAGCATTCCAACGGACTCAGACAATTGGAATCTTATTGTGCTTTAAAGTCTTAACCTTACGGTCCCTGATTTCAACAGGTTCTTCCACGAAGTGAAGTTTGTCATCAATCGTAAGCTCCTCTAGCGGTATGACAAGTTCTGGTTCAGTAAGACACTTCTTTAAGTTCGATACATGGAAGGTAGGTTGAACGGAGCTCAATTGAGTCGGAAGATCCAAACGGTAAGCAACGGGTCCAATACGCTCCAAGATTTCAAAAGGACCAATGTATCGCAGATTTAACTTTCCACGCTTTCCAAAACGGATTACACCTTTCCAAGGTGAAACTTTCAACATTACGCGGTCACCCACTTAGAATTCAAAATCCTTACGTTTAAGGTCGGCATAGCTCTTTTGACGATCACGGGCCATCTTGAGCCTCGCTTGAATTTGGACAATCTTCTCGGTTGTTTCATGGATTAGTTCTGGTTCGGTGATTTGATTTTCACCTACTTCGGCCCAACAAATAGAAGAACGGTATTTGCGGCCATACAACGCTTCGAAAGATGCGGCATTAATACTCGAATGATAACTATTGTTGTAAGAAAATTCGGCTAGCGGCAAATGCTTTTCCCAAGCTTTTCCGAAATCAATAACACAAGCACGCAACATGTCCTCCAAGGTTTGAATCGTGCGTTCGCTTTGTCCGTCGGTCTGCGGGTGATATGCGGTACTCATGTCAAGACGTGTTCCCATGGCTTCTTGCAAGGAACACCAAAATCTAGAAGCGAAACGGGCATCTCAGTCTGAAATAACCGATAAGGGTACCGTGACGAGATACAATTTCCTTTATGTATAGTTGAGCAAGTTTTTCCATCGTATCAGTTTCCTTCATGGCTAGGAAGTGAGCAGATTTGGTAAGATGGTCAATAATAACCCAGATGGTATCATATTCGCCCACCGTCTTTGGTAGTTTCATGATGAAGTCCATCGTTATCCTTTCCCACTTCCATTGCGGGATTTCTGGTTGCTGAAGTAACCCAGATGGCCTTTGATGTTCGGCCTTAACCTTTGAACAAGTCAAACACTTCCCCACATAAGTAGCAACATCCTTCTTAAGATTTGGCCACCAATATTGCTCCTTGAGGTCGTGGTACATCTTACCAGCTCCTGGATGAATCGAATACCTTGACTTGTGGGCTTCGCCGAGAATAAGGCTTCGCAAATTCCCATAACTAGGCACCCAAATTCTTCCGGAAAAATATCGGAGTCCAGTCTCCTTATCCTCGAATCGAGAGACGAGAATGTTCAAGTGCTCATAAGAAATATTATCCTCCTTGAGATCTTCCTCTTGGGCTACACGAATTTTGCTATTGAGATTCGTGTGAATGGTGACGTTCAAGGCTCGGACATGAAGATGTACCATTCTTTCCTTTCGGCTCAAGGCATCGGCTATAACATTTGCCTTTCCAGGGTGGTAACGAAGTTCACAATCATAGTCGTTCAGCGTCTCGATCCATCGTCGCTGTCTCATATTCAGTTGCTTCTGATCAAAGATGTGTGGGGGCTTTTGTGGTCGGTGAAAATAGTGCTCTTGGTTCCATAAAGATAGTGTCTCCATAGTTTGAGCGCAAAGATGACAACTCCAAGCTCGAGATCGTGAGTCGTGTAGTTTTGCTTGTAAACCTTCAGTTGTCGGGAGGCGTAAGAAATAACTTTCTTCCGTTGCATTAATACACACCTAAAACCATGTTCCGAGGCATCGCAATACACAACTAAGTCGTCACTGCCCTTGAGAAGGGACAAGATAGGTGCGGTGGTTAACTTCTGCTTCAGGGTTTTGAATGCCGAATCTTGTTCGGCGGCCCAAGCGAATTTCTTCCCTATGTGGGTTAATGCGGTCAAAGGACGTGTAATCAGAGAGAAACCTTCGATGAATCTACGATAGTAACCTGCGAGGCCTAAAAATTGGCGGATATGAGTAGGAGTAGTGGGAGTTTCCCACTTGCTAATTGCTTCGGTTTTAGCGGGATCGACTTTGATTCCTTGGTCGCTTATAACATGGCCAAGAAATTGAACTTCTTTTAACCAAAATTCACACTTGGAGAATTTGGCATAGAGTTGCTCTTGTCTCAAGAGCTCAAGCACGAGTCGGAGATGTTGTTCGTGTTCTTCTTCGCTTTTGGAATAGATCAAGATATCATCTATGAAGACGATAACGAATTTGACTAGGTATGGCTTGTATACGCGATTCATGAGATCCATAAACATGGTAGATGCATTAGTTAAACCGAATGGTGTCACAAGAAACTCATAATGACCATAGCGAGTTCGGAACGCAGTCTTAAGTACATCGCTCTCCTTCACCCTCAGCTGGTGATAACCGGATCGCAAATAGATCTTAGAGTAAATGCTGGATCCTTGAAGTTGATCGAAAAGATCATCAATCCTGGGAAGGGGATACCGGTTCTTGATTGTCAACTTGTTGAGTTCGCAGTAATCGATACACATGCGGAAAGATCCGTCCTTCTTCTTTACAAACAAAACAGGTGCTGTAGTGACCTGAACTTTTCCATGTTTATATATATTAATTGAGATTGATATTTAAAAGAATAAATGTTTCCAACGTGTTAAGCAATCAAACTTGTTAAGACTTGATTAAATGAAATAAGTTTCATATAGACAATTGATCACCCAAGTTGACCGGCGATTCACGAACGTTACAAATTTATAAAAACTACATGTTGTGGTATATATAGACATATATATATGGTTGACATGAGATTATGATGAGTAAGTATCTCACTAAGTATATTAACAATGTGTGATATACATAAGAAATGAGATTACTAAGTTAAGAAACTCGAAATGATATATATATATAACGATTATCGTTATGATAACGTCTACTAAATACATATGTATCATATTAAGATATTGATACACTATATTTAACATGATAAAATGATATTTAAATATATCATTAAGTGTGTTAATAATGAACTACATATGTAAAAACAAGACTACTAACTCAAGAATTACGAAACGAGACTTATATGTAACGATTATCGTTGTAACGATATTTTAATGTATATATCATATTAAGAGATATTCAAACATCATAATATCATGATAATATAATAATTTAACATCTCATTTGATATAATAAATATTGGGTTAACAACATTAATTGAGATCGTTAACTTAAAGGTTTCAAAACAACACTTACATGTAACGACTAACGAAGACTTAACGACTCCATTAGAATGTATATACATGTTGTATTTTGATATGTATTCTTACACTTTTGAAAGACTTCAAGACACATATCAAAGTACTTCTACTTAACAAAAATGCTTACAATTACATCCTCATTCAGTTTCATCAACAATTCTACTCGTATGCACCCGTATTCGTACTCGTACAATACACAGCTTTTAGATGTATGTACTATTGGTATATATACTCCAATGATCAGCTCTTAGCAGCCCATGTGAGTCACCTAACACATGTGGGAACCATCATTTGGCAACTAGCATGAAATATCTCATAAAATTACAAAAATATTAGTAATCATTCATGACTTATTTACATGAAAACAAAATTTCATATCCTTTATATCTAATCCATATACCAACGACCAAAAACACCTACAAACACTTTCATTCTTCAATTTTCTTCATCTAATTGATCTCTCTCAAGTTCCATCTTCAAGTTCAAAGTGTTCTTCATAAATTCCATAAGTATAGTTTCATAAAAATCAAGAATACTTCCAAGTTTGCAAGTCTACTTCCAAGCTTTCTAATCCATTCCAAGTAATCATCTAAGATCAAGGAACCTTTGTTATTTACAGTGGGTTATCTTTCTAATTCAAGGTAATATTCATATTCAAACTTTGATTCAATTTCTACAACTATAACAATCTTATTTCGAGTGAAAATCTTACTTGAACTGTTTTCGTGTCATGATTCTGCTTCAAGAACTTTTAAGCCATCCAAAGATCCTTTGAAGCTAGATCTATTTTTATCATTTCCAGTAGTTTTATCCAGAAAACTTGAGGTAGTAATGATGTTCATAACATCATTCGATTCATACATATAAAGCTATCTTATTCGAAGGTTTAAACTTGTAATCACTAGAACATAGTTTAGTTAATTCTAAACTTGTTCGCAAACAAAAGTTAATCCTTCTAACTTTACTTTTAAAATCAACTAAACACATGTTCTATATCTATATGATATGCTAACTTAATGATTTAAAACCTGGAAACACGATGAACACCATAAAATCGGATATACGCCGTCGTAGTGAAACCGGGGGCTGTTTTGGTTTGGATAATTAAAAACTATGATAAACTTTGATTTAAAAGTTTTTCTTCTGGGAAAATGATTTTTCATATGAACATGAAACTATATCCAAAAATCTTGGTTAAACTCAAAGTGAAAGTATGTTTTTTCAAAATGGTCATCAAGATGTCGTTTTTTCGACGGAAGTGACTACCTCTTTAGTAATTGACATGTAACTTAAATTTATTACTATAAACCTATACTTTTTCTGTTTGGATTCTTAAATTAGAGTTTAATATGAAACCATAGCAATTTGATTCACTCAAAACGGATTTAAAATGAAGAAGTTATGGGTAAAACAAGATTGGATATTTTTGATCTTTTTAGCTACGGGAAATGTTTAACAAATCTATACAAATCATATCCTAGCTAACTTATATTGTATTATACATGTATTCTAATATATTATGTAATCTTGGGATACCATAGACACGTATGCAAATGTTTTGACATATCATATCGACCCATGTATATATATTATTTGGAACAACCATAGACACTCTATATGCAGTAATGTTGGAGTTAGCTATACAGGGTTGAGGTTGATTCCAAAAATATATATACTTTGAATTGTGATCTAGCCTGAGACATGTATACACTGGGTCGTGGATTGATTCAAGATAATATATATATCGATTTATTTCTGTACATCTAACTGTGGACAACTAGTTGTAGGTTACTAATGAGGACAGCTGACTTAATACACTCAAATCTTTAAAACATAATAAAAATGGTTGTAATTATATTTTGATCATACTTTGATATATATGTACATATTTGTATAGGTTCGTGAATCGATTCGTGGCCAAGTCTTATTTCTGAAGAACCGGAAGAAGAGGAAACGGAACCGAAAGAAGAGGAACCGGAAGAAGAGGAACCGGAAGAAGAAGAGGTTCCGGAGGGGGAATAGTAGGAACCACAGAAAATTGGTCAAATAAAAGAAAATCCTCAACCAGTGGACCAAAGTTAATAATGGTCAATGGTGTTTCCGCTAAGGAAGCAAAATATTGGGAAAATTACCAATTTTCTGATGAATCGGATCCTGATGAGGATTCCGATAATGTTATACAAATTACCCCGACCCAATTTAATGAGGCAAAAGAAAATAATAAGGGAAAATGCATCAAAATAGAGAAATATGATTCCGACCCCGATGAACTTTATATGTACCGTCAACACCCGTATTTTCAATATCGTGACAATAACCCGGGAACCTCTAAACCACCAGGTTTTTCTAAACCAATGTGGAAAACGACGGCTCGTATTAGAGGAACATCATATATCCCTAGAAAATTAGGAAAAAAAACCAAGTCCGAAGAAGAAGAAACCAGTGATTCGGATTAGAGGGGTGTGAGCATGTTGTGTAATAAATGTATTGTAGTATGCTTGTACTTTTATGTTCTATGTAAAAATTGCTTGTATTGTTTGTAATTACGAATCTAATCCTTGTCTATTTTACAGTATAAAAACAAAATGGACGTTAAGGGTAGACAACCGAATATTTTAGAAGACCTACCAGAGGATATGATTGAGAAAATCTTGTCTAGAGTCGGTCAGAATTTATTAGCACATTTAGTTATGGCGAAATTAACTTGTCAAACATTTGAAAGACTTTCCAGAAATGCCGTGTTTTCTTTAAAGCGTTAAATGCGGGGAACCCAAATGCAATTTTACGCTACGGGTTAAGAACCTATTTTGACTCAACATATCCCAACATAGGATTTCGTGAATTAGAAAGAGCTTCTAACATGCAACATAAAGAAGCATGTTATGCTTATGGGTTAGTGATGTTCGCTTCTTACCAAAGTGAGAAAAAGAACATCGGATTGCATCTTTTAAATAAAACTTTCCCACAAGTGACGGATTCAGTAGTTGGGGTGAGAAACAAGGTTTTTAGATTATTACGGGGCTGTTGGACATTACGAAACCTTCGTCCTTTTGACGATATTACAACATGCTGTCTAGCCAATGGTCATAACGGTTATTTTCCACAAGACCAAGGATGGGAAGTCGTCTTAATAAAACCAGAATGCATGACTTGTTTCTGGACATATGAATTACGTGTCTTTATTTCCTTTACTGTACAACTTGCGTATTAACTAGATTTATCTTCAAAACTATCCTGTATGATAGTGTACTATATTTCATGTTATATGTAATATAGCGAAGTTGTAAGTTTGAAGAATATTTGTATGTGATATATTATTATAATCAGTTTTTCATATGGAATTGTAGTTGAATTGTATATTAGCTACTAAGTATGAACTTAACGGGTAGGTAGTACCCGAATTTAAACTTATAAAACGCTAATATGAAGAAAAAGCTTTTATAAATGAGTTCATATTATGCTACGAGATACTATTGACTACTCTTAATATTTTGTATGATTAACTTGTTTCATTTGACTATTTTGAAGGAAATGGCACCGACTACTCGACACACCTTGAATATGAGCGAAGAGGAATTTCGTGCCTTTCTTGCTTCAAACATAGCCGCAGTACAGGCCGCGCTACATACCAACAATAACTCTGAATCTAGCAATACAGCTAACGACGTAAGAAATCGTGTAGGATGCTCCTACAAGGAATTCACTGCCTGCAAACCTTCAGAATTTGATGGGACCGAAGGACCAATCGGATTGAAACGGTGGACCGAGAAAGTTGAATCGGTGTTTGCCATAAGTAAGTGTGTTGAAGGAGACAAAGTGAAGTACGCTATGCATACCTTCACAGGTATTGCGTTAACATGGTGGAATACCTATCTAGAGCACGTGGGATAAGATGCTGCTTACGCGCTACCGTGGTCAGCATTCAAGCACTTAATGAACGAGAAGTACCGTCCCAGAACCGAGGTCAATAAGCTCAAGTCAGAACTTAGAGAGTTACGAACACAGGGATTCGATATTACTTCGTACGAAAGATGATTCACAGAATTGTGCCTATTGTGTCCGAGAGCGTTCGAAGATGAGGAAGAAAAGATCGACGCGTTTGTGAAAGGGTTACCGGAGAGAATCCAAGAAGATATAAGTTCACACGAGCCTGCCTCCATACAAAAGGCATGTAGAATGGCTCACAAACTAGTGAACCAGATTGAGGGAAGAATTAAAGAACAGGCGGCCGAAGAGGCCAACGTGAAGCTAGTCAAAAGAAAGTGGGAGGAAAACGGTGATAAGAGTCACCAATACAACAACAACTATCCCAACAATCTCAACATCAATCGCAACTACAACAAACGACACAACAACAACAACAATAACTACAACAATCATCCCAACAACAATAACAACCGCAACAACAACAACAATCAGAAGCAGCTATGCCAAAGGTGTGAAAAGTATCACTCGGGGTTCTGCACCAAATTTTGCAACAAGTGTAAAAGAAATGGTCATAGCGCAGCGAAGTGTGAGGTCTACGGACTAGGGGTTAACAGAACGAAAGGAAAAAATTGTGTCGGAACGAGTAATGGCGGAGCAAGTAGTGTCGAAGCAAGTTATGCTAATGTAGTTTGTTATAAATGTGGAAAACCGGGCCACATTATTAGAAATTGCCCGAACCAGGAGAACACGAATGGACAAGGCCGCGGAAGAGTTTTCAATATTAATGCGGCAGAGGCACAGGAAGACCCGGAGCTTGTTAAGGGTACGTTTCTTATTGACAATAAATCTGCTTACGTTTTATTTGATTCGGGTGCGGATAGAAGCTATATGAGTAGAGATTTTTGTGCTAAATTAAGTTGTCCATTGACGCCGTTGGATAGTAAATTTTTACTCGAATTAGCAAACTGTAAATTAATTTCAGCAGATTATATATGCCGGAATCGAGAAATTAAACTGGGTAGCGAAATATTTAAGATTGATTTGATACCAGTAGAGTTAGGGAGTTTTGATGTAATAGTTAGCATGGACTGGCTGAAGGAGATGAAAGCAGAGATCGTATGTTACAAAAATGCAATTCGCATTGTACGAGAAGAAGAAGAATCCTTAATGGTGTACGGAGAAAAGGGCAACACGAAGCTACATCTTATTAGTAATTTGAAGGCACAAAAACTAATAAGAAAAGGTTGCTATGCTGTTCTAGCACACGTCGAGAAAGTATAAACAGAAGAAAAGAGCATCAATGATGTTCCCGTCGCAAAAGAATTTCCCGATGTATTTCCGAAAGAATTACCGGGACTACCTCCACATCGATCTATTGAATTTCAAATAAATCTTGTACCAGGAGCTGCACCAATAGCTCGTGCTCCTTACAGACTCGCACCCAGTGAGATGAAAGAACAGCAAAGCCAACTGCAAGAACTATTAGAACGTGGTTTCATTCGACCAAGCACATCACCATGGGGAGCTCCTGTTTTGTTTGTCAAGAAGAAGGATGGTACATTTAGGTTGTGTATTGACTACAGAGAGTTGAATAAACTTACCATCAAAAACCGTTATCCACTGCCGAGAATTGACGACTTATTTGATCAACTACAAGGCTCGTCGGTTTATTCAAAAATCGATTTACGTTATGGATATCATCAAATGCAAGTAAAGGAGGATGATATTCCAAAAACTGCTTTTAGGACGCGTTATGGTCATTACGAGTTTATGGTTATGCCCTTTGGATTGACTAACGCACCAGCTGTGTTCATGGACCTTATGAACCGAGTGTGTGGGCCATATCTTGACAAGTTTGTCATTGTTTTCATCAATGACATACTTATTTACTCAAAGAATGATTAAGAGCACGAAGAACATTTGAGAAAAGTGCTAGAAGTATTGAGGAAAGAAAAACTGTACGCTAAGTTTTCAAAGTGTGCATTTTGGTTGGAAAAAGTTCAATTCCTCGGTCACATAGTGAACAAAGAAGGTATCCAGGTGGACTCAGCAAAGATTGAAACCGTTGAAAAGTGGGAAACCCTAAAAACTCCGAAGCATATACGTCAATTTTTAGGATTGGCTAGTTACTACAGAAGATTCAACCAAGATTTCTCCAAAATAGCAAAACCCTTGACTGCAATAACGCATAAAGGGAAGAAATTTGAATGGAAGGATGAACAAGAGAAGGTGTTTCAGTTATTGAAGAAAAAGCTAACTACGGCACCTATATTGTCATTGCCTGAAGGGAATGATGATTTTGTGATTTATTGTGACGCACCAAAGCAAGGTCTCGGTTGTGTATTAATGCAACGAACGAAGGTGATTGCTTATGCGTCTAGATAATTGAAGATTCACGAGCAAAATTATATGACTCACGATTTGGAATTGGGTGCTATTGTTTTTGCATTAAAGACTTGGAGGTATTATTTATATGGGGTCAAAAGTATTATATATACCGACCACAAAAGTCTCCAACATATATTTAATCAGAAGCAACTGAATATGAGACAACGCAGGTGGATTGAACTGTTGAATGATTATGATTTTGAGATTTGATACCACCCGGGGAAGGCGAATGTGGTAGCCGACGCTTTGAGTAGAAAGGACAGAGAACCTATACGGGTAAAAGCTATGAATATAATTATTCGTACTAACCTTACTACTCAAATAAAGGAGGCGCAACAGGGGGTTGTAAAAGAAGGAAAGTTGAAGAATGAGATACCCAAAGGATCAGAAAAACATCTTAATATTAGGGAAGACGGAACCCGATATAGGGCTGATAGAATTTGGGTACCAAGGTCTGGAGATGTGAGAGAAATGGTACTTAAGGAAGCACATAAAACCAGATATTCAATACATCCCGGAGCGGGAAAGATGTATAAAGATCTCAAGAAACACTTTTGGTGGTCGGGTATGAAAGCCGATATGCTAAATATGTAGGAGAATGTTTGACGTGTTCTAAGGTCAAAGCTGAACATCAGAAACCATCAGGTCTACTACAACAACCTGAAATTCCTGAATGAAAATGGGAAAACATTACCATAGATTTCATTACTAAATTGCCAAAGACTGCAAGTGGTTATGATACTATTTGGGTGATAGTTGATCGTCTCACCAAGTCAGCACACTTCCTGCCAATAAGAGAAGATGACAAAATGGAGAAGTTGGCGCGATTGTATTTGAAGGACGTTGTCTCCAGACATGGAATACCCGTCTCTATTATCTCTGATAGGGATGGTAGATTTGTTTCAAAGTTCTGGCAGACGTTGCAACAAGTATTGGGGACTCGTCTAGACATGAGTACTGCCTATCATCCACAAACTGATGGGCAGAGCGAAAGGATGATACAAACGCTTGAAGCTACGAGCATGTGTTATTGATTTCGGAAACAATTGGGATCGACACCTACCGTTAGCAGAATTTTCCTACAACAACAGTTATCATTCTAGTATTGAGATGGTGCCGTTTGAGGCACTTTATGGTAGAAAGTGCAGGTCTCTGATTTGTTGGAATGAAGTGGGGGATAGACAGATTACGAGTCCGGAGATAATACAAGAAACTACCGAGAAAATCATCCAAATTCAACAACGATTGAAAATCGCCCAGAGTCGACAAAAGAGCTACGCGGACAGTAAAAGAAAAGATATAGAGTTTGAAATTGGAGAAATGATCATGCTTAAGGTTTCACCTTGGAAAGGCATTATTCAATTTGGTAAATGGGGGAAACTAAATCCAAGGTACATTGGACCATTCAAGATTATAGATCGTGTCGGACCAGTAGCTTACCAACTGGAGCTACCTCAACAACTCGCGGCTGTACATAACACTTTTCACGTCTCTAATTTGAAGAAATGTTTTGCTAAAGAAGATCTCACTATTCCGTTGGACGAAATCCAAATCAATGAAAAACTTCAATTCATTGAAGAACCCGTCGAAATAATGGATCGTGAGGTTAAGAGACTTAAGTAAAACAAGATACCGATTGTTAAGGTTCGATGGAATGCTCGTAGAGGACCCGAGTTCACCTGGGAGCGTGAAGATCAGATGAAAAATAAATACCCGCATCTATTTCCAGAAGATTCGTCAACACCTTCAACAGCTTAAAATTTCGGGACGAAATTTATTTAACGGGTAGGTGCTGTAGAGACCCGAACTTTTCCATGTTTATATATATTAATTGAGATTGGTATTTACATGAATAAATGTTTCCAACATGTTAAGCAATCAAACTTTTTAAGACTTGATTAAATGAAATAAGTTTCATATAGACAATTGATCACCCAAGTTGACCGGCGATTCAGGAACGTTACAAATTTGTAAAAACTACATGTTGTGGTATATATAGACATATATATATGGTTGAAATGAGATTATGATGAGTAAGTATCTCACTAAGTATATTAACAATGTGTGATATACATAAGAAATGAGATTACTAAGTTAAGAAACTCGAAATGATATATATAACGATTATCGTTATGATAACGTCTACTAAATACATATGTATCATATTAAGATATTGATACACTATATTTAACATGATAAAATGATATTTAAATATATCATTAAGTGTGTTAACAATGAACTACATATGTAAAAACAAGACTACTAACTCAAGAATTACGAAACGAGACTTATATGTAACGATTATCGTTGTAACGATATTTTAATGTATATATCATATTAAGAGATATTCAAACATCATAATATGATGATAATATAATAATTTAACATCTCATTTGATATAATAAACATTGGGTTAACAACATTAATTGAGATCGTTAACTTAAAGGTTTCAAAACAACACTTACATGTAACGACTAACGAAGACTTAACGACTCCATTAGAATGTATATACATGTTGTGTTTTGATATGTATTCTTACACTTTTGAAAGACTTCAAGACACATATCAAAGTACTTCTACTTAACAAAAATGCTTACAATTACATCCTCGTTCAGTTTCATCAACAATTCTACTCGTATGCACCCGTATTCGTACTCGTACAATACACAGCTTTTAGATGTATGTACTATTGGTATATATATACTCCAATGATCAGCTCTTAGCAGCTCATGTGAGTCACCTAACACATGTAGGAACTATCATTTGGCAACTAGCATGAAATATCTCATAAAATTACAAAAATATTAGTAATCATTCATGACTTATTTACATGAAAACAAAATTTCATATCCTTTATATCTAATCCATAACCAACGACCAAAAACACCTACAAACACTTTCATTCTTCAATTTTCTTCATCTAATTGATCTCTCTCAAGTTCCATCTTCATGTTCAAAGTGTTCTTCATAAATTCCATAAGTATAGTTTCATAAAAATCAAGAATACTTCCAAGTTTGCAAGTCTACTTCCAAGCTTTCTAATCCATTCCAAGTAATCATCTAAGATCAAGGAACCTTTGTTATTTACATTGGGTTATCTTTCTAATTCAAGGTAATATTCATATTCAAACTTTGATTCAATTTCTACAACTATAACAATCTTATTTCGAGTGAAAATCTCACTTGAACTGTTTTCGTGTCATGATTCTGCTTCAAGAACTTTCAAGCCATCCAAGGATCCTTTGAAGCTAGATCTATTTTACTCATTTCCAGTAGTTTTATCCAAAAAACTTGAGGTAGTAATGATGTTCATAACATCATTCGATTCATACATATAAAGATATCTTATTCGAAGGTTTAAACTTGTAATCACTAGAACATAGTTTAGTTAATTCTAAACTTGTTCGCAAACAAAAGTTAATCCTTCTAACTTGACTTTTAAAATCAACTAAACACATGTTCTATATCTATATGATATGCTAACTTAATGATTTAAAACCTGGAAACACGATGAACACCATAAAATCGGATATACGCCGTCGTAGTGAAACCGGGGGCTGTTTTGGTTTGGATAATTAAAAACTATGATAAACTTTGATTTAAAAGTTGTTATTCTGGGAAAATGATTTTTCATATGAACATGAAACTATATCCAAAAATCTTGGTTAAACTCAAAGTGAAAGTATGTTTTTCAAAATGGTCATCAAGATGTCATTTTTTCGATTGAAATGACTACCTCTTTAGTAATTGACATGTAACTTAAATTTCCGACTATAAACCTATACTTTTTCTGTTTGGATTCTTAAATTAGAGTTCAATATGAAACCATAGCAATTTGATTCACTCAAAACGGATTTAAAATGAAGTTATGGGTAAAACAAGATTGGATATTTTTGATCTTTTTAGCTACGGGAAATGTTTAACAAATCTATACAAATCATATCCTAGCTAACTTATATTGTATTATACATGTATTCTAATATATTATGTAATCTTGGGATACCATAGACACGTATGCAAATGATTTGACATATCATATCGACCCATGTATATATATTATTTGTAACAACCATAGACACTCTATATGCAGTAATGTTGGAGTTAGCTATACAGGGTTGAGGTTGATTCCAAAAATATATATTCTTTGAGTTGTGATCTAGCCTGAGACGTGTATACACTGGGTCGTAGATTGATTCAAGATAATATATATCAATTTATTTCTGTACATCTAACTGTGGACAACTAGTTGTAGGTTACTAATGAGGACAGCTGACTTAAAACACTCAAATCTTTAAAATATAATAAAAATTGTTGTAATTATATTTTGATCATACTTTGATATATATGTACATATTTGTATAGGTTCGTGAATCGATCCGTGGCCAAGTCTTATTTCTGAGGAAGGAAATATCTGTGAAAGTGAGTTATAGTCCCACTTTTAAAATCTAATATTTTTGGGATGAGAATACATGCAGGTTTTATAAATGATTTACAAAATAGACACAAGTACGTGAAACTACATTCTATGGTTGAATTATCGAAATCGAATATGCCCCTTTTTATTAAGTCTGGTAATCTAAGAACTAGGGAACAGACACCCTAATTGACGCGAATCCTAAAGATAGATCTATTAGGCCTAACAAACCCCATCCAAAGTACCGGATGCTTTAGTACTTCGAAATTTATATCATATCCGAAGGGTGTCCCGGAATGATGGGGATATTCTTATATACGCATCTTGTTAATGTCGGTTACCAGGTGTTCACCATATGAATGATTTTTATCTCTATGTATGGGATGTATATTGAAATATGAAATCTTGTGGTCTATTGTTACGATATGATATATATAGGTTAAACCTATAACGCACCAACATTTTTTTTGACGTTTTAAGCATGTTTATTCTCAGGTGATTATTAAGAGCTTCCGCTGTTGCATACTAAAATAAGGACAAGATTTGGAGTCCATGCTTGGATGATATTATGTAAAAACTGCATTCAAGAAACTTATTTTTGATGTAATATATTCTTATTGTAAACCATTATGTAATGGTCGTGTGTAAACGGTATATTTTAGATTATCAATACTTGATAATCTACATAATGCTTTTAAACCTTTATCGATAAAATAAAGGTTATGGTGGTTTTAAAAATGAATGCAGTCTTTGAAAAATGTCTCATATAGAGGTCAAAACCTCGCAACGAAATCAATTAATATGGAACGTTTATAATCAATATGAACGGGACATTTCAGGTGCGCCCCAAGGCGAAGAGCTTGGTTGAATAAATCCACGGTCTAGCAGTTCTTGTAGTTGACTCTGCAATTCTTGCATTTCGGAAGGTGCGAGTCGATAAGGTGCGCGAGCTACAGGTGCAGCTCCTGGTACTAGGTCAATCTGAAACTATATTGGTCTCGGTGGGGGTAATCCTGGCAATTCTTCTGGAAAGACGTCTGGAAATTCGTTCACAATTCGCACATCATCCACGTTATTCTCCTCAGTTTCTAGCTTCTTCACATGTGCTAAAACAGCAAAACGCCCTTTTCTCATGACCTTTTGTGCCTTCATGCAACTAATAAGGTTCAGCTTCGGGTTACATCTCTCTCCGTAAACAATTTGCGTGGTATACGAAGAATCTTCTCTCCACAAATAACTTATGCTTTCAACTTGGACAACCAGTCCATACCGACTATCACATCAAAGCTCCCCAACTTAATGGGTATCAAATCAATCTCAAAATCCACACCAGCTAAGTTTATTATACCTCCTCGACCAATTTGGTCAACTTTCTCAACTTTACATTGGCTACCTCAACAATAATACTCTCCTCCAAAGGAACTAACGACCAATATATCTTAGAACAAAAGTGTCTACATACATAACTCCTATCGGCACCAGTATCAAACAAGACAGAAGCTAATAGTTTATTGATAGTGAATGTACCTGTAACCAAGTCAGGATCCTCGCGGGCATCTCTGGCATTCATGTTGAAAACTCTTCGACGTGCTGGCCCGTCATCCTTCTTATTGTTGGGACATTCATTCCTGAAGTGGCCCTGCTGACCGCACTCATAGCACATCCTTGGTCCATTTGGGTTTGTCCTCATAGCTGGGGTGTTGCTCTTACAATCTCTGTCGATGTGTCCAATCCTTTTACACTTCTCACACACTACGTTGCAGTGTCCAGTATGATGCTTGTAGCATCACTTACACTGAGGAAGGCTACCTTTGTAGTTAGGGTTAGGGTTCCTCCAGTCATTGTTTCCCTTAAAATTCTCATACCTCTTAGCTGGGTTTTGATCAAAACCTTTACCCTTGTTTCCATCCCACTTATGTTTCCCATTACTAGATCCCGATTCTGATTTCGCCTTCTCTGGCTCTTGGCGGGTAATTTGATTCATCAGGGTGTGCGCCATGCGCATAGCTTCCGGGACATTTGCTGGTTTCGAAGAGGTGACATTTTCCTGAATGGTCTTGAGAAGTCCCCACAAATACCATTCCATTCGCTTAAATTCAGGAGTAGCCATCGTGGGGTACATCAAAGCTAACTCCAAGTACCTTCTGTTATATCCATCAAGGTCAGTTCCTACAACCTTCAGTTCCCAAAACTCCGCTTCCATCTTCCGAATTTCGGTTATGGGGCAGTATTCCTCGATCATAGCCCCCTTAAACTCCTCCCATGGTGTAGCATAAGCCTCGTCAATTCCTCGAGCCTAGGCGAGTGTGTTCCACCATGTTAGAGCGCCATCTGACAGTGTGCAGGATGCGAACATAGTTTTGTTCACTTCGGAGCAGTTACTCACATGGAATACAGATTCTAACTTTTCAAACCATCTAGTTAACCCAATTGGCCCCTCCGTTCCAATGAAATTGTGGGGCTTGCAGCTCTAAAATTCCTTATAAGTGCACCCGTTCAGAATGTTCTGGTTAGCCGGAGGAGCTTGGGGGTTGACATCCGCCATAGCTGCGGCTACTCGAGCAGCTATCATCTCCTCAATCTGTGCTGCTGTGGGCATTTCCCTTGGAACTCTTCCGTTTGCCATTGATCTTCTAAATAAAAATTTCGACTTAATTCAAAATCCAGCATTTAATAATTAATAATATTATAGTATATGGTAACCAATATGGGATCAACACAATACACGTTAACCAAGCATGGAAAACTAGTTGCAGATAGCACAAAAACCAGCATGCAATAACTTAAATAAAACGCCGTACATAATTTAAACAACAGAAATTTCATTCATTAATAATAAAATTCGCATACAGCTTCATAAGGTTCGTACAATACATAATTGAAAAACAGGAAACTACTAACATGATGCATAAAGAAATCTAATACAACAGTCCTAGGGTGAGGGTGGGTAAATGATGTCCATCAGGTGGGACACCTGGTCCTCGAGCTCAGTTACCCGAGCACGGAGGGCATGCACTTCCCTCGTCAGCTCCTCGATGATGGGAGATGCTGGCGGGGCAGGTGGTGCAGGTGGTGCAAGTGGTGCCGGTGGTGCATATGGTGCAGGTGGTGCAGATGGTGCAGGTGGTGCACCAGAAGTAGATGGCGCATAATGGGTGACCTTACGCACGAATGGATCAGCAGGATACGTCCAAGGTTGGAGAACTCGGATCTCGGGAGATCTCGTTTGGACATTTTTGAGGAGATCTCGGCATCTCGGAAAAATCTCGGGGAGATCTCGGACGTTGACTTGTGTTGACTTTCTAGTTTTTTTAATATAAATATGTATAAATATATAAATATATGTATATTTATATGGATTTTTATGAGAAAATTTGAGAAATGAGCGAAAAATTAGAAGAAAATCCGAGAAATTGCGAGAAAATCCGAGAAATTACGAGAAAATCCGAGATCTCGCCGAGAAAATCCGAGAAATCATGACATTGACCGATTTTAACCGTTGACCGAGAAATCTCAACGAGATGGGAAAATATTCTCGACTGAGTTTTGAAACTGAGATCTCCCCGAGATCTCGCCGAGAAATTCCGAGATCTGCAACACTGGATACGGCACAACCCGCTTACGGGCGGTGACCCTAACTAACAGTCCACGTACGTTCACGAATGACTTACCTCCATTAACCCTTGGAATAACAGTACCATCGAAGCTGAAATGTCCCGTTCATATTGATTATAAACGTTCCATATTAATTGATTTTGTCGCGAGGTTTTGACCTCTATATGAGACGTTTTTCAAAGACTGCATTCATTTTTAAAACCACCATAACCTTTATTTTATCGATAAAGGTTTAAAAGCATTATGTAGATTATCAAGTATTGATAATCTAAAATATACTGTTTACACACGACCATTACATAATGGTTTACAATAAGAATATATTACATCAAAAATAAGTTTCTTGAATGCAGTTTTTACATAATATCATCCAAGCATGGACTCCAAATCTTGTCCTTATTTTAGTATGCAACAGCGGAAGCTCTTAATAATCACCTGAGAATAAACATGCTCAAAACGTCAAAAAAAATGTTGGTGAGTTATAGGTTTAACCTATATGTTATCAAAACATAATAATAGACCACAAGATTTCATATTTCAATAAACATCCCATACATAGAGATAAAATTCATTCATATGGTGAACACCTGGTAACCGACATTAACAAGATGCATATATAAGAATATCCCCATCATTCTGGGACACCCTTCGGATATGATATAAATTTCGAAGTACTAAAGCATCCGGTACTTTGGATGGGGTTTGTTAGGCCCAATAGATCTATCTTTAGGATTCGCGTCAATTAGTAGATCGATTTACTAATTCTTAGGTTACCAAGCAAAAGGGGCATATTCGGCTTCGATCATTCACCCATATAATGTAGTTTCAATTACTTGTGTCTATTTTGTAAAACATTTATAAAACTGCAAGTATTCTCATCCCAAAATATTAGATTTTAAAAGTGGGACTATAACTCACTTTCACAGATATTTCCTTCCTCGGAAATAAGACTTGGCCACGGATCGATTCACGAACCTATAAAAATATGTACATATATATCAAAGTATGATCAAAATATAATTACAACCATTTTTATTATGTTTTAAAGATTTGAGTGTATTAAGTCAGTTGTCCTCGTTGGTAACCTACAACTAGTTGTCCACAGTTAGATGTACAGAAATAAATCGATATATATTATCTTGAATCAATCCACGACCCAGTGTATACATGTCTCAGGCTAGATCACAACTTAAAGTATATATATATTTTTGGAATCAACCTCAACCCTGTATAGCTAACTTCAACATTACTGCATATAGAGTGTCTATGGTTGTTCCAAATGATATATATACATGGGTCGATATGATATGTCAAAACATTTGCATACGTGTCTATGATATCCCAAGATTACATAATATATTAGAATACATGTATAATACAATATAAGTTAGCTAGGATATGATTAATATAGATTTGTTACCAATTTTCACGTAGCTACAACAAGCAAAAATATCCAATCTTGTTTTACCCATAACTTATTCGTTTTAAATCCGTTTTAAGTGTTTCAAGTTGCTATGGTTTCATATTGAACTCAAGTTTATGAATCTAAATAGAAAAGTATAAGTTTATAGTCGAAAATACAGGTTACAAGTCATTTTTTTAAAGGTAGTCATTTCAGTCGAAAGAACGACGTCTAGATGACCATTTTGGAAAACATACTTCCACTTTGAGTTTAATCATAATTTTTGGATATAGTTTCATGTTCATAAGAAAAATCATTTTCCCAGAAGAATAACTTTTAAATCAAAATTTATCATAGTTTTTAATTAACTAACCCAAAACAGCCCGCGGTGTTACTACGACGGCGTATGTCCGGTTTTACGGTGTTTTTCTTGTTTCCAGGTTTTAAATCATTAAGTTAGCATATAATATAGATATAGAACATGTGTTTAGTTGATTTTAAAAGTCAAGTTAGAAGGATTAACTTTATTTGCGAATAAGTTTAGAATTAACTAAACTATGTTCTAGTGATTACAAGTTTAAATCTTCGAATAAGATAGTTTTATATGTATGAATCGAATGATGTTATGAACATCATTACTACCTTAATTTTAGTAGGTAAACTTACTGGAAATGAGAAAAATAGATCTAGCATCAAAGGATCCTTGGATAGCTTGAAAGTTCTTGAAGCAGAATCATGACACGAAAACAAGTTCAAGTAAGATTTCCACTCGAAATAAGATTGTTATAGTTATAGAAATTGAATCAAAGTTTGAATATGAGTATTACCTTGTATTAGAAAGATATCTTACTGTAAATAAGAAAGATTTCTTGAGGTTGGATGATCACTCTACAAGATTGGAAGTATGCTAGCAAACTTGGAGGTATTCTTGATTTTATGAAACTAGAACTTATAGAATTTATGAAGAACACTTAGAATTTGAAGATAGAACTTGAGAGAGATTAATTAGATGAATAAAATTGAAAAATAAAAGTGTTTGTAGGTGTTTTTGGTCGTTGGTATATGGATTAGATATAAAGGATGTGTAATTTTGTTTACTTGTAAAAAGTCATGAATGATTACTAATATTTTTGTAATTTTATGAGATATTTCATGCTAATTGCCAAATGATGGTTCCCACATGTGTTAAGTAACTCACATGGGCTTCTAAGAGCTGATCATTGGAGTGTATATACCAATAGTACATACATCTAAAAGCTGTGTATTGTACGAGTACGAATACGGGTGCATACGAGTAGAATTGTTGATGAAACTGAACGAGGATGTAATTGTAAGCATTTTTGTTAAGTAAAAGTAGTTTGATAAGTGTCTTGAAGTCTTTCAAAAGTGTATGAATACATATTAAAACACTACATGTATATACATTTTAACTGAGTCGTTAAGTCATCGTTAGTCGTTACATGTAAATGTTGAATTGAAACCTTTAAGTTAACGATCTTGTTAAATGTTGTTAACTCAATGTTTATTATATCTAATGAGATGTTAAATTATTATATTATCATGATAATATGATATATTAATATATCTTAATATGATATATAAACATTTAAATGTCGTTACAACGATAATCGTTACATATATGTCTCGTTTCGAAATCATTAAGTTAGTAGTCTTATTTTTACATATGTAGTTCATTGTTAATACACTTAATGACATGTTTACTTATCATTTATCATGATTAAACATAGTGTATCAATATCATAATATGATTCATATGTATTTAGTAAGACGTTGTTATAACGATATGAAATGTTCCGTTCATATTGATTATAAACGTTCCATATTAATTGATTTCGTTACGAGGTTTTGACCTCTATACGAGACGTTTTTCAAAGACTGCATTCATTTTTAAAACAACCATAACCTTTATTTTATCAATAAAGGTTTTAAAAACATTTCGTAGATTATCAAATAATGATAATCTAAAATATACTGATTACACACGACCATTACATAATGGTTTACAATAGAAATATATTACATCGACATATGTTTCTTGAATGCAGTTTTTACACAATATCATACAAACATGGACTCCAAATCTTGTCCTTATTTTAGTATGCAACTGCGGAAGCTCTTAATATTCACCGGAGAATAAACATGCTTTAAACGTCAACAAAAAATGTTGGTGAGTTATAGGTTTAACCTATATATATATATATATATATATATATATATATATATATATATATATATATATATATATATATATATATATATATATATATATATATATATATCAAATCGTAACAATAGACCACAAGATTTCGTATTTCAATACACATTCCATACATAGAGATAAAAATCATTCATATGGTGAAAACCTGGTATCCGACATTAACAAGATGCATATATAAGAATATCCCCATCATTCCGGGACACCCTTCGAATATGATATAAATTTCGAAGTACAAAAGCATCCGGTACTTTGGATGGAGTTTGTTAGGCCCAATAGATCTATCTTTAGGATTCGTGTCAATTAGGGTGTCTGTTCCCTAATTCTTAGATTACCAGACTTAATAAAAAGGGGCATATTCGATTTCGATAATTCAACCATAGAATGTAGTTTCACATACTTGTGTCTATTTTGTAAATCATTTATAAAACCTGCATGTATTCTCATCCCAAAAATATTAGATTTTAAAAGTGGGACTATAACTCACTTTCACAGATTTTTACTTCGTCGAGAAGTAAGACTTGGCCACTGGTCGATTCACGAACCTATACAAATATGTACATATATATCAAAGTATGATCAAAATATATTTACAACAATTTTTATTACGTTTTAATGATTTGAGTTTGTTAAGTCACCAGTCCTCGTCAGTAACCTACAGCTAGTTGTCCACAGTTAGATGTACAAAAATAAATAAATATAAATTATCTTGGATCAATCCACGACTCAGTGTATACAAGCCTCAGGCTAGATCACAACTCAAACTATATATATATTATTTTAGAATCAACCTCAACCCTGTATAGCTAACTCCAACATTACTGCATATAGAGTGTCTATGGTTGTTCCAAAATATATTATATAGATGGGTCGATATGATATGTCAAAACATTGTATACGTGTCTATGGTATCCCAAGATTACATAATATATAATAGAATACATGAATAATACAATATAAGTTTGTTAAGTTATGATTTGTATAGAATTGTTACAATATTTCCCGTAGCTACAACAATAAAAAAAATCCTATCTTGTTTTACCCATAACTTCTTCGTTTTAAATCCGTTTTGAGTGAATCAAATTGCTATGGTTTCATATTGAACTCTATTTTATGAATCTAAACATAAAAGTATAGGTTTATATTCGGAAATATAAGTTACAAGTCGTTTTTGTAAAGGTAGTCATTTCAGTCGAAAAAACGACGTCTAGATGACCATTTTGGAAAACATACTTTCACTTTGAGTTTAACCATGATTTTTGGATATAGTTTCATGTTCATAAGAAAAATCATTTTCCCAGAAGAAAAACTTTTAAATCAAAGTTTATCATAGTTTTTAATTAACTAACCCAAGACAGCCCGCGGTGTTACTACGACGGCGTATATCCGGTTTTACGGTGTTTTTCGTGTTTTCCGGTTTCCAATCATTAAGTTAGCATATCATATAAATATAGAACATGTGTTTAGTTGATTTTAAAAGTCAAGTTAGAAGGATTAACTTTTGTTTGCGAACAAGTTTAGAATTAACTAAACTATGTTCTAGTGATTACGAGTTTAAACCTTCGAATAAGATAGTTTTATATATATGAATCGAATGATGTTATGAACATCATTACTACCTCAAGTTTAGTAGGTAAACCTACTGGAAGTAACAAGAAATGATCTAGCTTCAAAGTATCTTGGATGGCTTGAAAGTTCTTGAAGTAGGATCATGACACAAAAACAAGTTCAAGTAAGATTTTTACTCGAATTAAGATAGTTTATAGTTATAGAAATTGAATCAAAGTTTGAATATGAATATTACCTTGAATAAGAAAGATAACCTACTATATATAACAAAGGTTTCTTGATCTTAGATGATTACTTAGAATGGATTAGAAAGCTTGGAAGTAAACTAGTAAACTTGAAGGGATTTTCGAAGTGTTCTTGAAGTGTTCTTCCTAAGATGATTATAGCTTGATTCTTGAAGTAATTTTTGATGAAGATGATGATTAGCTACTGGAAAAATTCTTTCATAAGTGTGTGTGTGTGTTGAGAGAGAATTAGAAAGAGAATTGGAAGTGAAATGGAGTGAATGATGAGTGGTAAGTGTTGAGTGGTGAGTGGGGTTAAAAGGAGTTCTAGTTAGTTGACTAGTTCATGGTAGAAGTTAAAATTGATTAGCCATGCATGACATAATCAAGAGTGGAATTACATGCTAGTTCCTATTGGTATATACCCATAGTAAGTACGTCTAGAAGCTGTGTATAATACGAGTAAGAATACGACTAGAATTCTTGATGAAAGAAAAGAATGGGAATGTAACTGTAACCATTTTCGTTAAGTATGAGTGTTTTAATATATGTCTTGAAGTCTTCCAAAAGTATATTAATACATCTAAATACACTACATGTATATACATTTTAACTAAGTCGTTAAGTCATCGTTAGTCGTTACATGTAAGTGTTGTTTTGAAACCTTTAAGTTAACGATCTCAATTAATGTTGTTAACCCATTG
Source organism: Rutidosis leptorrhynchoides (assembly GCF_046630445.1). Classification (NCBI taxonomy): domain Eukaryota; kingdom Viridiplantae; phylum Streptophyta; class Magnoliopsida; order Asterales; family Asteraceae; genus Rutidosis; species Rutidosis leptorrhynchoides. The sequence continues at coordinate 359,679,686 of NC_092338.1, forward strand.
TTTATTATATCAAATGAGATGTTAAATTATTATATTATCATGATATTATGATATATTAATATATCTTAATATGATATATATACATTTAAATATCATTACAACGATAATCGTTACATATATGTCTCGTTTCGAAATCCTTAAGTTAGTAGTCTTGTTTTTATGTATATAACTCATTGTTAATATACTTATGGAGATACTTACTTATCATAATCTCATGTTAACCATATGTATATCCATATATATATCGTCATGTCGTTTTTACAAGTTTTAACGTTCATGAAACGCCGGTCAACTTGGGTGGTCAATTGTCTACATGAGACTCATTTCAAATAATCAAGTCTTAACAAGTTTGATTGCTTAACATGTCGGAAACACTTAATCATGTAAAAATTAATTTTATTTAATATATATAAACATGGAAAAGTTCGGGTCAGTACACGATAATCGTTATATATATCCTTTCGAGTTTCTTAATTCAATAAACTCAATTTTATGTATATAACTCATTGTTAAAATACCTAATGAGATACTTACTTATCATAATATCATGTTAACTATATATATAATCATATATATGTCATCATATAGTTTTTACAAGTTTTAACGTTCGTGAATCACCGGTCAACTTGGGTGGTCAATTATCTATATGAAACCTATTTTAATTAATCAAGTCTTAACAAGTTTGATTGCTTAACATGTTGGAAACACTTAATCATGTAAATAACAATTTAATTTAATATATATAAACATGGAAAAGTTCGGGTCACTACAGAAGCGGTACCGCTTCTTCGGCGGGGTAGAAGGTGGTTGCACGGGCTCCTCCTCGGGGTCCTCCTCAGAATCCTCCTCGGGATCCTCCTCGCTAGTCTCATCCGATGATGAACTGTCTGAATCATCCAAAGGTAGTCAGGTACGTCACGTACGAGTGGATGTGTCTGGCCGGTGGTCATGAGTCGATATCTTCCAGGTGTAATCGGCACTACTCGTCCGTCAGCGGTGCGTCTGGCCCAATGTCCATGCTCATTACGGAAAGGACCGTCCCCGTTTCCCCCATGGATCACAGTACCACCGGAATGGTGCTGTGGCCCCGGGAGTCTAGGGCTGGGTGGAGCTGGAATCTCCTCGGGATCCTCATCTCCGTCTGAGATGTCCATTAGGTCAAGCACGTGTCCACTATCTCCAGAAGACGAATCGCCAGAGTCGTCGGAGGGTAGCGGTGACAGGATCTGTGAGCCAGCAACAATAGTAGGCGAAGTAGCAGATGAAACTGAGTCACTCTCCAAATCAATGATAATAGGCGGTATGTCTGACATCTGAACAAGAAAAAATAACTTTTTCCATGTCAGTAAGACATATAGCAAGCAGGTAATCAGGCATAATAACTACAGCATCCTAGCAGTACGTAGCATGGCAATCGTAATAGTATCATACCATTAAAAGTAGATAGTAGCATGCAGTAGCGAGAATAAGCAATGGCTTACGACAAGTGGTAGTAAAAGTAAGCAGTAGCATGCAGTAGTTCCGCAGAAACAAGTAAACAAGCAAATTGTTGATTAGTCCTATTAGTGAATCCTACTCGACTAGGTCAAGACACACTAATGCAACCTAATTCCCTACGACCATTGCTCTAATACCAAATGTGACGCCCCGTACAAAATCAATGTGTACGAATCATCAACAACAGTTCCATTACAAGGTTACAACACTATATGCTGTTTTAAAACAAGTTTGCATTCATGATAAGATAACATTTTTCAGAAGATAGTGTGCTTCTACGAATAGAAAGCATTAACATAATACGTAACACAAAGGTCATTACAAGCCATTGTTCAAATGTAACATAAGTTGTGAATGCAAAGTAAAAGTTCCATGTTTGAGACATCTCTATACAATGCAGCGGGAGTCTAACACAACAAGTCTATAACAGCGAGACTAATACAGCAGAAGCGACAAACATCTAAGCACCTGAGAAATAACATGCTTTAAAATGTCAACACGAATGTTGGTGAGGTATAGTTTAATTATAACAATGATGTAATGTAGGCCACGAGATTTCGTATTCAAAACAGTTATGAAAAGTATATGCTTAACCGTGGGCACTTGGTAACTAACTTAACGTAAATATCACCCCAATAAGTACACTTGGCGAGTGCGTAAGTTTATGAAGTATTAAACACCCGTTAAATGCTAGCGCAACTAGCCCGAGTGGGGGTCTCAAACCCTATAGATCCATATCTAAGATTCGCGTTCACCGGTTCATAAACCAATGACTAAACGTTACCGAGCTAAGGGGAAAATTTATGCCGTTATATCACCCACACATATATAAAGTTTAAGTACTCGTGCCTAGTAAGTAAAACATAAAAAGCGCATGTATTCTCAGTCCCAAAAATAGTAAGGTAAAAAGGGAGCTATAACTCACAGTGATAAATGCGGTAAAAGTCGATACGAGATAAGTAAGCAAGTAAGTCGGTTCAAAAGGTCCTCAACCTAAGTCATAAGTCACTAAGTCAGTAAACCGTTCCAAAGGGTTTAAAAGTACATAAGTTAAGTCTTAAGTGTCATCATCATCATCATCATACGTAAAAAGTAAAGTAAGTTTTCAATCAAGAATAGAGATCGAAACAAAGGCAGAATTCGTTCAGTTGCTACGACCTCTATACAAACTGAAATGATGTGCGGTTAGTGGCCAAGGCTCCGTATATGGGTCCTCTAACTGCTGTCCAATTTTCAGATCCTAACTTGATGTCTTTTGACCGTGGCGATGGTTCAAGCGCGAGTAGGTAAGAATCTTCAGCACGTCGTTACAAGGGCGTAGTGACTTTCGGGAGGCTATAAATCCTAAACCGTACATCGAATTTAGGCGAGTCTGAAATGAAAAGTCATCTACTCGAACCGAAATATCTGGAAATCAACTTTTCCAGAAGCCCAGGAGTCTGATCAGACCCTGAAAAATAGCAAACAAGTGCTCCGGTGGGTTTCTTAGTGTTTGATGCTCATCACGGTTCTCATCCTTGATGCGTATAAGCCTCAAGTGTACAACTCTTGATGTTTTAGTATCACTTTAACCAAGGTTTAACTATCAACACATAAAAGTCAAGACTAAGAAATAAAATACAACTCATGTGAGGGTTTGAGCAAGATGATGAACCAAAGTTACATCAATTTCTTAGTTTTAACACAAGTAAAAGTTCTATTAAGCTATAAACTTTGAATCCAACTAAATAAGAAAGACCTTAAGCTATAGAACTTAGATCTTAGCTAAATATTAAAGACCTTAGACTAAAAGGTCTAGATCTTATGTTCTTGGTGAAACCCTAAGTCATAGCACTTAGAATTTCAACTTTTACACAACCATAAGTTATGAAACTTAGATCTTGTAAAGTAAAATGAACACAAATTAATGAACTCTTGTTTTAACAAGTTAGATGACCATAAGTTACATAACTTAGATCAACTTTAGATGAGTGAAAGTTATAAACTAGGAAGCTTAAACTTTCTTGTTCTTGAACATTCAAAGTTAGACTTTGGTTACAAGATTCATGAGATCAAAGTTAACAAGTAAATCTTTGACCAAGGAACATATATAAATCGAATTTCATAAGCATAAATGATAAATTTAAAGTTAAAGATAAACAAGTTCAAGCTTGGATTCTTTACATAAAGAGATATCAAGTTACAAGCTTGAATCTTCATAAAATGAACTTTAAAGTTCCAATACTTGAACATAAAGAGGATCTTAAAGTAATTGAACCTTAGATTATTACAAGTTTCATGTAGAACCAAAAGCTACAAAGCTTTGATCCTTGTTCTTGCTTCTTTATCATTCAAGTGATTAAAGATTGCAAGATAACATAAGGATTTAAGTTACAAAAACTAAAATCCAAGAATAATGAAAATGATGATGATTTACGGTTTTAGAAGCAAAAAAAAAAAGAAAAAAAAAAGAAGAAGAATCAAAGTTAAAACTTACAAGTTCTTCAAGTAATTTAGGGAGAAAAGCTAGAGAGAAAAGCAAGAGAATGTATGTGTGTTTGTTTTGAGAGAATGAAGTGAAGTTTAAAAAAAATGGAATGTGGTGGTGGTTGTGTAGGCCGACGATTGGGGAGGCAAGCATGGGGGGACCATTTGCTTTGCATGGGTGGAAGTACATGGTGGTGTAGGCTAATGTTGGGTGGCATGAGACATAATGTTAAAACTTGTAAGTTGTAGTACACAAGCATGCTTAATACTTGTCTTATGTTCTAATGGGTTTTTGTCTTATGTTTCATGGGCTAACTACTCCATTAATTAGTCTACTAAATCAGTCCATTACTTGAGTAGGTTGGGCCATGGAAGTTCATTAAGGTAAAAGTCCATTAAGGTAACTAGTGTGCATTAGTAAACACTAAGCGTAATTAATAAACCATCAAGCCAAGTAATTGTCATTAATTAATAACAATTATGTTTATGCAGTCATAATATTCCAATTACGACAAAATTTTAACGTGTACCAAGTACGTAGCTCGTTTTAAACAATAAGTGACACTAACGGTCGTAAATGCATTCAAGGATCATGTTAATTGATTAAGCACTTAATAACACGTTGTAGATATTAATGAAAGTAATTAACATGATTAATGATCCCAGAATATAATCTAACTCAGTGCGCACAAATACGCAGTTTCGTGAAAGTAATAATTATAATTAAAAGTCGAAAAAGTCAGATCATTACACTTTTAAATTTCCTGGTCGGATAAATTGGTGCGTCAGCAAAGTAATCGTTCCACAATCGTTCCGCAGCTGACTCATGATCTCTCGGAATGTAACCTCGAACTCTAGGAATACGAGGCACAAACTCGACTTTGAATTCTTCGTCCAATTCTTAAACAAGTTGAATAGCACAACAAGCATCATTTAACTGTTTTTAATTGTACAAATTATTGGACTTATCTATTTGTTTATTTACTTTATTTATTCTGATTGAATTTCTTTTTGTTCAACAACCACTACCAGTCCAAATCGTGTTCAGCCAACTCGATTCTTTTATCCTTATTAAGTTTCAAATAACTGATATCTACCAACATATAATTTATACACTACTGCAAAATTTGATTTTTTTTTTTTGAAATCCAAAAACACAGAAAAAAAAGAACGACACCCCTGCTCTTCAATGCTTTTATAAAATCATCAAACTCGAATGTTATTTTAAAATATAATAATGTAGTTCCATTATAAATCTTCTTTTCAAACTTCCTGTAAATTATCAAAGTCCAATTCAACGTATCAAGTTCCAATTTTAAGGTCAAACTCTAAATTTCAAAAGTCAAACGTAGCGATCTTGATAAAATTCGAATTCATTTTGAGGTTTCAGATTAAATTAATGATGCAGAAAGTTTCTAGTTGTCACTTGAAACTTAATTCATGTTGAAAACGCGAGCTTAAACGGCCTCTAATTCAAGAAGCAATTTCGAGTTCATATGGGTATAAAAATACGCTGTACAGTTTTATTTATTTATTTTTTTAGTTGTTTTAATTATCTCAAAAACACCCACTTTCCATTCGAGTCTGTTTTAGTTTCATTCAGGCATCGTGTTCTTAATTATCTGTTATGATTATTGTATGGGATTGGCTGTTTGATTTTCTGGAGAAGAAGAAGATAACATAAGAATGCAGAAGTTTGGTTAAAAAAATTAGTTTGGGGTTTTAAAGCAGAAAAGTAAGGAACGGAGGAATGGTTAGGCGTGTTAGGGTTTAATGAGGGGTCACGAGTTCGAGCCCGGTTTGGGCAATTCTTTTTGGAACGAATTTTCTGAGGGTATACATCTTTTATGTATTTATTTTATACTATTATTACTTATTGTTAATCTTTAATATTATTATTATTCTAATTATTAGTAATGTTATTATAATTATAAACATTATAATTATTAATATTATTGTTACAAATACAAGTGCTAAATATCATTATTATTATTATTATTAATATTATTATTATATTTATTATCATGATTAACATTATAAGTTATATTATTATCATTACTAAGTATTACTATTATTATTGGTATTATGATAAAAATTGTTGTAAGGATTATAATTATATATAAATACAATTATGAAAAATAAGTAAAACTCTAATTAAGTCATAATCCAAATAAGATATTATTATTATTATAATTATGATTACTATAATTATTATCATTCTTATTATTATTAGTATTAAGATTACCATCTGTATTAAAACCACCATTATTATTTTAAATATTATTTTTATAGAAATTATCATTTTATCTTATCATTAAACTTATCATCCTTATTAAAATTATTATTAATACAATCATTATTATTATTATCATTAACATAGGTATTAATATTAGTATTATCATTATTACTATTAATATTACAAAGTATCATTTAATCGACTTATCAGTTAAACATTAATATTAGTAATACCGTATGATTAGTGAAATTTCTATTAAAACTACTAAAAATTACCATTATTATTAAAAGTATTATTTTTACTAAAACTATCATTATTATCGTTATAAGTATTATCTATATCATTATTATTAAGATAATTACGATTATGAAAAAAATAAAAGTATTAATGACATTATTAATGTTATAAGCATAAAAATAAAGATATTATATATCTAAATATATATTTAATACACATAACTTAACTATATTAATACTATTAAATGTAAAGTAAAAATATATTTAATGAAACTTATTAATCTACTATATAAAAGAATTACATCATTAATACTAATATATTTGTTCCAAACACAATTATGTGTATTAATATATATACAAATGTTATAGGTTCGTGAATCCGAGGCCAACCCTGCATTGTTCAAATGTCGTCATATGTATTTTTACTACAAAATACAGTACAGTGAGTTTCATTTGCCTTTTTACCCTTTATATTTTTGGGCTGAGAATACATGCGCAATTTTTATAAATGTTTTATGAAATAGACACTAGTAATTGAAACTACATTATATGGGTGAATGATCGAAGCCGAATATGCCCCTTTTGCTTGGTAACCTAAGAATTAGTAAACCGATCTACTAATTGACGCGAATCCTAAAGATAGATCTATTGTGCTTAACGAACCCCATCCGTTGTAGCGGATGCTTTAGTTCTTCGATGTTGGTTTATATCATGTCCGAAGGATTTCCCGAAATGATAGGGGATATTCTTATATGCATCTTGTTAATGTCGGTTACCAGGTGTTCAATCCATATGAATGATATTTTTGTCTCTATGCATGTGACGTTTATTTATGAGAACTGAAAATGAAAATCTTGTGGTCTATTAAAATGATGGAAATGATTGTTTATGTTAAACTAATGAACTCACCAACCTTTTGGTTGACACTTGAAAGCATGTTTATTCTCAGGTACGAAAGAAATCTTCCGCTGTGCATTTGCTCATTTTAGAAATATTACTTGGAGTCATTCATGGCATATTTCAAAAGACGTTGCATTCGAGTCGTCAAGTTCATCAAGATTATTATTAAGTCAATTATAGTTGGATATATTATGAAATGGTATGCATGCCGTCAACTTTCGTTGTAAAGAAAGATTGTCTTTTAGAATCGAATGCAATGTTTGTAAAATGTATCATATAGAGGTCAAGTACCTCGCGATGTAACCAAATGTAATGTATTCGTCCAGATGGATTAGGACGGGTCCCTACATTTAAAACACAACGGAAGACCGAATTTACATAAATACCCTTAGATAACATTTACAAACCCTAGTTAGCAAATCATCTTAGTTAACGTTATTATAACATTCTAAAACGTCGGCGTTACTTAAAAACGTTACAAAATAGAAAACATCAGAGTTCAGCTTGTAGTCAAACATGTCTTCAACCCATCCGCAACACCCGTCCTAATCAGCAGTACCTAAACCTGCAAGGGAGGAAAATGTGGGGGAATTAGCACAACAGCTAAGTGAATGAGTACTATCTAACAGACCATGCATAAGCAACAGAACATGCAAGGGTCACATCTATGCTAACGTCCTGAACTAGCATTCAACAACTGACAATATGAGGATCGGCGACTTGTACGAGCACACGACTTAGTTGATCAAGCTACAGTCTACCGATAGTCCGTTTTACTGATTCTACTGCATAACCGTCCAGATGCAACACATGCGTCCTTCTATGCTATACTGAACAATCAGTAACATCATGACCCGACCAGGCTACCACAGTCGACCTCATATCAACCCTACCTTGCTGCCTCGGTGGGTTCCCAACCTTGCCGCCTCGATTGGTGTCCAACTAACAGTGCGCACATAAGATCACAGATAAACAGTCATTCAATCGTCCTAACTAGCATGGCAATATCTAACTACGCATGGTAATCATACTACACATAAACATAATATAAAGAGTCTGAACAAGTAGCGTGTCAGCTACTTAATACTCTATCCAGAGATATACCCACTCACCAATTACCAGCAACAGCTCAGATTCTGACTACTGAGCTTTCTCCTTATCTTTTCCACCTGAGAATGGACATAACACAGTCAGTAATAATGTCTTGATATCATCCCAACAACAAGACAATAGCATCAATAAACAAGCACTTGAACACTTAATCAATCTGACCTGTCAACCGTACAAGTGACACTCATCCGCACGTCAGAGAAACATCAACCGTGCGGTTGACACCTCACTCGTACGTTTAGTCCTTGGCCAAATATCCAATTAGACAACAATAGATCCGTACGGTTGACCACAAGAGTGACACATGACTTGTACGAGTCACATCTCAACCGTACGATCCAACTAGCAAATATAACAATTCAAGTAACTACTCACTCGTGCGGTTCACCATGCGGTTGACCGCCTCAACCGTACGAGTGAAAGTTCACACGTGCTAGTGAAGGCTCACTCATGCGAGTGACAAGGAACATCAATAGCAACATGTAAAGATATTTTCCAACCTATATTCATCATATATTCTTTCATTCATAAGCCTATATCAAGAATTCAGCCCATAATAACATATTAACGCATGCTCACTAGATACACACGCTAATACCTCTATTTTTGACCAAAATAAACTTTTATATAGCTTCTAAAAAGTTTACCATTGGATAGGATTTTTCATTACGATTCCAACGATACTTGATTCATCAAAAACGGAGTTACGTTTTGAAAGTTATGACCAAAATAAGTTTTCACAAATCTGACCCTGTGCTCACACGTGTGACTGAGGCCTCACTCGTGCGAGTGAGTCCTCACACGTGTGGTTGACCCTCAAAAGTGTGGTCACTCGTACGAGTGACCTGTCAAAAGTGTGGGTGCTGAAGAACAGCTCCTGCACGCTAATTTTCGCGTTTTTGGCCCAAAAACTCGATTTTCGCAAGTTCTAACACCAAAACCACTTGAAAAACATCATATCATATAAACTATATAACAACTATTTCTAACATCAATTAAGTATAACTAACACAAATCACGAAGATTCAAGCTTAAAATCACACTTTTTATTCAAGAACACAAAACCCATTTAATCAAGAATCAAAGCAAGGATTCAAGTAAACAAACCTGATTAGATGATCACAAGGATGATAATAATCACTCCTTAAAGTCTCTTGATCCAATTTCTATCTTAGATTCAATTAGGGTTGTGAATGGGATGAAGTTTAGGTACGGGTGTGTGTGTGTAGAAGATTCAAGAAACGGGAAGAAAAGAGCGGATATTACACACTTATGGGTTATTAAAACCCATACCCCACAACACACGGGTATTTATTAGTTATCTAATATCTTTCGTATTTAATTTGGCAACCCTAACAGAGTCCAAATTCAACAAATGAACCATTTCTGTGACCCTTGTCACAAACTGGTCTTAACCACATATTCAATTAATAAAAAGCATATTATTAAAATAAAAGCATATAATCAAACACAAATAAATCTAAGGGCAAAATAGTCATCTTACGTCTAGCCCAGGTTTCTGTCTGTAACAACGGAAATATAATTTTACTTATGATGATAATAATATTTACCTTACTAATAAATAATAGAAGATATCGTTAAAGAATTTATTACCTTGATTAGTGACTTGTGCTTGCTTAGACTAACCTTGATTATACGGAGCACTTCGTACTGATAACGTCTTATAAGTTTAGAAGTTTATAACTACCTTTTAAGGCTTGATTCTTGGCAATATATTATTGATATTGATATTATAGAAGAGTGAAGAAGAGAGCAAATATTCTATATTTCAAGAATGGTGTATCGATATGCTTACATTCGTCCGATATTTATACTACATAAAGTCATGTACAGCTTCACAATTTATCCAAATGTAATTCACATGTTTTTGGTTGTATCTACAAAAGTTGTCGGCCACTTAATATTTATAACAGATAATGTTTTTTAATCTGTGCATTTTTGTCTGGTGACAATAAAATTGAGACATAAAGTATTTATTTTCTCATATTTATTTTCCCACTATTAATATTAATATTAAATTTAAATATCAATATTAATTAAATAATTGATACTAACAATAATAATAATAAACATTTTTTCAGGCTATCGAAAGACAAGAGTTTTTTTTACTCCAATGTACATAATCTAACAAGGTTATCTCGTGATCATTTTCGACCCTTTTACTTGACTCCCTCAAGATATGATGTTAGTGAGATTTGAAAATGAGACTTCTTGTTAGAGCACGAGAAGCGATGACGACCTATAACTTGGTGTTTAGCTTGGGAACATTGAAGGTACAAATTTGGGTGAGTATTAAGTGTTCACAAGTATATGTGGACTAAAGTACGAAAGAAGAATACAAAAAAAAAAAAAAAAAATTGTAAAAACTTTGAAATTTCAGTCTCAGGAGGAACATTAGGCCAGAAACCTTGAAGTGGAACTTTATTGGAGTAGAGAACTTCGGGAACATTTTTACTCTCATAGCTCTCACGATATCAAAGACTCAATCACTAAGTTATAGATATTGATTAAATTAATATTTATTAATATTCAATGTAATTTTAATATTAAATTAAAGGAAAAAGTATAACAATGTATTTTATACATTCTTGTCTTGATGTATAAAGTATGGGACAAATTTGCAGTTTGTACTATGCCACTTGTTCGCACATAACTCCCACGCTACCTTATTTGAAAAAACAAAGAAACAACAAAATATTCCAAGGAAAATGTTGGAGTGGTCCGGTCGCGCTAAATGAGATCCAAATTATGTCCTTCGAGTGGATCTCCAATCGATCGAGAGGAAAGAAACTTGATTGGTTCACTTGGTTATCCAATCCGGGAGGGTATCTAAATAGGTCGTGATCATGTATATAGTTAGTGTTTCGTGTACGTGTTGCTCTCTTTGCAACAAGATTTGTTTCGTCGTGTTTCCTAAGTGTATTGTAAGGTTCTAGACACAATGTCCTAGAACTCATCGTTGTAATATTGTTTCGATAATAATAGTTGCTAGCTTTTAAAAAAATAAAAATAAAATAATAACTCCCACGCTATACTGTATGTTAGGGGTGTTTAAAAAAAGTAGTGATATTTTCATTGTAGTTTTTGATAAATTTAACATATTTGTGATTTGATAAAATGTAAAATATAATTTGTTAATGTATAATTTAAAGTGAAAATAATGAAATTAGTGGTAATTTAATATATTATCGCTCGTTTAAAAACATATGTATTATTTTTATCTAGTTAAAAAGTAGATATGTAAATATTTAAGAATTCAGATATTCGAAATCCATATTCGGATAGCTTTCAAATATTTCAGAATTTAAATTTTTAGTAATTTTCGTTTGTTTTTTTCTATTATAAACTCTATTTTGCAGTGGTAAAAATATTCTTTATAAATATATCAACAAAGGATTATTAATAAAATACTTTATTACTTTAAGAATAATAATTTCTTTTGTTGGTTTTTAAAATCAACCAGCCGTTATATTGCGAATTTTCGATTTTAAATTTTCAAACGATCAATTTTCAAAAAATTAAAAAAAATTCAAATTTCATATTCTTATTAAGATTGTAAAATTCGCTATATAAAGTTCTTGAGGTTTTGAATACCCGACTTCAGATACCCTAAGACCATAAATAATGGTAAATGTAGCGTGTAGTAGATAAGATGTACTTTTTGAGTTATGAGGATGACATGAAAATGATGGGAGAATGAGTGAGTTGTAATGGGGGCATTTGTTAGGAAAAGATGACGAAGACGTAGAGTGGATGATGGTTTCTTTTTTATTTTCTATTTTAAATAAAAGACTTAAATTTATTTAAAAAATACATTTATATTTAAAAAAAATAATTAAAATGTTACATAATTAAAAACATTAAATATTATATAGTACAAGAAATAATAACATATTTAATAATTATACATATATCTAACAGATAAAAGTTATGAATAGTAACTAGGGGTATTTTTGACTTTTCACCATTAAATTTTTTTTTTTTAACTAAATTTCATTTTACCAACAAAGCCCCTGACACTTTTTTCAAAAATTCAAATCGACCCCCCAAACAGGGGGTCAAATGTCAAATAACCATTTTCATAAAAAAATTTTAAATAAACTCCATCCAAATATTCAACGGGTCATATCTTCTCGCTCGCAACGAGTTAAATTTTTCTCACATCATCGTTAAACTCGAAATAATTTTAGGAACACAATGTCACTAACTATACGCAAAACGGACACTTTTTAAAAAACGCTAAATATTTGGGTTACTTTTCATACACGTTGATTTTGTGTTAAATTTTTAAAAGTCGACAATTCCATTGCGATGCGGAGATGCACATATATTGTTAATTTAAAATAACATTTAAATCTTTCGCGGGTTATACCTTTTAGTTCGACTCGAGTTGCGCTTCAAAGACATCATCGTTAGCCACGAAATAATTTTACAAACTAAACGCAATAAAGTACATTGAAAACTGAACCCTCGGCGCGAAGCGAGGGTTCGAAAACTAGTTATAAATAATAAACAACTCATATAAATATAAATTCAAGAGGATAAAATGTAATTACACTAACCTGTTAACTTATTTTGTAAATGCTTTCATACTTTGGGGTGTGATATTGAAATATTTTATAAAATATCTCAACTTTCGTCTTCTTCATTATTATTTGCAAGTTTCTTTTATGAAAAAGCATCATTTGTAGGTTTAATGGAAGTTTTATTCTTTAAAATTAAAACAATTAAAATTAACAACATCCTCATTCTTTCCATACTATACCCAATCATATCATGCCAAGTCACCACCACCCTCCTCTTCTCCAGCGTTTTATAACCACCAACGCCACACCAAAATTCACCCACAAATGTCCATTTCTAGCGATTGTGGGGCGTTTGTCTCGTCACCTACGCGTGGGTGTTGAGATAAACGATGTGTTTCCTCCGGTCTAATAACAATGCTTTTTGCATAAAAGCTAAAGATTTTCAAGAATCAAAACAATACAAACTTTTAAATTTGATTTACATTTATATTAATAATTGTACACACAACATAAAAGTAGATGCCTTTTTTTTAGAAACAACGATATCGACAGCACCCAGAGGGGACTTAACCACCCTGGCGATCATATGTCACCCACACACACGTTAGGAGGAAACCCAATTCGCAACGATGTTGGCAGTACCATTGATGTGTATTGAATATATCGGGTAATTAGTTAATTACATTAATTTTGATTAATAACAATAGTTAAATATATATAACTTAAAGATTAGTTAAAAGGACAAACATTTTAGTTAAAAAGACCAATTCAAAGATGATATAAACAAGATCAAATAATAATAATAATAATAATAATAATAATAATAATAATAATAATAATAATAATAATAATAATAATAATAATAATAATAATAATGTAACAACCTAACCCATTTCACAAACTGAATATGCGAAAATATATATAATTTTTTTTTTAAAACAGTATAGTGCGCGGCGCGCACACCTTAAGGTGCGCGGCGCGCACAATCCCCAACAGCTTCTGTCCGGAATTGCAATTTTTCAAATAAAGATCTCCCACTTCCCGACATATTTAGACGAAACACTTGTCACCACATGTTCATACACGTAAAACTAACACGAATCAATCATAAAACAAGTTTTACAAAACGGGGCCCACACCGGCCGTTTTACGAGTTTTATACAAATCATGAGTTTCGACCACATTAGTTTAATTTCCAAACGACACTAAGAGCATGGTGTTTGGGGGTTAAACTACCCAATTCTCGGTCAAACTCCAAAAGCTATCACATCCCAAAAGCGTCCCCTAACAACAAGCGGGATCTCTAATCTAATCGAATGCCCTTACCCTTGTCAACACCGGAGCCTATAAAAAGATAAACAACGAGAGGGTAAGCAAGGCTTAGTGAATGCAATAATTATACATATACATATATAATATACCTACTTGCATACACTTACACACACCGTACTAATCGCTAGCAATAACAATTAGCATACAAACTCCAAGTATAAGCTAATAACCTCCAAATACCGCAACTAGCATAATCAATAGCATATTCATCAAAATAATATATTATGCTACACAACAACTCATACACAAGCTATATGGTTAACCATACACACGTCATGGTGCTACCGGCTCCGTGGTTCACACCATACGTAATGCTATGACGCTACCGGCTTCGTGGTTCAAACCTAATTTTTATAGTGCTACCGGCTCCGTGGTTCACACTTTGATGTTACCGGCTCCGTGGTTCACATCACAACACATGCACCATGATGCTACAGGCTCCGTAGTTCACATCATAGTACACTCGCACACACTATGGCACTCCCGGCTCCGTGGGTCATACCATAGCATACAAATAAATACACCATATACATACATGTATAATTACTCCACTCACCTTAACAATTTGGTGACGATTTTATAACTCCGCAAGCTTCAAAGCAAAGTACCTAATATAATAAGTACTCCATTAAAACACAAACTAGTTGGACTAAATGCCAACGATTTACACATGTGCATTCAATGACTTAATTACATTAAATGCCCCATTTACCAAAACCGTCATTTAAGGTCAAGACCCATCATCAATCACTAAAAGCTAGTGATTAAGGTCTAACAACACCGATTTACACAAACTTAGGACATTTCACACTCATCTTGCCCAACTAGGTCAACAATTACTCATTTAATCACTTTCATGTCAACACACCCATTTCGGGTCTTCCACAAACCTACCTAACACCCATTTACTAAACATCTAGGTGTGCTAGTAATTAACTAACCAATTTATGTTCATACACCCCAATTAATACTTTAAAACCCTAGGTTAGTTACTATTGAGTCTACATGACTCAATCTTACCCAAGAACACCCAAAATCGCTAAATATGGGTTTTATGTTAGCCATTTACCCAAACCCTAACCATAATATAAATTTAAGTAAGAAAATAAAGATTAGAGCATACCACCACAATCAAAACGTAGCTAAAATTTAGATGAACAAGTTTAATACTTGAGCTTTAACCCGGATCAAGCTCCTTCCTCCTTGATTCAAGCTTTCTCTCTCAAGAACACTCTTCTCTCTCTAGAATTTGATTTAGGGTTGAAGATAAGGTTGGTGGTGAAGTTAAGTGTGTTTCACCCACCACCCAACTGTCCATCTAATGCCCTAACTCATTTTCATGTGAAAAGACGACAATACCCCTCATTTAGCTTTTAATCAAAAGCTGGGATTCGCCAACAGTAGAAGTGAGTGGCGCGCACCCCTATATCTGCGCGGTGCGCACGAAGGCCTGGGCAGGCACTGACCCCTGTTTAACTGCACAACGTTACCCACACTCTATGTATCATATTACCCTATTTACATCATAGTACAATAATTATTTGGGTCTTACAACTCTCCCCCACTTGACACAGAGAGCGTCCTCGCGATCCAAGCCGCATGACAAGCGGGAAGATATACCAACACAAATTCTTCGGACTCCCATGTGAACTCGGAACCTTTACTTCGACGCCATTGAACTTTATATGTTCTCACCTCCTTATTCCTCAACCTTTTCACCTTTTGTAAGACCCAAATATTTATTGTACATAATGTATTTATGGTATACGATGCGTGTATGAAGTTTACGTGTTGCTTGCTCGAACGCCGAAGGAAACTGGACGTTGTCTGAAGTGACAAGGTGTGTACGTATCCTTTCAACCCCAAATAAAGTTTGTGTTAATGTTTCAAAGCCTTACCATTGGAAAGGAAATCTCATTACGTTTCCAACGATATTTGATTCATCGAAAACGGAGCTACGGTCAAAAAGTTATGGCCAAAACAAGAAACTGAAAACTGACCTGAAGGTTGGAGCGCCGCTCCACCTTTCGGCGCGGCGCGCCGAACCCGTCTGATGCAATTTTCAGCCTTTTTTAAAGGTTTAAATGAAGGGTACTTTGGTCTTTTCATTTAGGGTCGGTTTGGGGTCATCAAAACTGATCCATTGATCATTTTGGACCACATTTCACTCATCAAACACTCTCATCAAACCCTAGAGTGAGAAACCCATTTTAAGTGAGAGAAAGCTCCATTTGGAGAAGAAGAAGTTTGATTCGGGTCAAGTCTCAAGTATTAAAGTTGTTCATCTCGTCAACGGCATCATTTTGGTGGTATTGGTAAGTTCAAACTCCGAATTACATTTGTTAGATTTGATATTCAAATTAGGGTTTGAGTTTGATTTGTTGTGAAACCCTCTTAGATGATGAAATGGGTTTATGGTGACTAGTTATTCTTGTCACTTGGCGGGTTTTGGGTTAGTTGATGATTTGGCCTTGATTAGGCTTTAATCTTGAGTTTGATCCCTAGGTTTAGTGATTATGGAAGTGTTGGAACCATTTTAGGGTTATTTGGTTGACTAATTTTGACTATGGGTCAAAATTAGGGTTTGGTGACGGTTATGACCCAATTGTCGATTTAATAAGGTTTATAAACTTAAAATGGATCAAGTTGAAGTATAAAACCAAGTTAAATGTGTTTTGGTGTCAAAACTTGTAAATGGTGAGATTTTGACCTTATGGGTCAAAATTAGGGTTTAAGTGTCAAAATGGGTATGACACGTGTTTAACACTTGAGTTCGGGTTTAATTGGCATATTAGGACCATTCTCACTTGTGTTAGTGATTATTGGTTAGTTTTGGGCACGGTTTGTGCTTGGAAGTGCATTTGGGTCGAAATTACACTAAGTGACGAATTGGGTTGATTTGTAAATCCACTCTAAGTGTATTGTTGTAATTGTGATAATGGAATAGGTATTTTCCATTGGCGAGTTGCGGTTTACTTGGAAGCTTTCTTCAAGACTTCAAGGTGAGTGTTAATATCCTATGTGCATATGTATGTGTAGGATGGGTGCGGGTCGGGTGAAGTGGTTCTCGGTCATAGAGCTCACTTCACATATAGGTGGATTGATGGACTTGTGTATAGGTCCAATTGGCACGGTTGTGCATTTTGGTTGACCACCTTTGACGAGGTGCACACTTTGTTTGTACGTTATCACATGGGCGGGCGATGTGGATTATATAACCCCAATGACGAAGGGTTAATATTGTGAGTGGAATAATTATGCGTTCATGTTTATGGCGTATTTGTTTGTGGATGTTATGGCAGCATCGAGTGTGAACCACGAGCCGGTAGCACTATAAACTAAGATGTGAACCACGAGCCGGTAGCATCGAGTGTGAACCACGAGCCGGTAGCACTATAAACTAAGATGTGAACCACGAGCCGGTAGCATCGAGTGTGAACCACGAGCCGGTAGCACTATAAACTAAGATGTGAACCACGAGCCGGTAGCATCGAGTGTGAACCACGAGCCGGTAGCACTATAAAATAATTGATGTGAACCACGAGCCGGTAGCATCGAGTGTGAACCACGAGCCGGTAGCACTATAAAAGAGTATGACTCAATTGCGTATGGTGTGAACCACGAGCCGGTAGCACCATAGCGTTATGGTTAACCTTGGGAGTGTTACGCGTTGTTATATTTATATTGTTACATATTAATGTATTGTTGCGTTGTAGCTAACCCTCCGGGTGTAGCTATCTGGCGTTGTTCACATCGTCGTTGGTGAACTTATATTGTTGTTGTATCTTTAGCTCGTTGCTTAGAGATCGTATGGTATGCTTAGTGTAGTGCCTTATATGGATGCCTCGGTATGCGGTGTTTGTTATTTTGTGGCGTGTCCATTTTATACATATATATGTATGTAGTATATTATCATTCACTAAGCGTTAGCTTACCCTCTCGTTGTTGACTCTTTTTATAGATTGCATGCGGATGGTGGCTCGGGTAAGCGCGAGGATTAGAGGACTTGCATATTTTGCGTAGAAGGCTTGCTTTTGGATTTATTAGGATTGGGTAGCGTATCCCCAATCGCCATGCTCGGCTTTATTTTGTATTAAAAGTCTTATGGTCGAAAATTGTATTTTGATACTTAAAGGGTAATTTGGGTCGATGTGGGCCCCGCTTCATAAACATAATTTTATTAATAGAACGTGCTAGTTTTTATATATGGAACATGGGGTTAAAAGCGTTACGCCTAAATATGTCGGGAACTAGTCAAACATTTTCGCAATTAAGAACTTTTCGGACAGTCCACTTTGGCGCGCCGCGCGGCCTATATGGCGCGCCGCGCAACATGCTGTTCAGGGAAATTTTTTTTTATTTTGCTGTTTTCACGTGGTTTTGTCGTTGGATGGTTTGGGTTGTTACAAGTGGTATCAGAGCATGGTCTAAGGGATTTAGGTGACTTGAGATAGGTGCCTAGACTTAGACTTTTGTATGTGCTAAATTTGTTGCGGGACTTGTAGGATTACGGGTCGGAATGGGTTTGGTTAGTGCCTTGGCTATAGGTTGACTAACGTTTATATTAGTAATGCGGATATTATTAATATGTTGTTGTGTTGTGATAATAATTCTCGCGTGTGTTTGTACCGCGTAGAATTTTGGTTGTGTTTGTGTATATCATCGAGCGAGACGGTCGTTGTACTAACGATTCGATGCGGCATGTGTGCGTAATAAGAACTTGTAAACCTTATTACGGGTGCAAATCGTGTCTAACAAGTGATGTACGATGAGTGTTTAGCAAGATGGGGCTGTGTCGTGCGTATGGTTTTACACGTTCGTGGACTAATCGTTTTGCATTCTTAAGAATGACGACGCGAAACGAGACCGAGGCGAATGACGCGGAGTTTAATACTAGAGTTGCGGCCGCCGTTGCGGAGTAAATGGGTGCGTTGGAAGAAAGAATGGATAGGAAGTATTCCGAACTTCAAGGTAGTAGTGAAATGGAGCGTTATCTTAAGAGCTTCATGAGGACTAAACCCCCGATGTATGACGGGAAACCAGATCCTCTGGTAAGCACAACTTGGATTTCGGACGTCTAAGGGTGTTTCCGTACTATTGATTGCCCTCCCGAGAGAAAGACGAGACTCGCTTCGAGTTTGTTGCGGGGTTGGGCAAGGGATTGGTTGGATGGTAAGATTGATCTTGTCGGTGGCGAGACGTTTATGGCTTTATCGTGGGACGACTTTAAGGAGGAATTCTTCGAGGAGTTCCGGACTTCGGCCGATTTGTGGGAATTGCGTAATGAGTTGCGAAATTTGCGACAAGGATCTATGGATTTGAGTACTCTCAAGACGACCTTTATGGCGAAGGCTCATTTTTGTCCGGAGTAATTGGGGAATGATCGTTTGTTGATGGGGAATTTCTATCGGACCTTGAATGATGACTTGAAAAGTAAAATTAGCCGGGGTCAAGCGAAATCTTTTTCGAAATTATTCGACTTGGCTAGAGGTTTCGAGTCGTATTCACGATCGAAAAAGGGTGAACCTTCAAGTGAGCGAAGGGTCGTTTCTTATGGTGCTCCGAGTAAGAGGGCTAAGGGTCCGAGTGTGAGCACGGGTGGTACGCGAACGGGTATGTCGGATTCTAGTGCATCCAGGAGACGTTAAGGTACGTTTAATTTTGATAAATATGTCTTTTGATTATTTATTAAATGCCGTTTGAGTTTGAGTTGCGTGCCTTTGTTATGCATGTTATGCTATGGGTGACGTTCCTAATGGAAGTACCCTATGTTGATGATTGATTGACGGGCGAAGGGCGTAAGACTTGGTGCAACCAAGCATTCCTTAGTATTTGGGAAACGTTTCTACCAAGCCACGGAAATGGTTTTGGTGTTTGGTTGTTAAGCGCGTGTTCGCTTTGATGTTGAAGTGACGAATCATGAGGTTCGTCGGTTGGTTGGAACCCTTGAGATCGAATGTTTTAAATCTCGATGTGTGTTGGTAATGGAGTCTTTATGACGCGACATTAGGTGCCTCTTTTATACCTACTAGCGTGGTGTTCGACTCCGATTGTGTTGCGGTACACTTTTTGTACAAAGTGTTTAAGGGTTGGTTAAAAAATCCTTCGTGTGCTCAAGGTTGGAGCAAGATGTGGTAATGGGTCGTGTGAGCCCAATTGTTGGTAAAGTCTACTTGTGGTAGCATTGTGCGGTTGTACGAGTTTTGGATATGGAACGTGGTTCTAAGTGGGGGAGTTACACTCCCGCACGAGGAGGTTTTAGTGTGAGATTTCGGACAATGTTTTAGTAAACCGAAACTTGTGTCGGGACCTAGATTTGGTCGATTTGTGGTAGAGTACAATTTCGGATAAATTGTACTTATGGTTTGGATTTGAATCATCACCGAGGTGGTAACGTGGTAAATCTCGTTGAGAGATAATGGACATGTTTGGTGAGCAAGGTGAAATCCTCCGGTTAAGGGAGGTGTGTGTCGGGTTCTCTTGTGGAGAATTATTGTTTGGTACCTATGTTTGGTATAGGTGGTTCTTGCTCGATTATGGTATGGTTGTTTGATGAAGCATGATCTTTAGGGTCCGCTGACTTCATCGTGGGAATACGTGATTGGTGGAGCATGACTTTCGGGGTCCGCTGACTTCATCTTGAGCGTGGTGTTATATCGGTGAAGCATGATCTTCGGGTCCGCTGACTTCATCCGGTGTTGTGATTGGTGGAGCATGACCTTCGGGGTCTGCTGACTTCATCATGAGCGTGATGTTATATCGGTGAAGCATGATCTTCGGGTCCGCTGACTTCATCCGGTGTTGTGATTGGTGGAGCATGACCTTCGGGGTCCGCTGACTTCATCAAGGGAGTAGTGTTATGTCGGTATGGTGTAACACTATCGGGAAATGCGAGTACCGGTGGGAAATGCGAGTACCATTCCTGTGTTGAGATTGTGGATCGCGTGTGTTTTCGGATTCATGGTGACTCGTGTAGTTCGGTCATCTTATTGAGGTAGTAATCTCTTGTGGTTTCGGATTACTAAGGCTCGTGTAGTTCGGCCAACCTCGATGTTGTGGAAGTGAATCTCGTGTAGTTCGGATTCACAAATGACTCGTGTGGTTTCGGTCATTGTATTGTGGAGTGAGTCTCGTGTAGTTCGGATTCACTATGGCGCGTGTAGTTCGGCCATTCCCGATTGTTGTTGTGGTGAAGGTAGTGAGTCGCGTGTAGTTCGGATTCACTAGGGCGCGTGTGTTTTCGGCCAGCCTTCGTGTCGTGTGATCTATTGGTTGTTTGATACACCAATGGTAGGGTCGTAAGGACCATGTTGCGGGAACTATCGGTCGTTTTATACGTCGATGGTGGGGTCGTGAGGACCATGTTGTGGGATTAGTGAGGCGATAGCCGTGTTTCGCTCACATGTTTGCTACGGGTGTGACGATGTTTGATTTCGTACACCTTGGGTTTTGCGTTTCCATAGTCGTTTTGGGCGCTATCGGTTCTAGGCGTTGGATTATGATGTTACGGTAGTTGTGTATTGGTCGTATGGCGCACTACAAGGGATGTTTAGTGGTAAGAGTAATCCGTGAGGATTCATGTGGTTCGATCTTCAACGTTCGGATTGTTGACTTTAGGTTGAGACTTGGTCACTTTTAGCGTTGTCCGTGGTAAAGGTACGCTAAGGAATTTATATCTCGGTACGAGGTTGGTTGAGTTTTTCCCGATATGGGAAATTGAGCAGGTTTTAGTGCTCGGATTGTGGTTTTGATAAATCACGGTTGACGATTTTAGTTGTTAAAAGTGATACATTGAGAAGAGTTGTCTAGGAAAGTTCGTATTGGGACTTGAGTGAGGATCATTGAGTAGGTCCGGATTGGGTAAGTGGAGAAGATCACGAGGACGTGATCGAGTTTAAGTGGGGGAGAGTTGTAAGACCCAAATATTTATTGTACATAATGTATTTATGGTATACGATGCGTGTATGAAGTTTACGTGTTGCTTGCTCGAACGCCGAAGGAAACTGGACGTTGTCTGAAGTGACAAGGTGTGTACGTATCCTTTCAACCCCAAATAAATTTGTGTTAATGTTTCAAAGCCTTACCATTGGAAAGGAAATCTCATTACGTTTCCAACGATATTTGATTCATCGA